>NC_050465.1:44353107-44707035 GCF_903995425.1 Onychomys torridus
TCCGCTTAGGGCTCTTCCTTTCTTTTCTTTCAGTAAGAAAATTATGCTTTCAAACAGCATGGAGGGCAGACCCCAAGAAAAAGTGCTAAAAGGCCCAGGAGGTCAAAGACAAAGAGGGACCTAGGCCTAGAGGTGTCTCAAGATTATCTACATGATGGCAGCCTGGGAGAGTTAATACTGTGCCAAGGGAGACTTCCACAATTGAAGAATACCTTGTCACCCTTCATCTACAAAAGGAGGGAGGAGGAGGAGGAGGAGGAGGAGGAGGAGGAGGAAGAAGAAGAGGAGGAGGAGGAGGAGGAGGAGGAGGAGGAGGAGAGGAGGAGAAGTGGGGACCACCAGAGGCTCCCTAGTGAGACCTTACTCAAGATCAGAGAATCTGAGTGCTTTATCCAGCAGGGCTGCATGATAGGATGGTTTGACCAAAGGCTTGGTTACCAGATGATTTGAAGGGTCTACATTTGGCTGTACGGTGTTGCTTTGATCTTGAAAGGGGAGGTCTTTTGCCTCTCCCCTTGGTAGTATATAAAAAAGCCCCAAAAAGCCCATTAGAGCCGGGCGGTGGTGGCGCACGCCTGTAATCCCAGCACTTAGGAGGCAGAGGCAGGTGGATCTATGTGAGTTCAAAGCCAACCTGGTCTACAGAGTGAGTACCAGGACAGGCTCCAAAGCTACAGAGAAACCCTGTCTCAACCCCCCCCCCCCAAAAAAAGCCCATTAGAATAAAACTTGAGGCTGCTGGGTATTGACCCAGGGCCATCCCAAAGCTATCCTGTGTCTCTTCCTTTCTCCATCTGTATTTCTACCTGATACTTCCTCATTCCTCACTCTTCCCCCACAAGAGCCCCTCCACAGGTCAGGGCTGGCCTCCAACAGGAGGAAAAAGTAATAGCAACATTTACTATTTGAAAACTAACAATGAGGGCTGGCTAGACAGCTCCATGGATAAAGAAATCTGTCCATCTCTGAGAACCTGAGTTCAATCCCTGGGAGTCACATCATGGGAGGATAGAAGTGACTTCTCCCTCCACACATGCAAGGTGGCCCACACACATCCACAAACCAAAGAGATAATAAATAAATAAATAAATAAATAAATAAATAAATAAATAAATAAATGTAAAAAATAAATTAAAACATCTGCAAAATGATAATAAACCCTGTAACAGAGACAAGGAACAAAAGAAAAAAGAACTCTCCTAATCAAGACTAAAAACAAGTGGACTGCAGGTCATCATTAGAGATATGAAGAGCTAAGGATAAACCCTTGCAGGCTTCTGAATTGGCCATTAAAAAATCCCTAAGATGGGCAGTGGTGGCACACACCTTTAACCTGAGCACTCAGAAGCAGAGGAAGGATGATGTCTGAGTTTCAGACCAGCCTGGTCAACAGAGTAAGTTCCAGGACAGCCAGGGCTACACGGAAAAACTCTGTCTCAAAAAACCAAAAAGAAAAAAAAAATCCCTTCAGAAATTAAGAGTGAGGAAAATGACCAGTTCTACTTCATATGGTTAGACCGAAGTCAAGCCCTGCATTTGAAAGTAATGCATGAAGTGGGTGGAGCACATCTATAACCCTAGCCCTCAGAAGACTGAGGCAGGAGGATCATCATCAGTTCAAGGCCACCCTGGAAAACATTGAAAGGCCCCCATTGAAACAAACACACACAATAAGTACAAAGTAGACCTCATGTGAACAGCCAAGCAGTTTCCCCAAGACTCTAAAAGCATGCTGAGCTGAGCTGAGCTGAGCTGAGCTGGGAGGAGGCAGCTGGTGCCAGGAGGTCATGCCTTCCTTCCTTTCTGCCTGACATTTGATACCCCACCCCCACAAGC
Source organism: Onychomys torridus (assembly GCF_903995425.1). Classification (NCBI taxonomy): domain Eukaryota; kingdom Metazoa; phylum Chordata; class Mammalia; order Rodentia; family Cricetidae; genus Onychomys; species Onychomys torridus. Next base: position 44,354,944 of record NC_050465.1, read on the forward strand.
CTATATTATTTAATGATGTAGAACTGCCCTTTCCCTAAAGCCGAGATCCAATGGGCTGTTAATTTCTGGTTCCCACAGGTGTGTGCTGGTTTGAGCCACTCTGGCTGCTGAGAAGCTGCAGGTGGAAATTTAAGGAGGTCAGGGTGGGCCTCTCTGGGTCAAAGGGACTGGGGGAACAGTTGGGAGTGAGGGGCATGTACCTTGTTGCACCCAGGAGTTACCCACTCCAAGTTAGACAGAAACCAGTTGCACAAAATGAGATTGGTTTTGGCTGGGCATTTGTCATTGTGTGTGGTACACTTGCGTGTCGAGGCCCCGGGGCTGAAGTCAGGTGTTAATCTTCTGTCACTCTCTGCCTTATTATTTGAGACAGAGTCCCTCACTGGGCCTGAATGAAACCTACCGATTCAGCAAGGCTGGTCAGCGAACTCCAGGAATCTCCCCATCTCTGCCTCCCCAGTGCTGGATTGCCTCACGCAGCTTTCTACATGGATGCTGGAATCCAAACTCAGGTCCTCATGCTTGCCCGAGAAGAGCCAATCCCCAACCCAGCACTCCCTAGTCTTTGCTTCCTGTTCAGCCAGGAAGTGAACAGCTCTCTTCCGCCATATGCCCCCACAGTGATGTTCTGTCCCACACGGACCCAAGCAAGAATGGGCTGAACCGTTTGGAACCATGGGACCCACTAGCCAAAGCAAACCCTGCTTAACGATGTTTCTCTCGGGTACTTGATGAGAAAAATCACTTGTCCAACAGCTGACTCAGAGGCTGTCAGGAACTGCCACACTTGTCCTTTTCCATCTTGACTGGTTTGTTATTTAAAGAACATTGAAATTCAACCCCTTAAACCTCAATATACATCTTACCGGAAATGGATTTTTTCTTTTTGCATCCACACTATTATTGTGCTTTCTAGAAGTAGCAATAATTCCCTTCATATTCATCTTCTTGGGTGATGAGGACAATTCCTCGGGATTAGAATTAGGTCAAAGAAAAGTCTCCTCTGATGCTAGGTAATGGACTAGAGACTGCAGATCCATGCCCTGGGCTTCTGTGAGAACCTGGGTCTCGGTTATAAAGGATGGAGATTTCCCATAAACATCTGCTCCACTGTCTCACGGAAGCATAGGAATCCCTCTGTCATCAACACCAAGGCAGTGGCTAAGACGGGAATGTGGGCATTTCAGCTACAAGAATGCTCTCATACAGTGGATTGGAATTGCCCAGCACTTGTTAATATATGTTTCTGGGCTGGCAAGATGGCTCAGGAGGTAAAGGTGCTTGCCACCAAGGCTGACAAACTGAGTTTGATTCCCAGAATCTACATTATGGAAAGACAGAACTGACCCGTGTCCTGACTTCTCCTCAACCCACTTCTAACTTAGTGTCTCTGGGGCTGGTCTGAAAATCTGCATTTCTAACAAGTTCCAAGATGAAAAGGAGTTTGCTCTCCCCAGGCCCACACTTGGGGAGCTACAGTAGACCCCACAGGTGGATCTGTTTTAAGACAGATCTGGTGCCTGTGCCACTGAGGTGAATGGCTGTCTGGGGTTTCAGTAGTCCTCATGCTGGGGGTCATCTGTGTGTCAGCGAGAATGGAGAGTCCATCAAAACACTGGAGTCATTTTTGACATGGACACATGTGGGTCCTGATTTATCCATTCTTACGAACAGATTTCTGTTATGTGGTGGGACCTGTAGCTCAAACTGTGTTCTGGCAGAACACAATTGTCACGGCATGATGATGAACAGAGCAAGCAATTGCCTGAAACAGATGAGGCCTGGCACAGTACCTTTGTGTGAATTAGGAAAAGATGCTCCTCTGGGCAGAGGATGGGAAAGGACATCTCACAACCGTAGGCGGGGCCCTGAGGAGCACAGAAGCCAGCCAAGGCCTGGGACAGGCCACAGTTCCTCTTGCTTGGGATGCTACTCTCTAAAGGGTCAAGGTTGGTTGGTTGGTTTGGTCATTTGTTTGTTTTTTATTGGAATCATCCATATGATCCAGGCTGTCCCACTCTCTTTTTTAAATTGTGTATGGGGTGTGGGTGTGTATGTTTGTGTGGTGTGTGTGTGTGTGTGTGTGTGTGTGTGTGTGTGTGTGTGTGTGTAAGAGGACAACTTTCAGGAGTCAGCTCTCTCCATCTACCATGTGGATTGCAAGGATTAAACTCAGCAGATTGGCAGCCTTCAAGGCACACAGCTTTCTTTACCTGCTGAACTATCTTGATGGCCCTGCTCTTATTCTTTATCCTCTTTCCTCAGTTCCCCAAGTTCTGGATCCCAGGCAAGTACCACCATGCTCAGCTCCCGAAGGACCAGATTTTATGTCATTTACTCTCTGCCTCCCAGTGAGAGTCACACAGGGGTCTTTGGCCTGTTCCAGGCCTTGGCTGGCTTCTGTGCTCCTCAGGGCCTCGCCTACGGTTGTGAGAAGATGTCCTTTCCCATCCTCTGCCCAGAGGAGCATCTTTTCCTAATTCACACAAACGTACTGTGCCGGGCCTCATCTGTTTCAGGCAATTGCTTGCTCCATTGATTCCTGGGTTAAAGGAGTTCCATCCGGCTCTTACCCCATTACCCACTCTAGCCTTCTCTTCCTGCCTCCCACCCCAGCTCTGGGCTGAGCCTGCACTTTCAGCCCGTCCCTTGCCAGCCTGGCCTCCACCAGAACTGCCCATCTCTGGTTCTGTCAGGGCTCAGGCCTACACCATCTGGATTTCCTGAGAAACCACATCCCCATGGCTACCTAGCTATGCCTATGGGCGAGACCCGCAGAAACCGGACGGAGCTGAATGGAGCTGCCTCCACTTATTTACTTCAGGATTGTGGTACATTTGAGATCCCAGAGCTTCTTTAAAATTAAATCGAGTACGTGAACCAAGTGGAGCCTCTCGGGAAGGTCCAATAGCTCTTCCTACAATTCCTACCCAGGGCCTGACGCACAGCCTTACCCCAAAAATACTGGGTTTGTTTCTCAAGGAAGCTGCTGCCCAGAACTCATGCTGGTCTGCTTTTGTCTTGGACAGACCACTCTTGGAGCTTGTGTCCCAGTCTGTAATGAAGCTGGTTAGCCAGGGAGTCAAAGTCACTAAACTAACGCAGGTGGCTGCCTGTCTCCGGGAGAGGGAGTGGTTAGATGCATTCACCCCTCTTCCTACTCAATAGACACTCATTGAGGGCTTAGGAAGGCTGAGACCCTGAGCGAGCCACAGTGGAGGATACACTGTTCTCGTGGAGGATGCATTCTGATGGAGGAGACAGACAACCACCAAATAAGTAAAACTACATAAAAAGTAAAATGAATATAATGAAAGAGTTGGGAGGAACCCCAATAACGTACCGTGTGAGATTAATGAAATATCAGTGTTGAAGCTGCTGCCGAGCACAGGGACCAATCATCAGCCAATGTCCTTTCTGCTCCGCTTATGGGTTGTGCTTTTAAAGGGCCCTTCCATACCTACAATAATGTCAGAGGAAAATAGCAGGCCAGGCTAGAAATGCCCAGGGGCAAATTGCAGTGTGAAATGGTTGATTTGTATCTTAGGCTGGCTGGGTGAGCTTGGTGTGAAGGGTGTAACCCCTGCTGGCAGGTACTGGTCACCCAGAGGCTCTGGACCCACGAGAGGACCAGGAGTCTCTGGAGAGACTGGTCAAGGGATCAAGAGAACGGGGCAGAAACAGATCCGCTAGGGACTGGTGCCATCTCTTCGAATGTCCCTCCAGAGAGAGAAGGATGGAGACATTTCAGCAAGTCAGGAGGAGGTGACGTAGAAATATTTTCCAAGGGCACCTTACTTGGTGAGGTGCTTGGAGAACAACAATTACCTTGAGGCAGAGGCAAAGGACTAGTGGATGAGCATGTGTGGAAAGCCAAGACCAAGGCGAAAGATGTTTTAGAATTATAGTTTCATTTATTTGATGTGGGGGCATGTGTGGAAGTCAACTTTCAGGAGTTGACTCTCTGCTTCCACCATATAGATGGGACTCAGGTCATCAGGCCTGCTGATGAGTGCCTTTCCCTGCTAAATCATCTCACAGGCCCAGGAAAAAGGATTTTTATCTTGAGAGAAAAAGCCTCAGATGCCTTGAAGAGTTTGAGAGGGTGTGGGGTACCCACAAATGCTGCCCAGAAAAAGAGGCAGGTGGCTGCTCCAGAGCCTGGTTTCAGTGCCCCCCTGGCTCCTGAAAAAAGGTGTGGGCATCCAAGAGAACCTGGCAGTTTGCTGGACACGGAAGCAGCCTGTGTTGGTTTGTTCTTCGCCCTCAGCCAAAGGATGAGTTTCTGGTCCCAGAACGGCAGCATCACATACACAAAGTTCCTTCCCTCGGCAGCCTGGGACTTTGCTGCCAGTGCTGAGGGCCACACAAGCCGGGGGGACAGGGACAGGGGCCTTCTGCTGAGCCACCAAGAAACAAATGGTCTCTCCTTTCTAGAGAAGAATAACCAAATAGATTTCATTTCCTCTTCCTTTTGACTCCTATAGTCACTGTGGCAGATCTGCGGATGAGCCCAGAGGGCTCCTTCACCAATAGGTCCTTTTACAGGTCTCAGCAACTGTGGTGTGTGTGTGTGTGTGTGTGTAGTGTATGTGTGATGTTTGTATGTGTGTGGTGTATGTGTGTGTGAGTGGTGTGTATGTATGTGAGTGGTGTGTGTGTAAGTGTGTGTGTGTGTGTGATGTATTTGTGATGTGTGTATGTGTGTGGTGTATGTGTGTGTGAGTGGTGTGTATGTATGTGAGTGGTGTGTGTGTAAGTGTGTGTGTTATGTGTGTGTGGTGTGTGTGTAAGTGTGTGTGTGTGAGTGGGCATGGGTGTGTGCGTGTGTGTGGGTATGAGGTGTGTATGTGAGTGGTGTGTATGTGTGTGAGTGGTGTGGGTATGTGTGTGAATGGTGTGTGTGTGATATGTGGGTGTAGTGTGTGTGTGGAGTATGGGGGTATGAGATGTGTGTGCACATGTGTATGGGTGTGTGTGTGTGTGAGAGAGAGAGAGAGAGAGAGAGAGAGAGTGATGTGTATGAGATGTGTGTGCACCTGTGTATGGGTGTAGTGTGTGTATGTGTCTGTGTACAGATGGATGGATAATCACTCCACCTCTATACTCCGGTTCTCATTCCTACCCAGGGCCTAAAATCCCACTCTTGCTTTCTTAGAGGCTTTTGATTCCCCACCTTTCCCCAGAATCCAGCAAAAGCCCATTCTGTGGTTCATCCATGTGGCCTTGCTGTTCTCCACCCATCACCGGAGCCTGCAGGTGCCAGGCCACACCCCGCCTCTCAGTGCCCTCCCTATCAGAGCTGCAGGAAGGAGGAGTGTCAAGCTGGTGCCCCTTGGTCCCGCCAGTCAAATCCTTACCATCTGGCCAGGCACCCGCCTCTGCATCCCTGCTGGTTCCCATCAGGTTTTCCTCCTTCCCTTGTTACCGTCCTTGGTGACCTCAATCCTCATGTCAGTGCCCTGACCGGTGCCCCCAAGCCGCCCCCTTCGGTACCCTCCTGCACTCCGGTGACCTTTGGTCTGCAGAGCGGCAACCACAGCTGGACCACATTACACGGCTCTGCTTCTGCTTTAAGACCTGGAGCCAGGGTTGACTCTTCCGCCCCGACCTCCTAACCTGCCACATCCCCACGCCTCCCTCCTCAGCCAGCTCTTGGGCCTCTTGGTTTCTCTCATTTTTTTTCTGACACTTTCTAACACACAAATATCCATCTTTGGCCTATATTTAGTTAATTGATTGACTAATTAATTGGGAGTATTTTCAAAAAAGTCTCACTATATAGCTGGGACTGGACTTGAACTCACAACAATTCTCCTGCCTCAGTTTCTCAAATGGTATTCCCGGCAGGAGCCATCACAGCCAGCCAGCTTGTTTTACACACACACACACACACACACACACACACACACACACACACAACCATGTCTTTTCTTCTGGGTCTTATTTCTCCCCCCAACAAGTACCAACTGCTGAGCTAAAGGAAGGAAATATTTGGAAAATGACCCTCTCTCCCAAGACGATAACGGTATCTATTACATACTTACTGGAGGCTCCATACTTCTCAATACTTGGAATGGGCTGCCTCTGATACCAGACATAAAGGAACTTTGTCCCAGTTATTATGGAAATAAAAACTAAATCTAAATCAAAAACTCTCAGGCAAAAGTTTTAATTGAAGGGGGAAAAAATGGGTTGAGGGAGGGACTGCACTAATCTCGGGAGCCTCGGGCTGCCGCTGACAGAGAGCAGGCAGGCATCTTATCAGACTGTCGGGAGCAGTCTGAGGTGGGTGATTTTTGTTAGTCATGAAGACGGTATTTTTTAAAGAAATCTCTTCCTCGAAGTTTAAGGGGATTTTTCTCATGTAAGATACGGATCAATGGCCAGCTCATCCTTGGAGACATCTTGGCATTCGCCGGTATCTAGTGGGGTGTTGTTTCCCTCCCTCTGTCTCTTGATGAGATAAAGGGCACTTTTCATTCACTGTTGACAGGGACAAGAGAGACGGCTGGTGGGTAGCAGGCTTTGTGGATCAAGGGTGTGAGAACCTGAATGTCTTGCTCCCACAAAGGCCGCTTTGTCTGTTTCATCTCCCTAAGCCTCACAAGAACCAGGAGGCAGGTAGGATTTCCAAGCCCGTTTTGACATATGAAGAAACCCAATGAACAGGAAGGGAAAGTCACTTGCCCAAGGTCACAGAGTTAACAGCAGGATTCAAACCCAGAACCTACCATGCTTTACTCTCAAGTGGGAAGACAGAGGGAGGAAAGAAGGAAGGAAGAGAAGCTTCCAGGATATTCTAGGGACAAGCTTGAGAAATGTGAGGAATGTTGTAAGAAGTTACACCAGCCAGTGCAGAGAGAACAAGGTTTGTCACTGTGGGCGTGTCAGTGACGCGAAGCAGAGGAACCATTTAAGCTGTAGATTGTGAGTCAGAACTCAAGCTCAAGAGCTTCTGGCGGCCGCAGCTTCGACAAAACTCAATGTCTCAGTTGTCACTTAAGAACAGATGTCTTACGGGTGTCACATGCCTGAAAGTAATTAACTGATACAAATCGTTGAGTCCCCCATAAGCATGTCTGCTTGGCAATCAACAAACGCTTCCCAGAAGGGTTGCAGCAGAGGACAATGAAAAACAGGAGGGGATGTGGGGAGCCTGGCTTTCCCACCCATCGCCAGGGAATGTAGCTGCCACCACATTTTTGGCAAGAGTCAGGCAGTGTATGCAGAATGAAACTAAATCCCTACCTCTCATGATACACAAAAATCAACTCAAAAGGATCAAAGACTTAAATGAAGCCCTGAAACTTTGAACTTACTAGAAGAAAACATAGGGGAAGTTATTGGTGAAGTTATTAAGGCCACTCCACGTAGTTAAAAGGGAGGTTTATTTTGTGGGGTAACTTACAAATGAAGGGGTAGGTTGCAGAGTCTGGCAAAGGTATGGCGCAGTCCGGCGGTGTTCTCTGGAGAACTCTGCTCGGTTCACCTCTCGCGTCCAGGGTCCCAGAACCAAGAGAGCCCTCTCCTCTCAATCCTGGGTCTTCAGCTTCCTCCCTCAGCTCTGCCTTGTAGGCGTGACCATTACCGAAGCCTCAATGGGGGTTGGAACTTCCAGGCCAAGGCTGGGATGGCTACCCACTACAGGAAATGCTCTAAAACATGGATAAGACTCCCAAAACACACAGAAAAGTAAAAATATACTAATAGGATGATATCCAACTAAGAGGCATCTACACAGCAAAGGGAACAGTGAACAGGGTGCAGGAGTAGCCAGCACAATGAGAGAGGATATGTGCAAACTGCCCACCAGCAAAGGCTACACATCCAGATATCATAGGGAGCTCAAACAACATCACAATGAAAGCAATCCAATCAAAAAGTGGGCAGATGCCAGGCAGTGGTGGCACATGGCTTTAATGCCAACACTCAGGAGGCAGAGGCAGGCAGATCATGAGTTCAAGGCCAGAATGGCCTACAGAGCGAGTTCCAGGACATCAAAAGCTACACAAATGTGGGAGTCTGTGGGAGACCAGCCCTGACCTGCTCCCACCTTTCAAAGAGTTCTTAGGTGGAGGAGAGAAGAATGAGGAAATGTTAAGCAGAAAGAAAAAAAGAGACAATAAGAAAGACAGAGACACTGGATACCTTCAGGAGGGCCCTGGGTCAATACCCAGTGGCCCAGAGCTTTATTCAAAAGGGCTTTTTATAATATGCCAATGAGAGAGGCCAAAGACCTCCTCCTTGCGAGATCAAAGCACTCGGTACTGCCAAGTGTAGACCCTTCCAAACACCTGTAAACATACCCTTGGTCAAACCATCCTATTATGTAGCCCTGCTGGGTAAAGCAAGTTCAGATTCTCTGACCTTGAATAAAGTCTCACTAGATAGCCTCTGTGGGCCACCACACACAAAGAGACTCTGTCTCAGGAAGAAAAAAAAAAAAAGTGAGCAAATGATTTGAAAGGACATTCTCAGAAGAAGACATACAAATGACCCCAGGTTAGATTAAAACACTCAATGTCACTAAGCAGGATTGCAAATCACAGCGCAATGAGCTAGTGCCTCAACCTACTCAGAAGAGCCATTATTCAAAGGTAAGGACACAGAGGGAGGGAATCATACACATGGACAATATAGAAAACAGTGTTAGTTGGTTCCTATCAACACAAACCTAGATACATCTGGGAAGAGGGAATCTTAATTGAGAAAATGCCTCTGCAGGATTGGCCTGGAGGCAAGTCTGTGGGGTACTGTCTTGATTAATGATTGATGTGAGGGAGCCCAGCTCACTGTGGGTGGTGCCACCCCTGGGCAGGTGATCATGGGTTGTATAAGAAAGCAGGCTGAGCTGGACAGTGAGGGTGCACGCCTTTACTCCCAGCACTTGGGGAAAGAGGCAGGTAAATCTCTGAGTTCAAGGCCAGTCTGATGTACAGGGTGAGTTCCAGGACAGCCAGGGCTACACAGAGAAACCCTGTTTAAAGAAAAGAAAAGTAAAAAGAAGAAGGAAGGAAGGAAGCAAGCAAGCAAGCAAGCAAGCAAGCAAGTAAGCAAGCAAGCAAACCATGAGGAGCAAGCCAGTAAGCAGTGTTCGTTCACGGCTTCTGCTTCCGTTCATGACTCCAGATTCCTGCCCTGACTTCCCTCAGTGATGGGCTGTTACCTGGAAGTGTTGGATGAAATAAGCCCTTTCTCCAAGTTGCTTTTGGCCATGGCATTTTATCACATCAACAGATACCCTAAGACGATGGAGATTCCTTTACATACTAAAAACAGAACTACCATATGAACCAGCATCCTCACTGCTGGGTATTGCCTAAAGAAATGAACTCTTCTTTCTCTTTCTTTTTCTTTTTCCTTTTTTTCCTAGCCATCCTAAAACTCACTCTGTAGACCAAGATAGCCTCATACTCACAGAGATCCTCCTGCCTCAGCCTCCCGAGTGCTGGGATGAAAGGTGTGGGCCACTACTGCTCCACAAGAAATGAACTCTTACATGAAGGAGACACCTGCACTCTCATGCTGAGAATCATTCACCGTAGCCAAGATCTGGTGTCAACCATGCTGTCCATCGAAGTGTGAACGAATAAAGAAAGTATGGCACGTGTGCCTAATAGGCTATTATTGAGCCATTAAAAAAAATATGAAATCTGGTCATTGATATCAAAGAGGATAGAACTGAAGGATATCATGCTAAGTGAAACTAGCCAGGCACAGAAAGATGATTATTGAATATTTTTATTCATGCATAGAAATTAAAACACTGATCTTAAACAGGAGAGTGGCAGTGCACACTTTTAATCCCAGCACTCGGGAGGCAGAGGCAGGAGGATCTCTGTGAGTTCTAGGCCAGTCGGATCTACAGAACGAGTTCCAGGGCAGCAAGAGCTGTTACACAGAGAAACTCTGTCTGGAAAAACAAAACAAAACAAAACACAACTGGGAGGGGTCCAGAATCATGTGAGAATTGAAAGAAATTAAGGTAAGAGCCAACACAACATACCTGGGAACAAAGAATTAGTTCTGGCGTTCCATAGTGGAGTTCGGTAAGCACAGTCCACACAGTGTTTCAAAATAAAGGGTGATGGGCTGGAGAGATGGCTCAGCCGTTAGGAGCGCTTGCTTTCCCAGAGGATACAGGTTCAGTTCCCAGAACCAACACCCTGGCTCAAAACTATCCATAACTCTAGCCCAGTTCTAGAGCCCATGGGACACACGGTACATAAACCTACATGCAGGCAAAACACCCATACACATGAAAATAAATAAATCTAAAAAAATGAAATAAAAACAAGAGTAAAGGTTCCCAGCAAGCAGGAATATTTGAGAAGACAGAAATCCTTATTTTACCCGGATTTTATCGCTACGCATTATGAGCAAATATTTATTTTATCATATCTCATAAAGATATATAAATATTAAATTTCAAAACTAAGTGGAAACTCTATCCAGGTCTGGGGGCACAATACCTGTAATCCTAGTCCTGCGGAGGCTGAGGCTTGGGGATTGCTGCAAATTCAAGCCCAGCCTGGACTGCATGGCAAGTACCAGCCAACCAGGGCTACCTAGTGAGATGCAGGTGTTCTTGCCCTTAGTGGGATTCTCTTAGGTGTCCTGGCTTCTGAGACAGGTGTCCCTCTGTCACGAGGTAGCGTCTTCTCCATGCACTTAGCCACAAGGCTCACTTGACCTTTTCCATGTGAGCATTTGCTGACCTCTCAGGCCTCTCCCTTCAACTGCCCGAACTTCTGTGACACTCTAGGACACCAGCTCTCTTACCATGCTGCTCTGGGTCCCCAGTTCTTTAAACTCCCAAGTTTCCAAAACTTCAGTTTCTCCTTCTCTAGCTTTGGAAGAGTTGCTGCTTCTCAAGTGGGAGGAGGAATTCATAAAATTCACTCCCAAAGCTACTGTTCCGTTTTCTTCTTAAGCCCAGACAAGCATTTTGGGGTGCATGTGTGGGTGTTGTAAAGACCCTGGCATGCTTACTTGGGGATGAACTGGGATAATAAGCATGCTGAACCAAACCTAACCCTTTTGGATAGAGCAAAAAGCTGTTTTCTCCAGAGGTTCAGACTGGGGGACATTAGAGTTCCCAAGTGGAAGTGAGAAGTAACCCCAAGGAGATCAGGGAGGCATGCTGGGGAATGGCTCAGAGTAAAGGGAAGCTGGGTCCTATAGCAGAATGCATTGGTGCCTGGGACCCCACCTCCCTGCCTGGCTTTTCAGTTCCTTCCTAGCTGAGGCAGAGTGAGTGCCAGAGCACCCAGGTTGTAGAATCAGGATACGTCAGTGAGAACTTGACACTGCTCCTTCCTGGTGAGGTGACCTTGGGTAAGTCCCCCGTCTGGGTCTCAGTGGCCTCTGCTAAGAGGGAATGCCAATGCCCAAGAGGATCAGTGAGAATAAACACATGGTAGCACCTGCTGGAGACTCAACCCTGATGCTGGGAGCCTGTGAAGAAAGGCTCTGCAGCCCAATAAGAAGCTCATTCTGTCCTCAGGGAGAAAATTAGTCCTGTGAAGGAGAAAAGAAAGGCACTCTCTAGTAATAGGTTTTAGCTGTTGCTTACAGAGGCAGTAACAGCCAGACCACATAATCCTCTCCTCTGACACATTGGCTCTGTTCTTGGAAAGTTTTCACCTAATTCCAAAGACTCTCCGTGCCCTCTTTCTTTCCAGATGAGAAGGAAGAAGTAAGTAGAGATACAAATCTAAGCAAGAGGGGAGCCATTTGATTCTGCCCACATTACAGAGCCCAGGTTGGAATCAGTGACCTTGACAACTGTTCTGTTTCCAAACAGTTGCCCGGGTTCTGTAAGAGAAGTCTTGGCCCTAATCTACTCTCTGACATGGCCTGTGTGGTCATAGACTGGTCATTTGCCTCCTCCCAGGGCCCTGTTTCTTCATGTGAAGTGATAGGCCAGGATTGGAACTTGCCTTGGTCTCTTCCATCCCAGTGGAGGTGATGCTGATCCTCGGTGGTAGGTGTGGCCCCATCTTCCTGAGGAGTCTGAGAATTAACTGTGATTAGTTCTTGTTCTGGTGGATGCTCCACCTCAGCCCCTGGGATCCTGACGTCTGTATACTCAAGGAGTCTGGAATGTTCTTGTGGAAGGTCCACCTCAACTCCCCTCCCCCATCTCTTTCCCCAAACCCGCCCATTCAAAGCCCACCAAACGTGACTCCTCCCCGAGATGCTCAAGACCACTCCCACAGGGTATTTAAGCTGCATCCCAGAAAACAGACACATGGTTTTCTGGTCTCTCTTCCCTGTCTCCTGGGGGGTGGGGGGGGACCACTCAGTAACGCTTTACCCATTAAACTGGGGCTTTTCTAATCCAGTCTGATTTAGTCTGATTTGGATTGCTGTGTCAGCAAAAGAGGCTTATCGGGGTACAAAAAACTTATCAGTTCTGAACAATGAGTGTTCCAAAGCCACTGCCCATGAGAGGAAGGCACCACAGACTGGACTGACTCTCCAGAACTCTCACGAGTAGCAAAGCAGGTCCTGGAGGGGGTGGGGAATAAAAACTGTCCCCTTCCCATCCAAGTATGCCCAATAGTTTCAGTCACTAGACCCACCACCCTCTGAGACTCACAGCGGTTGGTTCAGCTTTGCAATGGTGGGCAAGCCATATACAGTCATAGGAACCAGGCTTTGAATTTTGCATCTGGTCCTCCCCACTGCCCCGCTGCCAGTGAGATGCAATAAGAAACTCTGTCACATACATGTGGTTCTTGGCCATGTGACCACAAGGAGATGCATGCTAATCTAGTATGCTGTGTTACTAAACCTCGAAGTTCCACAGGCTGGATAGGTTCAGTATATTTTCAGCTTAAAATGTGTTCAATTTACGATGGATTTACAAGGCAAAAAACTCCATCAAAAGTAGAAAAGAACATGTGCTCCACAAAAAAAAAAAAAAAAAAAGTCTTGGGATCTCTAGCTGGACAAAACTCCTCCCAGTGTGCCACAATCCCTGCTGATCCTAACAGGGCTTTCATGGATGTTTCCTGGGGGCAAGGTAATCATGCTAGAAAGAAAGAGATACCTCAATTCCACTTTGGGGTAACGGAGGTCCCCCAGGTCCATTATTGTGTTCCCCGAGGCTCCATTATCTACAGTGACAATGAGATCCAGTTACTCAGGACTCTGTAGGTGTCTTTGAACTTACCCCCAGGGCCTCTCTGCAGGCTGTCCTTGGGCCACTGTAGATTGCACACATCTGACACAAGGCAGCGTTCCAGAGGGAGCAAGTGGTTCGGGGCTTCCTGGTGTGTCTCCCCTCCCCACGGCTTTTACAGTCACAACATGCAGCAGGTCAGAGAATGTGGCAAGAAAAGGGAGCGCAGGGCATGAGGGAGAAGACCCTTGGCCTGAGCTGCGTGCTGACAGCTCCACCACCCTGTCCCACCGCTCCCCAGCTGGTCCCACGACCTGGGTCTCTGTCCATGCAGCTTCCCTTCAATGTCCACATTGTTCAAGGACTCTCTTCCTTTTGTTTTTCCATCTATTTATGCCGAGGCTCATTTGTTTCCCATTCTTGGGAGCAATTCATCTGTTCTGGGGGGGGGGGCACGATGTCTTTCTCCCCTCGATCCCTCAACAAGATGCTCGGACAGGCCCATTGTCTTAACGGCGGGCAACCAACCACATTTAGGAAAAGTTGTGTTTTGAAGAGAGAAGCCAGTAGGGATTCCAGTTTTTAGCCATGGTAACTTCTGGGGGGTTTGGCAGTGGTGCTGCGGCTGTGTGGCCTGGGCTTTGTCCTCTTCTTTTCATTTAGATCCCGGGGTAAGAAAAACCTGAGTTCCATCAGAAAACCTGGGCAAACCCCTGTCATCCCCCTGTGTATCTCTGCTCCTCTAGGCATGGTAAAATATACTGCACGGAGGGAGAGAAGAGAGGAGATCCGGAGTGTCTCTTTCCCACTGGCTGTGGATACGCAGCCCCTTGTGACTGGTGAAGAGAAATGGATCTGAGGAAGGACCAGTGAGGCCAGAGCAGCTAGAGCTCAGGCAAGACCTGCATCCAGGAGCAGCAGGAGGCTCTTAAAAAAAAAAAAAAAAAAAAAGTACCCCAAGTGGGTGTGGTGACACATGCTTTTAATCCCAGCAGGGGCAGATGAATCTCTGTGAGTTCAAGGCCAGCCTGGTCTACAGAGCGAGTTCCAGGACAGCCAGGGCTACACAGAGAAACCCTGTCTCCAGACAAACAACAAAACAGTACCCTGGAAACCCCAGAAAGGAGCACTTGCACATCACCTTATGTGTGTCCTCGCGGGCTTTGCCGGGGCACGTCAGAGAAATGACTGCTGTCAGGACCATTGTAGGAGCAATTATGCCAGCCATTGCGGCACCACCAGAGGTGGGAGGAGAGGAAGTGCCCAGCCCCCCTCAGCTCCCAAGCTGCAGGGTCTGGTTTGCTGACCAAAGGCCCCTTAGTGAGCCCCCAAAACAACAAAATAATAGCATCTCTTGAGCCACCTCCAACCCCCAGAGACTGACACAGAATGACAAGCAGACAGACCACTGCAGAAAAGGAATAAGATTCCAACTTGGTGGATCTCCTTAGACCAGAAATAAATGAAATAAATCCAGGAAGTAGAAGAAAGATATGCCATTCAAAAGGGAGCTATTTTCCTTAAAGGTGTGTTACAGGTGGGATGTTTCTAAGCAAAGCTTCTGGGCAACATAGAATGTACCAAACTCTCCATCCTCCATATTAACCTTGGGTCTCATGATGTATGTATATGTTCATACACACACATACACACACACACACACACACACACACACACACACACACACACACACACAAACGTGGCCACTGCGTGGAGAATGAGTGGCGAGAAATCACGCAGGTCCCACCGATCCAGAGGAAGGCCTCTCTTGGAGCTGACTGCACAGAGCTATCTCTTCAACATGGCGGCCGCTCAGCACTCTTGGCAGAAACGCTTGGCTCCAGCGGAAAATCTCAGCAGGGCGGCTTGTTTCTGCTCATCAAACACCAGTAGCTTTCACGGAGAGCCGCAGAAAAAAATGGGAGAGATGTGTCTGATCGCACTGGGGCTGTGTGTCAGCACTTTTCAGAGACACGGTTAGCTCAATTCTGATTTCAAAAGGAAGGCTGTGGCTCTCCTCCTGCTCCACAGACTCAGCCAAGGGAACAGTGGGCAGGGATTCACCTGCACCCCAGATGACTTCGTCAAGTCCTCGGAGATACCCAAGAAGCCCCTTACTGGGAATGGGAAGCTAACCCAAGAGTTCACCTTGTCCCTGCTAAGCACAGGGCTTCATGTTATGCTAGAAAGGAAGAGCCAGAAACAAATTACTTGACTCCTCTTTTGGCTTCCCTGGAGCCATCCCCACCCCATAGCTTCCTGTCCATGTTACACCTGTTCCCACCAGGGGCTGGGCAGGGAGGAGAAAGTGGGGTGCAGAACTAATACACCTGTTCATCATCAAGGAGCAACAATCTGTAAATCCCCTGTGGAGAGGTACTGGGGGATGCCCAAGGATCCTCCCAACAAGGAGCTTCATGAAGAGCCCAGAATTTCTTCCCTCCCAAGAGATTCAAGGAATAGAATAAGACATCTGATACCACAATGTCATGCCCAGACTAGAGAAAGGAGGGGCAAAGGAGAGAGAATTCACTCCTAGAGGTCCACCTCAAAAGTTCAAAAGGACTTCTTCGAAGAGTATGAAGTCACACTACCCAGAATGCTTAGGGTCAAAATTCTTTAAAACAAAACAACAACAACAACAACAACAAAAACAGTGTCAATTTTCTTTTTCTTTTTCTTTTTTTTTAAAGATTTATTATTTATTTATTTATTTATTATGTATACAGAAAAGGGCGCCAGATCTCATTACAGATGGTTGTGAGCCACCATGTGGTTGCTAGGAATTGAACTCAGGACCTCTGGAAGAGCAGCTGGTGCTCTTAACCTCTGAACCATCTCTCCAGCCCCAGGGTCAAACTTCCTAAGAAAAATGAAATTAAACAGGCTGCTAATAAACACATCCTTTAATACACAGTAGCCTCTCCATCGGCTGGTTGATTTCCCATAGTTTGATTTGCCTATAGTCACTCTAACCTGAAAATAATACTTAGGAATTTCCACGGAAAAAAAAAGGGGTACACTATTCCAAGTAGCACGGTGAAATCGGTGCTGCCCTCCTGGGTCAGTAAATCTAGCTTTAGCTGAGTTCATCGCCACTGTATTTGCTACCTACCCCCTAGTCACTGAGCAGTCATCTCAGCCACCAGACTGATCGGCCCAATAACACAGAGCTTAGGTTCAAGTAACCCGTATTTTACTCAACGACGGCCCCCAAACACAAAAGTATTCATGAAGGAGGCACCGGAGTCTAAAGCCAGAAAGGACAGACGGACTCTGGCACTCTGCGACCATGCTGCAGGACATATGAGCAAAACATGCGCACAGAAGGGCAGGGATGGTCTGCAGTTACATGCATCCTGGAGGTACCTGAACTGTACCCCTTGTGGAACAGCACATTCCTTATTACTGCACAAATGTACCCTACACTCAAGAACAGTCTTGGAAGCCATCAAGATGGAGATTTCGATGGCGTGGGTAACGTGGTGTCCTTGTCTGTGGCCTGTTTATTTTGTAAACTTTACTTTTCATTGAGATAGACTATGTACATATCCAAGTGCACAGCACTTAGGTTAACATGGTGATGAACTCCATTACGGCAGCATCTACTGGCCAAATCGAGCCGTAAAGCATTAATAACAGCAGCCCAGGAAGTCCCTCACACCCTTTCCAAGTCAATATCAAGCAAGTAACCACCCTTAGACCGCCGCCATTGTGAATTAGTCGGGCTGCTCTAGGCCCCTGTATAAACACAATCACATTTTGGTTTCTTTTCCTCCATGTTTTTTTTCCCCAGTGCCTCTCAACTCACGTCCGAATGGAAGAGTGATTCAGACTTTTACACTGTTGAACTCTCTTCTACTGTGTGAAAAGCCTCGCTCCGCTTTGGTCTCTTCTGTCATAAGCACCTCCTCTGGCAGGAGCGACCTCCATGGACTTGGCACCTCTGCTGGCAGAGATGGAGGCCCGAATGGAGAGGCTTGAGGAAGGGAGAATGAATGAAAGAAGTAGGCTGACCCAGAGTCATCACTGAGGGAGGGAGGTGGAGACAATTTGCCAGGTACTCCTGCTGAAGGAAACATCTTCCCACCCACCATCTTTCCCAACCCCTGGGGACAACTGACAGTTCCCGGATCAAATATGAGTCCCCAAGAAGACAGAGAACCCAGAACTCTCAAGACTGTTCCCCAATGTGGTTTGAGAACCTTTCCTTTCCTGGGGCCTCTGGCTGACTGGTCAAACCAGTCCACCATGACAACAGCTTATCCACTGATGGCCGCCTGAGCATCCAATCTCTTGTTTTTCTCTTACTTCCCGTGGGCCCTGGGTGGACACTCGCTCAGGATCCTCTCCACTTCTCCCTATTAATGACAGTTACATGCTGTAACGGGACTCCAAGTGACTCCAAGAAGCCCAGGCAGCACTCACTCCAAGCCACCAGGGCCCAGCCTTTACCACAACCCCGGGTCCCTGGGCAATAACTTAAAAGCAGCCGGCTCTGTCACGGTTATCTCTCCTGTGTGTTTAGCAAGTCCCCTGGCTGCTTTTAGAATTGCCCCAGTGCCTGATAATGCCTCCATATATCTGTTCACCTCACCTCTGGTTTCCAAAGACAACTGCCAGGACTTGGCTTCCACGTGTCCAGGGCCAGAGAGAACATCACAGCAGAATACTCCCTCTGGTTTTGGGCTTTCCAAGCCAGCTCTGATCTTCATGAACTCCAAAAGTTGTCTGTGAAGGGGACTGAGCTAAAGAGCCACCCACTACTGCCTACCCTCCCTGCTCTTTTTTTTATCCCAAGCTACAGGTCCTAGGTGAGCCTTCTCCTCCCTACACCAAGTTACCAACCTGGTGCTCTTGATACTGACCCTAGGAGCAGAATCCCAGACTCTCCTCCCTGGCTCTCCACCCTGTGGCCCCCTACTCGCTGTCCACACGGCCACCACTTGCTCCTAATTTCAGCCTCTCCACTCGTGCAGAAGCGGGGTTGCAAGCTCAGGAGTGACTGAGTGTGATATGTTTACTGGACACGGACCCCTAGAACCAGAGTCCGCCCTGACCAATGCTTACTCTCCACTTGGCCAGGGACTCAGTCCCTCCTGAAAATAGTTTGCTACATCTGTGAAATGAGCATACTCACATCCTCCCAGCCTACACCATGACCACTGTCCGTCACTACAAAGCGATGTCTCTCTTGTGACGGATTCCAAGATCCCTGGTCATCAGCATGTGCAGCAGAGGTATGTGAGTCTGCGCTCATCATAAATGGCTGATTCTTCACTACATCATGTCCAGGTGCTTGGACCTACCCAAGGACACTCTTTGACCACTCAGGAATAACAGTCAAGTTCAGATGCTAGAACTTACGTTGTGCCAGGCCCCATGCCAAGCAGTTACATCCTTGTCTCATTTAATCCATATAAACATTATTTGAGGATTAATCCCATTGGATGTGGGAAGAAACTGAGGCTCAGTGAAGCTAAGTAACAGGCCTAGGATGGAATGGTTGAGATGTAAAGGAGCCAAGATTTAACCGCCAAGTCATGCGGCTCAGAAGAGGCACTGCTTACAGTGGGCAGTGGGCAGGGCCCTCCCACATCCATCAAGAAAATGTCCCCACAAACATGTCCATAGGCCAGTCTGACAGAAGAAATCCCTCACCCAAGGTTCCCTCCTCCCAGGTGACGTTAGTTTGTATAAAGCTGGCAAAAATTAAATAGTACAACAGCTCGCTCTCTCTCTCTCTCTCTCCCTCCCTCCCTCCCTTCCTCACCGCCCTCCACCTTTGTACCTTTGTTTTTACCATGTAATCCAGGCTGGCATCCAACTCATGATCCTCCTGCCTCAGCTTCCCTTTGAAACTCAGGTCATCAGCTCTAAAAACAGCGCCAGAGACTCAGCAGTGTCTTTCCGGGTCCTATGGGTACTCACCCACAATAGCTGCCCATGTAGCTTGTGTGGTTCAGAACCAGGACCAGCCCTGGAAACAAACCTCTGAGGATGCCAGGCTGTTCCCTCGGGTGTTATTTCCCCACCCGGAGACTATGATGCTCCAACTATCCTGAAGTGACTGGTTCCTCACAGACCTACACCCGCAAAGACGTTGGGTTGGAAACCCCAGAGCTTGGACAGACTCAACACCCATGTCATCGTGTCTCTTCCTGATATGAAGTCACAGGCTGTAAGCACAGAACCATAGACAAGAGCTGGGTTGTCTGGAGGGGACGTAGCCACCAAATCATGGAAGCTGGACAACTTACATTTCTCCAGAATCTGAATATCCTTACGTGGTCTGAGAGTTCCCACAGAGTGCTTTTAAATAAATGCTTTATACACTAGTCTGTTCCACGTTCACAGCTCCAAGACGACCCAATTATTAAAATTTCTTCCTTCCCATCTTGGGGGGAAACACTCTCACAATGGCCACCCAAGGACCACATCATCTTCTTCAACTCCACAACAAAGCATTATCCGTCTGTAAACCAGACCACTACTAGTGCAGGGGATGGACAGAGTGACAGGGGATGGACAGAGTGACAGTGGCATGTACATCCCTGTTTGAAAGCTCTTATGCACTTTAAGACAGAACTACAGAGAAGTGGGAAGTTGGAAGAGACCTTGAAGTTCCATCATTGCCCACATGAGAAGGCTGTGAAAAGTCTGAAACCCGAAAGTTTATAAGAGTTACTGACTTCACCATCCATCACCTGAGGGACTGGATTCCACGGTCCGCTGATGCATCTTTGCTCAGGGTCTTCTCTAGGAGATGGTCATTCCCCTCTACGTAGAATCTCTATAAATCCCTCCTGGCTATTGGGGAAAGGGTACTGTTTGAATGTGTGTTCCATACCCCCCACCCCCCCACACACACAGTTCATATGCTAACTTCAATGTGGTAGCAGTGGGAGGCAGGCGTGTGGGAGGTCATGAGAGTAGGGTCCTCCTGAGTGGGATTGGCGCCCCTAAAAAAGAGACCAGGCGAAGCTCATTGGCCTACGACCATGAAGACGCAGCCACAAAGCGCAAGTTATGAAAGCAAAATCCCTCACCAGATATGGAATCTTTCGGTGCCCGGATCTTGGATTTCTCAGCCTCCTGCCAACAATAGGCTACTGTTGTTCATGTGTCGCACAGTCCAATGTACTTTGGTAAAATTTCCCCAACTGACAAAGACAAGGAGAGCACAACGTTAACATTAAGGGCACCCTAGTATTCTGAGGGTTCTAGAAATGTGCACGGGTGCCCAGCTCTGGGAAGGGGAGGCTGAGTCCTAGGGAATTCTGACTCTCCACAGAGCACCCATAGGGCTCTCTCCACAGGACACAGCTGACTACCAGTCCCCTTGGTTCTCTGGCATCCCGGGTGCTAGCAGGAGAGTATTTCATGTGGTCTTCACATCAACCTGTCAAAGGATGAGGAGACTGTGGTACAAATTAAGACAAGCCAGCAGCTTCTTGGCCTGGGATGCTGTCTGTGAACCCGGTTTCTGCCTGTGTTTCTGTGTTTCTGATTGGGTGCATGTCATGATAGATCCCATTTTCCCACACCATGTCTCCAAAACTTTAAAGGAGGTGACTACATCCATTTCTTTACAAGCGCTCCCCCATCTCCACTGGCACACTATTTCTGGAGAGAAACATCTAAAATGAAGAGGAAGTGTGTGTGTGTGTGTGTGTGTGTGTGTGTGTGTGTGTGTGTGTGTGTGTGTTGGTTGGGGGTGCCCTCTTGGGCACTTCCTAAGAGAAGGTAAAGATGGTGTTGGTATTGATGTCAGTCAGGGCAGTGAGAGACTGTAACATTAGAGACAGGCAGAACACACTAAGTAAGACTGTAATTTGCCAAACCCTGTACCAAAACCCTTGCCAGCCACAGAACTGCTATGCGCAGGCCTGGATTTCCATCCCAACTGAGCTGCTCTGTGAAGCCTCACTGGGACCTTCCCCAGATCCTGGGTGAAGCCATCTGGGCCGCCAGCTCCTCTCATACCCACAGAGTGCTGCTGCCCAGAGCAAAGACATGGGATCATCTGGAGGCTCCAGGCTGCCCAGAGGGCTGTCAGCTGTCCCCACCCCTTGGATGGGTTTCCAGCTTTAGACGACTTGCTTGTCAAAACACTTTGAAATTGCCAGGCTAGGTACAATATAAACATTCGTGTAGTTACAGGATAATAATTACACCTTCCATGTACATAACACCTTTCTCCCCCAGAGCAGCCTGACTTCTGCATTATCTCATTAATCCTCAGATCCCTGGGAGGCAGGGAGGACCCACAGGAGAAGAGGAAAGAAGAAAAGGAGGAGGGGGTGGGGGGAAGGAGGGAGCTGGCCCAGGCTCACACACTTAGTTACAGGGGTTAGGTGTAGTCTATCCAGCTGGGGACCTGAGTAGAAAATGGAAAAATACTACCGGCCTGGCTGCCCTCCACTGAGCACTTGAGAAACGGCGGCAGGCAGACACCGCCATGTGTCCCTTGGTCCAGGCAGGAGTCTTCCGCGCTGAGAGACTTATGGTCTCTGCAGAAAGGGAAAGTGAGCACAGAGAAGCGTAGCAGCTCCCTCCAGCCCCAGGACAGCCTGCACCTCAGCGGGCACCCGGAGCAACGCTAGGTAAACAAAGGCAGAGCATATTTAGCAGGGGAGGAGTCGGCCCTCCTCTGGCCCCCAGAGGTCAGAAGTAGCTGAGCAAAAGCTGCTCATTATGTAGCCTTATGGAATCCATAGAAAAGGCCTAATTCAAGGAGAGCAGCACCCCACCCCCACGCCTCCTCCCGGGCGAGTCGTGTTCTCTGGCTCATCCTTTTGACATAAGGACAATTACTGGTATTCATTCCCACCCCGAGGCCACCTGCCAGTGGCCCATTCTCATGCACATAGAGCTAAAGATCAGGCATAAAGAAGGCCAAGCTGAGATTCCCACCAGACCTGGGAAGGGACCTCTGTGCACCCCACCCCCCACCCCCAACCCCACCGGAGCACTGGGGCATGAGGCCTCTAGAATTTCCAGGGTCTTGTGGGGACTGGAAGACTCAGGCCAGAGCTGGAGATTGCTAGGCCTGACTGCTCACTGACATCCCTGGGAGGTTTGACAGGAAGCTAACTAAGCCTTTGCAGTTGAAGGCGAGGTGAGGGTCCTCAGTAAACACTTATTTTGGGGGCCCAAGTCCTGACCCTCACAGAGTGTGTGGAGCTGGGGCTTATGTATTCAGAAATGCCGTGAACTGGTTAGTGTCAGTTATACTGGAAGTGTGGAATGGGCTCTGGCAGGGCTATACCATGCAAATGGGCAAATGCAATCCTTCTCAACCCCTACCTGCCCCCACCCCTGCTCCCCCACCCTACGCCCTCACAGCCAGCTGTTAAACATCACCTTCCAGGAACATCTGGGGCAGTCTGCAGAAGCAAGCCAAGCTCTCAGGCCAGCCAAGTGTCAAGCAAGTCGTCCACTCTTGGCCAGAAGCAAGGTCCTCTGCACTGTCCCTGCTGTGTGTCTGGGCATTCCCCCATGTTAGAGACACTGTCTCCTAAGCTTCTTCTTCTTTAAAAAGCTGTTATTTCAACCCGAAGAATAGATTCTCTGCATGGAGAGTGACTGTTGGCTTTTTGGCACCGATTGCTAAAATACCAAACCAATACCTTCAAATCAATGCTTGCAAATATTGAATGGATTAGATTGGACTGTTTTTTGTTTTGTTTTGGGTTTTTGTTAGTCTGTTTGTCTTTTGGTTTTTCAGAGACAGGGTTTCTCTTTGAAGCCTTGGCTGTTCTGGAACTCAATTTGTAGACCAGGCTAGCCTCGAACTCACAGAGGTCTGCCTGCCTCTGCCTCCCTAGTGCTGGGGTCAAAAGTGTGCACCACCACTGCGCACAGCCAGCAAACTGGTTTTTTTTTTTTTGTTTTGTTTTTTTTTTTTTTTAAAGAACTTTCAGTTAGTTTTAGTTAAATCCATCTATAGGTTTCAAGGATGATGTTTTATAAAAAAAAATTTTAAAAAGGTTTATTTGGTCTATATAAATGCATGCTGCTTAATAGTGACCCCTTGACAGGCTCTAGACTGACCTAGGACACCAGGCTATGGGGAAGCATTTGAGGGATTATCTAGACTAGGTAAACAGGTGAGAAGACCCACCCTGGCCCTAGGCAACACCATTCCACAGGCTGAATTAAAAAAAAAAAAAAAGAAAGCAAGCAGGCTGAGTGCTAGTATCCATGGCTTTCTGTTTCCTGACTACAGCAGCCTCACGCTCCCACACCTTCCCCACATGACAGACTGTACAACGGACCTGTGAGCCGTCCTGAGCCCTCCTTCCCTTCTTTCCTCTTCCCTCAGTGTTTTGCCGAAGCCATGAGACACATAGTTAATACAACATAGATGGCTGCCTTTGGATGGTGCAATGACAGGCCTTTCTCGCCCTGTACAGAGCCCTGCCCATAGGGGACCTCCTTGAAATCTTCTGAACACTTCTCAGGATGCTTATAACGAGTGACATGGAGTCCCAGGCGGTGGTGGCACTCACCTTTAGTCCCAGCACTCGGGAGGCAGAGGCAGGTGGATCTCTGTGAGTTCGAGCCCAGCATGGTCTACAGAGCGAGTTCCAGGACAGCCAGAGCTACAGAGAAACTCTTTCCAAATAAATACATAAACAAGAGTGATATTGAGAGGGCCAGTGAAAAAGTCTGTCCATGCAATTTGCCAGAAAGCAAGAGAGAGCCCTGCTCTAAACCAGGTGCTTAGGAGCTCGTTTTCACGGTAAATGCCCGTGAACAGAACTGGGTACTGAAACGGCCATCTTTTCAACCATTTTTGCAGGAACGTTGCTTTCTGTGGAGCAGTGGTTCTCACTGAGACCCTTTAATACAGTTCCTCATGTTGTGGTGACCCCCAACCATTAAATGATTTCACTGCTACTTTATAACTGTAATGTTGCTACTGTTAAGAATCCTAATGTAAGTATCTGTTTTCTTATGATCTTAGGTGACCCCCGTGTAAGGGTTGTTCAACCCCTAAAGGGATAGTGACCCACAGGTTGAGAACCGCTGGTGTAAAGAATTCAAGTAAACCAGCTGTTGGTGAAGCTTCCGGCCGCTGTCCACTAACGGTTGCGAGTATCTGGAAGGCGTTATTATACCTTGTTTGTCGCCACTCTGTCCTTCACCCATCAGATTCTAAATCTCCTACACAAACCTATGGGTCCTGCAAATCCCAGACCCTGTGGCTGCAGATAGCAGCAGCTCTGGTCCTCACGGGCGTTTCTCAGTAACTCCAGGACTCTTCAAACCTCCTACGTAAACCTTTTCTCCAGGCTACACATGTGAGATTCTTCCTCTTGAGGTGCTGGGAGGGAATTGATTCAAACCCAGGGCCTGGTCCATGCCAGCACTCTACCACTAAATCCCTAGCCCATCTTTATCTCCTCAACAGGAAGAGGGGACTTAACCACCATCTATGCACCAATAGTTACCGGTCACCCATCATGCACTGCGTGGACCCAAGTGGAGGACATAAGAAAGAGCAGGTGGGGTTATCCTGCCCTCTCAAAGAAAGATGAGTACACAGAAAATGTGGGGTACATCCAAGAGGACCCCCACCCCAGATTCACAACAAAAGCCTTCTGGTTCAGATACTGACCAGAGGGTACTTTGAAAATATTCACACACACACACACACACACACACACACACACACACACACACACACACAATGTTTTTTTCTAGAAAGATCCTCCCCTATAGCTCCAGACAGTATTAAAAATAATTATGTAGCAAATGCAATCCTCTGAGTGTCTTTCCAAATGCCTACATGCTAAAGGCTTGGTCATCAGGTTGACACTTTTAAGAGGTGTGGCCTAGTGAGAGGTGTCATGTCAAAGAAGGGTGTGCCTTCAAGGAGCTCATGGGACCCAAGCATGTCCTTTCTCTTTTCTTTGCTTCTAGGCTACCATGAGGTAAGCGATTCCTTCTCCACACGTTCCCACCGTGATGTACTGCCTCACTGCAGTACCCAAGTGACCAGCCCACTGACAAGGGACCGAAACCTCCAACACTGCCAGCCCAAAGAGAAATCCTTACAGCTGACTCTCTGGGAATGTCTCAGGCTACTCGGGCTGAGCTGTAACTAGTCAGTTCTGCCTTTTGTAACATAGACAGTCATAAGCAACAGAAAAACAGATGAGCAGGCTGTGGTCCAGGAAAATCTGACCCATGGATATTGAAATCTCAATTCTCATCGTCTTTAGTTGTCATGAAATATGATCTTTTTAGTTTTTTACACTTTAAAAGTGGCCAAAGCCACTCTTAGCTCCAAATAAGAATAGACTCATAGGCAACGGTCCCCTGCCCCCTAGTTGGAAGAAGGATGTTGGAGGAGGCAGGCTTGAGCTCCAGAGTTTCTAGGCTGAGGGATGACCTGGAGGTGCCCAAAGGACGAATCTTGATGGAGCTTCATGTGCCCTGTAAAGAAATTTGGACTTTACCCTATGTGCGTGCGCATGATGGGTTTTTAGTGGAACACTCATTTGTTAAAACAATTTTTTTTGTTTTTGCATTGAGTTTTTTTTGTGATCATTTCTGGAGGGTGCATCTTTTGTTCCGTTTTCAGTGTTGGCAGAGCAGTCATGAAAGAACACAGCCAACTCTAATTCACACGTTTACCGAACAATGAAAACTCCCCTGAATCCAATATACATACAGATTCCACAGTCTATAGGGCCAGTCGGTCAGTCATCAACCACTCCTTAGCTGTGCTGTGTCCAGCTGCTTTGCCGACTTCCAAGCACAGCTTGTGGTTGTCTAGATAAAGTCTAAGAGCTTGGTGTTTCGGAGCCTCCTTCCCACCTCTCCTGCACTCAGCTGCTTCCACGCTCTCCACTGTTGCATCATTACGGCGTCTCCATGGTCTGCAGCAGACTGCAGCGACACAAACAGTGCATCACTGTGAGGTTCTGGATGCAGGAGTGGTGCGGAATACTTGTTTACACTGTGTGAGGAAGATGTGTCCCTCTGATCGGGTTAATAAAAAGCTGAATGGCCAATAGCTAGGCAAGAGAGGGTAGGCGGGACTTCTGGGGGCAGGGGGGGGGGGAGAGAGAAGGAGAGAATTCTGGGAAGAAGAGAGACAGAGACACCAAAAGACTGAAGAAGTCAGACCTACGGTACAGAGCAGAGGAAACTGAGCCAAGTGGCAGAATACAAATCAACAGAGACAGGTTAATTTAAATTATAAGAGCTAGCTGGGGACAAGCCTAAGCTAAGGCCAAGCTTTCATAATTAATAAGAAGTCTCTGTGTCGTCATTTGGGGGCTGCTGGTAAAAAGAAAGACTAGCTGCACAGTAGGTCTCCACACACCACTGAGCTCGTGGGAGACTTCTGTAACTGTTGGTGGAGCTGGAAGCGTTTGGACCCAAGCTTCTCCATTGCCAAGACTGGGAGACTTGGCTCCACCCCCACCACGTCTCGCTTCTTCCCAGTCCTTTCTTGCCTTTCCTTATGTCCTCTTCTCTTGATCTTTGTGTCACCTGACCTCCAAGTTCAACTCTTTTTGCTCAAATCAGAACTGCCTAAGACACTGCTTTAGGCAGCCAGGAAAGGTTTTCTGGAGAAGTGCCCTTCAAAGAAAGACCTGAACTTATATGACCTTCCAGTCTCTTTCTATTAATTTCTCGTTTTAAGATTTATTTTTGTTATTTTTAATTGTGTGTATGTGTGTGGTATGTGTGCATCTACGAGCCTGTGTCTGATCCCCAGAGAACTGGAGTTACAGGCAGTTGTGAGCTCTGGGAACTGAACTTGGGTCTTATACAAGAGCAGTAGGTGCTCTTAACCACTGAGTCACCTCCCCAGTTTCCAAGCCTTTCATTCTTACAAGTATCTGTGGGGAAATGGTCTGATTCTCAATTTACACGTGAGGACATTAGGTTTGGTGTGGGAGAACATGCCCTACTTTTTCCCCAGGGTACTCTTGAGGAGAGAGGGATAAGAGATATTAAATAGAAAGATAGAGGGAAAAGAAACAGATAGAAACACAGGTTAGCCTCGGGAGGGCCTGGATCAGTATCCACCAGCCCCTCCTGTGTCTTCTAAATTGCCTTTTATAGGAATGCCAAGGGGTGGAGCAAAAGACCTCCCCCTAGCTCAGCCAAGTGCAGACCCTTTCAATCACCTGGTAACCACACACATGGTCAAGCAATCCTCTAATACAGCCCTGCTAGGTAAAGCAAGCTCAGATCTTACTAGGAAACCTTTATGGGCCTCCACAGTTTGGTAAAGTTTCCTAAGGTCACAGACTAAGAAGTATCTGAAAGTCAATATTTTATCTGCTCTGAGTTCAAGCCCTGCTGCTGGCATTAAGTAACCTTGGCTATGACCTCACCTCATAAACCCTGCACATTAATAATGAGTCCTTCTTTCCTACATTAAGAAGCATATCTAGGGGCATTTGTGCCTGAAAGAAGCATGCCTTGAGTATCTTACTAAATCCAGATAGGTTTTGGAATAGTAGACAAAACAAAGGTCCCTGTACTCACAAGGAGGATCCTGGAGGGCAGGAGCTTGAGTGAGGATGGGGTAGCCTCACTGACAATGTACTATTGGCACAGACTCAAGGGAGATGATGACACTAGCTATAGTTTTTGGAAAAGAGTTCCAGGCAAAAGGAAGAGTCAGTGCAGAGGCCCCGAGGCTAGAATGATATTCAGTGTACTCAAGGAACAGCTAAGAGGCCAACACATCTGCAGCAGATGAAGAAGAATGACAGGAAATGAGGTCCAAGAGGTAGTTTGGAGATGTAAGGCCTTAAGGGATGTTACAACGACCAATTTTCCTCTAAACTTCACAATCTCAAGGCTGGAGCCTATATCCCCTCATAATTATGTGGGTTCTTTGCAGGTGATGCAGTCTTTCTCGGCTCTTAGTGAGTTTAACAGGATGCCTGACAATTAACAGACACCAAAGGCAAATGGAACCTGTAGCTTTCAGGTTCATTGTCTCGCATCCCAGAAGAATGAAGGAAACTAAGAATCAGCAGAATGGATACAGACCCATTAAAGAGAGAGAAAAAAACAAAACAAAAACAAAAACAAAACACACACACACACAAAAAAAAAAAAAAACCCACTGGAGCGTGGGAAGGGTTCCAGTGGAAGAATGCGGTACAGTGTGCTGTCCTGCCCAGTGGCCTTTTTAAAGCCTCACAGCAGGACTTAGATGGAGAATGAGGTGACCTTTATTGGGACTGGCCTTCTCTCACGCCACCACAGGCTGAATCATGAGTGGCTCACACACCTTTGAATCCCCCATGGTCCCCCCACCAGCCCAACCACTGCGCGATCACAAATGACTCCTCCCACCAGGTGAACAGTCACATGCCATGGTCACCTTCATCCCTCTATCCCGATGTGCTTCACTCATTTCACAGACTATTGATGGAGGTACTCTGAACTCAGTTTAACATGTGCGCTACCAAAGACCCTACCCTTACTTCCTGAAGAGAGCTGGGTCCTGTCTCAATAGCTCCATGATTCTGTGACAGCCCACCACCTGTGCCTGCCACTGTTAACAGCCCAGTGTCCCTTGGAAGAAGTAGTCAACCAGGGGGAGAAATGGAAAGGACAAGGAGAGACCCCTTAGGAGATCTCTGACTAATAGCATTAACAAATGGGATGTTATCTGGGGCAAGGGGCACCCAGGTTTTATATATATATATATATATATATATATATATATATATAATATGTCCAGAAAGTGGGTTGCCTTAGAAAACACATGTTGGACCTGGGCCTGATGATACAGTCTGGGGAAATTTATTGAGATCCTGTGTCAAAAACAGAAAGACAAAAAGGGAGAAGAATACAGCTTAGTGGTAGGGCACCTGCCTACCATGGGTGAGGCCCTGGGCTTAATTCCCAGTACCCCGAGACTATGGGGGGTGGTAGGGGTGGGATGCATCAACAAAGAGAGCTTTTTGCTTTCTGTACTGATTGGCTCTGGGGATCAACCCGGGGTTTCAAGCAGGTTAGACAAGTGTTCTGCACTGGAGCTGTAGTCTGAGCCCCCAAATCTTGGCCTTTGGCAACACCTGTGCTTCTAGTCAGTCATAGGGTGGTAAGGATGCTCTTGGAGGCAGGCTAGGATCTGAGCTGCAGCAGAAAGGCCCCAAGGGTCCCTCCCATTCTAGTTCTTGATTGTGAGGGGCTAGAAGAAGCGCTTGGCAGCAAGCAAGAAAAGGAGTTTCCAAACTCTGCAATAGTTATACTCAAATCTGGTCTCTGCGATCTCCAGGCCTGTAGGGATTTTGTTTTGAAGATGCTTTGTTCTTTCCACATTCTTCTATATCTATCTCTGAATCCCCCCCACCCCACCCCACCCACACACACTTAGTTCTGCTCTGAATAGATCAGTGATGGCACCAAACTGTCAACAGGGCCGTGGCAGACACTGGAAGGATTCCTAATAGCCTCGGTCAGGTCAGGCTCCTCCTGTCTCCTATCTCCTGGAGGAAGGAGTGGAAGGATCCAAAACACAGGCCAACATAAAGGTGATTGTCTGCACTCACTTGTCTTGGGACAAACAGAAGAGCCAGCCTGTCTTAGAGAGCCAAAAGAAACTGGCTTGTGGGAGCCCCAGGGAATTCCTGCTGTCCTGAACGAATCTGAAGGTGACCAGGCTCCAGTTTTTCTAAGACATCCTCTTTGTAAACAAGAAAAATTCTTGGAGTCGAATGCTTGGTGCCCCTCCCACAGGGCACCTGTGAACAGCCCATTGTCCTCTCTGTGAATTCCTCAGCAGCTAAACACACTAGTTTTTTCTGCTCTGGACAGGCTGATACACTTAGACCCTTTTCCTTTCCTCCCTCCTGGTGACCCCCCCCCCCAACTAAGAAAATAATTCCTTCTTTTTTCCTCCCCTTTTATGGTGCTGAGAATGGGACCTCATACATGCTAGGCAAGTGGCCTACCATCAAGCTTCACCCCAGCCCCCCATGCCTTTTGACAGTTTTCTTTTTTGCATCTCTGAGATGTTCACAGCATGTTCTCTAAGTTATTCTCCCACCAAGAACTGTGAAAAAACCAAACAGCCAGCCGCCCACTTCCATTTCTCTCTTAACACACTGGGGTATTCTCATTGATTGGACTGAAGTTGTCCAAAAACATGTGCAGGGAGTATGGATATGCACACAGATCTGAGATAACTTATTTCCCTTGAAAAATATACATTTTTAAAAATAATGTAATTCTTTTCTTTAAACATTCGTGATAAGGCTGGAGGTGTGGCTCAGTGGTTAAAAGCACTGAGGACCTGGCTTCAATTCCCAGCACCTACATGGCAGCTCTTCCCAACTCTAGTTCCAATGGATTTGACGCCCTCTTCTAGCCTCCTCAGGCACTGGGCACACAAGTGATGTACAGACATACATGCCAGCAACACATCCATGCACATAAAATAAAAAGTTCAAAACAATTAAAAAATAAAAATAAACATTCAGGATGCAGAAGCATTGGTTCCTGTTGTAAAATATTTGTTCACACTGCATGAAAATGTGTCTCTGCCTGAGGTGCCTTCTGATTAGTTTAATAAAGAGCTGAATGGCCAGTAGCTAGGCAGGAAAGAAGAGTCAAGTCTTCCAGGGAGAGAGAGGAATTCTGGGAAGAAGAGAGGTGGGGAGACACCAGTGAGATGCAGCGCAAGCTGGATATACAGAATGCAAGAGAGGTAAATAGCCACATGGCAGAACATAGATTAATAGAAGCAGGTTAATTTAAGTTATAAGAGCTAGTTGGGAACGAGGTGACCCAAAGAAAGTCTGAGTACATATGGCATGCAGCATCTGGCCATATATATCCATATAAGGCCTCAGAAAACTAAAAAAAAAAATTCTGAACATGGAGTCAGGCACAGCTTCCTGGCAACAGCAGTCTCTTGAGCAGGCCCTGTGCTGGCGGCATATAGAGGTATGGCTCTTTCAAGAGGCCCTGCTGTGCAGCTGAGCACTTGAGCAGCTGGCACTGGGTACAAACGACTGTCATAGACAGATGCAACAAATCCCCAGAGCTGGGGGCGGGTAAATGCTGGCATGAGCCTAGGCTCTCACAGAACCGAAGGGGCAGAGCCAGCCACCAGCCATATGCTAAGCTAGCTGTATGGCAGAGGGTCTAGCAATTTGAGCTTTGGTTCACACAGAAAATGCTGCAGGTATTTAGTAAGGCCAGGTCCAGACTGAAAAAAACCTCTAACAGATGTTGGATGCTGAAGAAAATGGGTATAGACAGTCATAGAAAATAAATAGCTTAAAAATAATAAAGTCCCTAAAGAAAGAGTAAAGCAATACAAAAAGAATAAGCCACATAAGGATGGGAAATACACAGGGCATCTGGATCCTATATGGTGCTTTGTTGACTTTGAATTTTTTGGAAGCTGATGAGCGAAGGTAGGGTAAACACTGCTGAGAGACATTGGATTATAGAAAAAAACTGCTGAATTAAACCAGCTTATATATTTTAAGGATGTCTTAACTTTATAAGGGAAGTCAGAAAATGTATTGCATTGGGGGAGAGGTTATGCTTTTGTTTCCATTGGAAACAAAAAGCTGTGGATTCCTTCAAGATTAGTAAAGATCAGATTTGATTCTGAGAGATCATGTCTTGCCTACAAACATTAAGGAAGAAACCAAGAAAAACTGCAAGACAGATAACATATAAGCTGATCCTTCTATATGAGAACAGCTCTGAAACTGGATGATACATCTTGTTGGCTACAGAGTCCTCGTTACAGTTTGGTTATGCATTCCAAACAGACTTATAAAGTTGACAGATGACTTTCACATGCTCAAACAGAACAGAGAATCATCTTTAGCGGATTTGTACATACCACACATTCTACACTTGTGTTAATGCAGATATGTATATTACCTTTTAAAGTTTGTGTGTTTTCAGAACAAAAGGATCAGACATCAATGAAGATAAGTGGCCCAGGTGATCCAGCCTCTCAGAATGCCTCTGTTGTAGTTTCCTCAAAAATCTACATCCAGAACAACTTCAAGTCTATGGGGGTCCAACCTCACAGACTGCTTCAGCCAGGACTTCAGATAAGTCCTGCACTTTCCCATCACACAGAGACTGGACACAAATGACACAGCCAGCTCTCCCAGGACTGGACCATTATCTAATGTTCTCAGAGTCCCCTAAAGATGCTGCTGCCCCCAGACAACAGGCAGCAGTCTGGAGAACATGACGCCCACATTCCCAAGAGGTGGGGTGGATGGTTTCTGGTTGTTTGGTGGAGGTTTGTTATTATTTAGGGGGGTTAGTTGCACGTTGTTATTGGTCATGGTCAGGGAGGAAACTAAGCAAAGGAGGTTAGATTCAGGGATCTTGTTCTGAAAAGAAAAAAATGGAAGATAGAGGAATTATAGAATAAAAGGGTAGATTACTGAATCTACTTTTAAACTGAAAAGCAACTACTAGTCTTAAATATTTTAACTTGGTATAGATTTTTGTATGTTGATACAAATTTAAGGTTATTTTTATTATACTATATATGTGTTTCTACTCTTGGTTAAGGTTTTGTACCTATGCAGTCCATTTAATAATATAATGTAAATTTCTAGTCCTTGGAAGTTATTATTACAAACTATTTAGAATAATTAAGAAATTAAGATTAGTAGTTACTCATTTAACAATCAAATTTGTGGCCATGTTAGGTATGTTTTCAAGTTCAAACAGAGATATATTTTAAATAGACAGACAATCTTCAAATACTTCAGAGACTTACAGAATATGGCACTTTAGCTGTTTTAATAACATAAGGCTTTTCATAACAATGAGACACATCTGCTCCTGGCAGCACCAACCTACTTCAAAAAAAGGGTGATAGACATCAACAAAAACTTCCATGTGGAATTTGCTTTCATTTGACAAAACTAGCCAATGGGCAAGAGACTGCCCTTTTCTCAACTGCTGACAGTATGCTGTCCAAATTGGACACAACAGAAGATGACTGCTGAACTTCTCTGAGACAAAGTAAGACAGTCCTTCAAAATTCCTGCTTCACAGAAAAGTCTGACAGACATTCTAGGCCTGTAGGCCAAAGATGGATGCCCCAACATCCCAGAGGAACCTTGGGTGACTGTCCAGACAGCCAGCTATTTCTGTCATTTCCATAGTTTTGGAAGTTGCTTGCTTTGCACTTCCTGTTTACTCAAATAATATCATATCCTTCTTGGGTCTCTGATGAAGATGAAGAATAGATAGTTATACAATTTTCCTTGTTACCATATTCAGAAAAGAAACCTACATCAGAGATATAAAGTGTATAAGGTTGAAAAACATAAAAGCTTAAGTTGTTTATCTAAGAAAATGTTTTAAGGTCTAAAATATATTTTTAGGCTGGCGATACAAGTTATGATAGAAAGTGGTTTAGGAATAAAACTTTGGAGTCATCAAAATAGGATAGATAATAGTATTTTCTCTGAATACACCAAATACAAATGAACTGGACATTGTGATTGTAATTCCTACCCAATAATTGTTCTTACTGTATATAGTTTTACTGTGTTAGAGTTAAACCCCCCCTTTTTTAAATTTAGACAAAAAAGGACAAATGTTGCAAAACATTTGTTTACAGTATGTGAAAATGTGTCTTTGCCTAAGGTGCCTTCTGATTGGTTTAATAAAGAGCTGAATGGCCAATAGCTAGGTAGGAGAGAATAGGCAAGATTTCCAGGTAAAGAGAGGAACTCTGGGAAGAAGAGAGGTATACAGACTCCAGCAAGATGCAGCACAAGTTGGACAAACAGAATGGAAGAGAGGTAACAAGCCACGTGACAGAACAGAGATTAACAGAAGCAGGTTAATTTAAGTTATAAGAGCTAGTTGGGGACAAGCCTAAGCTAAAGGCCAAGCTTTCATTATTAATAACAAGTCTCTGTGTCATTATTTGGGGGCTGGCAGCCCAAGATAGCCCGATAGGAAAGCTCGCTACAGGTTCCTGGGGAGAAGAATGAGTCCAGGGCAGCAGGAAAAGATGTTGCCTTTTACCTCCTCTCCAGAGCTCCCCGGGGCCATCTTCCCTTGATCTCAATAGGAAGTAGCTGAAGATGCAGCTCCGTGGTGGAGTAGTGCTTACCTAGCCTGTGCAAGGCCCTGGATTCAAATCCTAGTAATGCTTAAAAAAAAAAAAAAAAAAAAAAGTTTCTTGCTTCAAACACCAGCCAGCCAACAAGTCTTGGGCTATTCAAAACAGCCATGGAAACTGTGGTCTAAATATCGCCCAGCTGAGGTCTTAATGAACTTAGCCACAAGCCTCACCAGCCTCCCACCACCTCAGGACCAAAGAGAGTAGAGGTTCAGCTGTGTTACCTGGGGATGGAGCTCATGGCTACAGGTGTGGGGGCGGAGCTACTGGCGTGGGGCGGGGCTACTGGCGTGGGGGCGGGGCTTACAAGGCATGTGTCTGCAGTTCTCACCTGAGCTACCTCTCTGTGCTGCAAGCTCTTCACCTATGCGATGGGAAAGACAAATGACTGTAAATAAAAACACAGTAGGCCGGGAAATAACTCAGTGACAGAGTGCTCACCTAGCATGCAACAAGGCTCTGGGTTTGAAAAAAAGGAAAGAAGGGGGACAAACAAACACTTCTCGAAGGGTGTTCTGAGTATTAAATAATTCACACAAAGCAATTAAAGCGGTGCCTGAGATCTACTAAGTCTAGGCAACTGATAACTGGGGTTATCACTGTAACAGCGTCTGATGTTACATTAGTCTGGTCAGATCCATCGTTTCTTGGCATATTTTATGTGCACGGGGGAGGTTGCCCCATTGCAGGGCCTTTATTTAATTCATCAGCTTACACTGGGGTGCTTGTACCCAAAGCCCTCGCTGTGAGCCCCTCATCTTGCTTCCTAGCACCAAGCCTGACAGCTGGGCCAGCCCCACATCAAGAGCCTTTGAGCCTTTAAAAAGGCCAGAGAGGAAAGAGATGGGGGCCAGCTGCTCTCTCTCTTTCTGTTGGGAAGGCCGCGGGAGGCAGGGAGCAGCAAGGGCTAGGACTTTGGCAGGAGGAGTCAAGTCCCCAGCCAAGCAGCGGCCATGAGAAAGTCCTGCTATCCTTCAGTCACAAATAACCCGCCCAAGCCAGGCCTGGTGGTGCAGGCCTGAAACTCAGCTACTCAAGGGGCTAAGACATGAGAACAGCAAGTTCAAGGCCTGCCTGGGCTACAGAATGGATTCAAGGTCGGCCTGGGCAGCCTCATCTCAAAACAAAAAGTAATTAAAAGAAAGTTGGGTGGTAAAGTGACTGCCTAGCATGGGCACAGTCCCAGATTAAATCCCCAGTAAGGGGCTGGAGAGATGGCTCAGAGGTTAAGAGCATGGACTACTCTTCCAGAGGACCTGGGTTCAATTCCCAGCACCCACATGGCAGCTCACAACTGTCTGTAATTCCAAGATCTGACACCTTCACAAAGAAATATATGCAGGCAAAACACCAAAGTACATTACAAAAAAAAATTAAATAAATAAAAATCCCTAGTGCCCAAAATAAAATAAGACAAAATGCCCTCACAATACTGCATACCACGGCAGAGCACCTCAACACTGTGACAATATAACACTGCACACGGCATACTGAGTGTACACACACACACACACACACACACACACACACACACGGCCATGTCGTCCTGACTTCCATCTCTTCTCTCTCTAGAGCAGACCAGTTGAGTTCTCTCCAGCCGGGTACAAGCTAAGCAGGGTGTCAAGACAGTCCGCATTCACGGTTGGGAGGGCTGTGAGAGTCTGGGCTCACCTATGTTCCCGCTGTGGACTTGGCAAGAGTTGGGACTCCTTGTCTCTGAAATAATCACCTCACCACAATGCAGGCCCACTGCTGGGATTGGAGAGTGAGTAGGAGCAGCCTTTGGACAGTCAGATCACCACTGTTCACGGGTCCTACTATTGCTGAGACTTCAGAGGCAGAAGAAAAGAATAGCGATGGGAAAAACTCAGTGAAGGAACTCCCCTACCCCAGAAAACGGTGAGTATAGCACCCTGTGTCCTCTCGTTAAACTTCTGAGTAGCTGCAGTACATGCATCCACCCCGATCTCCAATTGGGGACCTTAAAAAGGAAACTTCCATTAGCAAGTGTATTAGAGTCGTACTGTCAACCTTGATCACTTATCTGGATCCTTGGTTCTTTGTCTCCATGGCCAGGAAGCAATGTGGTCAAGTCACTCATGTTCAGATGTGTGTTCTCACACAGCCATAGCTCATGACAGAGTCCTGGGTGGAACCCTGGTTCACTCACTTAGAATCACTCCATGTTGGGACACTCACTGGGTTTTTTCCTGGTCATGGCTGTCTTGGATCATTTTCCTCTCTGCCATGACTCTTTCCCATTAGGGGGTCCCAGGACCTTTCCAGAATCAGGGAAAAGGGACAAGTTTACTGATTCGCATAGCTCTGTCTTGTTGAGAGTGGTGGGTGCTTGAGATTGATTTCAGGCAGTGTAGACACATTAGAGGCTGCCTCCTTCCTGGCTGTATCCGGCAGAGGCGATTGGAGTTTGGAGAGTTCTTCCACCTGGTGGCCTGTGCAAAGCCAGCTTGTTAACAACATACAGTCTGTGGCTTTATTAGAGCAGTGTGCTCTGCCGAGGAATCTACAGAGGGTCAGGCCACAGAAGGAGCTGCAGGAGTTTGCCTTTCTCTGCACCGTTTTTAGCTTGGCTAGACTCCCACATTTCTAGAGAAAAATGGAAAAACAAAGCCCAGAAAACAAGACACGGCCAACTTCTCAACATTCTACCACGGGAGAGTGTGTGGCCTTGACCCAACCTTTAGAGAGGAGTATTCTCCTACATGCTGCAGCCACAGAGGATGCCGGGCAAGAAGAGCTGCTGTGAACTGGGGGTGCCAATAACCCGACCATCGTTTCTCCTGCATGGGAAGGGAGCATTGTTAGACCCTCTTTATGATAAACAAATAGGCACATTGAGTAAACCAAGAGCCAAGATGCCAATATGAGAGAGCTGAGGTCCGTGATGAATACTCTTCATTGTTTCACCTTACTGGGTTTAGAACCACCTAGGAGACTGGTGAAGCATACCTCTTCATTTCCAAAGATTAGCTGAGTGTGAAGACTCACCCTGTATGTGGGTGATAGTGCCCCATGGGCTGGGGGACAGAATAATAGAAGAAAGCCAGCCAAGGGCCAGCAGGCCCTTCTGTTTCTTGTCTGCCCTGGAGTTCCTCTGCCATGTGCTCCTACCATCATGACACCCTGCCCAGCGCTGTCACGTGTTCCTGCTGTCGAGACACCCTGCCCAATGGCATAAGGTCAAGCAGCCGTGGGTTGTGCCCTCCCAAAACATGAGCAAGACAAAACCTAACCGTCCTTCCTTTCAGGTTCTTAGGTACTCTGGTCACAGAGATGAGGAAAAGGACTAACACAGAAAGGTCCAAACCCAGGCAGTCCCAGGCCAGAGAGCCCAACCTGCTGGTGTCATCACCGGCACACCTCCGAGACCATCTGCCTCCACATTGCCATGGTGGAAAGAGTGAACAATGACCAGAGAACAGCTTTCCCACAGTGATCCACTCTGGCAGCCTCTCTGAGGATGCCACACTGCCAACAGACCAGAACCTGGGAAGTGAAGTCATTGCCAGATGGGGTTGGTTCCCCTACGCCCTCTGGTCCCTCCTGCACACAAGCCAAAGGCACAAGAGAGCACCAGGTCATGGCTTCATTTCAAAAGGCCCACCTAGCCACCCAACCAGAGCTTCTGTACTTTCAGACTTGGGCCGTGGGACCCCCACCCGTGGCTACAGGCCAGTCCCTTTGTAGCATCCGAACTAGCCAGGATAAAATGTCACCAGAACACTTTCATCTGGGTTACAGGAACTGAGATGCAACTTTCTATCCAAGAACTAAAACGTGAGTTGAAAGTAGGTATTGCCAGCCAGGCGTGGTGTTGCACACCTTTGATCCCAGCACTTGGGAGGCAGAGGCAGGTGGATATCTGAGTTTGAGGCCAGCCTGGTCTACAGAGCGAGTTCTAGGACAGCCAAGGCTACACAAAGAAACTGTCAAGAAAGAAAGGAAGGAAGGAAGGAAGGAAGAAAGGAAGGAAGGAAGGAAGAAAGGAAGGAAGGAGAGAGAGTAGGTATTACTGTGCCTGAAGTCACCAGTCCCTATAAACGAGCCAATTATGAATTCTTATCCAAAATGCTTGCCACAAGCAAAGCAGAAGCTGCATTAAGATGCCCAACAGTAACCTTCACACTGCCTCTAACAGTGCCAGGGGCAGAAACGGGCTCATAGTTTCAAACAAAATCACCACATATGCTCTGCAAAGCTAGTGGCAGCCACACACCACCCCTACCACCCCCACCACCCCCCACCCCACCCCCCACCACCCCCCCCACCCCCCCCCCCCCCCAGTGCTCCAAAGAGACATTCCAGAAACAAAACCAGCCCTTGTCTCCACCCTGTGACCTGAGAGACACAGTTTGATTTCTTCCCACAGTACCGTCAGTCATGGTCTGACACCGTTTGATTGACTGTTCCTTCTGAAGGGCCATCATGAGAGAATGGTGTCTGAACGGAGCTTGGAGAGCATCCTTCTTCCACAGACTTGGAGAGTGAGACCACAGAGGTTAAAACCACATCATTTAGTTTATCTGCTGAGAAGGTCCTGTGACTAGAGACAGAACCTTAGAACTCCTTTCCTTGTCTGTGGGAGGGAACCATAGCCTCCCCCCCCCTGCCAGGACACTTGCCTGGCCTGGGGTACTGCAGCGGGCAGGAAGGCTGGTACCCCAGTCCTCCACATCGCCGCACCACCCTGATTTCTCTTTCCTCTGTTAAAAAAGGAGGAAAAGCAATGGTGGGTGCTGGGAGTGTTCGCGCAGGCTCCAGGCTTGTAGGGTAGGCGCTCTCTCAGTTTAGCCTCTTTTCACCTCGGGATGGAGGAGAGTTCGGCTTGGCCTTCCCAGCTCCCAGACCCACATGTCAATGCTGTCAGAAAACAAAACCCAAAAGGAGGAGAGGAGGAAAATAAATCTTTTGTTTTTGAAGCTAAACAGCCCAAAATGCAGCCAGAGAAGTTCCATAAAGTTTCAGCTTTCACCAGCACCGAGTGGAAACAAAGCTGACCCCGCCCCCCGGCCGTGCCCTCTGACCCCACTGCGGTGCAGACCCTGTTCCCTGGGCTTCAGGGTTTCCTGGAGAGGGCTGCCTTTGGGGGTTGGGCAGGGCAAGTCTTAGCACCAGACCCAGGTTCCAAATGGCGGGGGCAGTTTGCTGATGAATATTCATGAGCAGTGTTTTGTGCCCTGTGCAGTTTTTCAGGCAAGGTGGGTTTAGAGGAGGAATCTATTATAGAAATTACCCTCCTGCCACCACCTTTGGAAATACAGGGCTCAGGACTCAGATTGTAAATATTTAACGGGGTGAACCCCTTCTCCTTCGGTCTTTAGCTTCGGCCTGTATACATTGAACTCATTCTTCCTTTAACAAGGACGGCTGTGTTTCCCCCAGCTCTGTTCAGTTGGGACTACGGATCCATAGAGGCGCACAGAATGTCCATAAATCCCTTCGGCCCCTCGAACACAATTGATAGGAAAGACTAGGCAATTCAAGTGGCTGCTGTCCTCAGCCCTGGGGCTGGGAAAGGCTTGTGTCTGCTCTTCCAGATCCACCTGACGACAGAAAGGGGCAAGAATCGGAGATGGTTTCATTCATGGGGGAGGTATGCCTTCTTTCCCACAGCTGGCCCAAACATAGCTGAAATATTAGAACTGGCAGCAGGTGGAGGCCGCCTAAAGGGCACAGAGACCAGAAGAAGAGACCAGGGTTGTGTTTGGGTTTTTGTTTGTTTTTGTTGTTGTTGTTGTTGTTTGTTTTGGTTTGGTTTGGTTTTTCAAGACAGGGTTTCTCTGTGTAGCTTTGCTGCCTTTCCTGGAACTCACTCTGTAGCCCAGGCTGGCCTGGAACTCACAGAGTTCCACCTGCCTCTGCCTCCTGAGTGCTGGGATTAAAGGTGTGTGCCACCACCACCCGGCTAGAGATCAGGGGTTTTAGGGCCATCTTTGACAGATCTTTTCTCTCATCAGCCTTAGTAAAATGGAAAAAAGAATCATCATCCAGACAGACGAGGAAAGCGAGGATGGAGGGCGGGTGCCTGTCCAGCAGTGGTGTGTAGGAACTACACAGCCCTGGACTGTGTGTGACATTTCTGTGTAGTTATGGGGCTTGTGGGCGCAGCATAATAAAGCAGAGCAAAGGTAAACCGAGGTGGAGACAGTTACACTGTGTTGAACGTCTTGTCTCTGTAATGAGCTTTCTTTAGGCCCACCCACCAGCCCCCAAGTCATGACACGGAGACTTCTTATTAGTTATCAGTGCTCAGCCTTAGCTTAGGCTCGTTTCTGGCTA
Organism: Onychomys torridus; assembly: GCF_903995425.1. Taxonomy (NCBI): domain Eukaryota; kingdom Metazoa; phylum Chordata; class Mammalia; order Rodentia; family Cricetidae; genus Onychomys; species Onychomys torridus. The sequence goes on from NC_050465.1 coordinate 44,395,500, forward strand.
GCTTTTTATCTTTAACTGAAATTAACCTGTTTCTTTTCATATCTGTTTTGCTGGGGGCTTCTTCCTTCCTTTCATTCTGGATGTCCTACTCCATGGCTAGCTAGCGGCTGCCCTTCCGGCCCCAGGCGTCTCCTCTTTCTCCTCATTTTCTTCTCTTCTCTCAAGCCTAGATTCCTCCTCCAACTTATTCTCTCTGAACGCCAGCCCCGCCTATCCCTCTTCTGCCTAACTATTAGGCAGTCAGCTTTTTATTAGACCAATCAGGTACCTTAGGTAGGCAAGATGAAACAGCAACACATCTTTACATCGTTAAACAAATGTAGCATCCACAAATGTAACACATCTTTATATAGTTAAAGTAATTTTCCACAGCATAAACAAATGTAACACACCTTTACATAGTTAAAGTAATATTCTGCAACATAAACAAATGTAACACACCTTTACATAGTTAAAGTAATATTCCGCAACATAAACAAATGTAACACGTCTTTAAATGTTAAAGGAATATTCCACAATGTGTCTCCGGAAGCAGAGATCCATGACGAGTCCCTCTCTGGCATCAACCTGCTTCTCTCTCACACTAGCCTTGTGGATTGGGTGCTTTTTCAGTCTCCTTGTGGAGGGCAGGAGGGGACCCAGGAAAGTGAGCAACCCACTCAAGGCCACACGGAACAGCTCTGGTGGGGCCTCACCTTGAACCTAGCTTTCTTATGTGAACCTGGGCAAGACAGTCCAGATCTTTGAGCCTCATTCTCCAGAGCATCTTGGACTACCTGCCATCCTTGACACTTCTAAGAGGCCAATGTCCTAAATACCAGATGTCAGCTAGTGTTTGTGGGGTGAACAAGTCCATGGCTGCGTCATTCCTGCAGTTCATACACTCACACGAGGCCCTCACAGGCTTCCCCTTCCAGGCCCAGTGTGTCCTATTGGTCACAGCAGGAACTCAGGCTGTAGAGTCCGTGTCCAGTAGAAGGAATCACATGAGAGGCTACAGGCAACGGAGCAGGCCAGAAGGATCTGGCAGAGGAATTACTCTCCCAGACGCCCAGACTCTCTGGCTCTGTGGGCAAAGCAAGAAGAAAAGCCACCTTGCAGCCTGCTTGCGGGCAGCATCCATGGCACCCTGCCAGCCCCGTGCCCACATCCTTCAATCAGCTCATTCCCCCTGCATCTTCCCAGAATGCTGCTCTGTTTCTCTCACAGGATCTACAAAACGGAAGCTGGGTCAGAGCAGACGGAGGCAACCAGCTGTCTAGTGATCTCCCCAAAAGGCAATTGAAAAGGCGCGATCCTGTGGGAGTTGCTGGGGATGCTCCCAAACCAGAGTGGCCCCGAGACTCCAGAGAGATTTCCTATCTCACCTTCATCCCCACTACCAGCTTTTCCCAGAATATGAGAAGTGGGTATTCCGAAAAGCCCCGCTGACATGTGAGATTACATCTGAAGTTGTCATAAACACACCAGGAGAGAAAGAGGCAGGCACACCACCGTTAGAGGAAGGGTCTTGGCCACTGAGTAGCCTTCTTGGCACAACCTCCCACGGAGGCCTCACCAACTCTGCCTCAGTTTCCTCCAAAGGTCCAATCTCATGTGTGACCAGCTTGACTATGGGAAGGGCTTGGTAAGTTCAACCCCTAAAGCCAGAATCCCCAGACCTGAATTTCTATAAGATAAAATGCTTTTCTCTCTGCCTAGTCATGCCTCATACTGACCCTGTGTCCAGGGAGCAGCTGGCACAGTCCTTTAGTTACCAGTTTACTGGTCCAACTTAGAGAGATTGGTCCTTTTTAAAAGCTTTAAGTTATGTCTGGGTGGGGGTCTATGCACGTGAATGTGGTGCCATCAGAGGCTAGAAGAGTGTCAGATGCCTTGGAACAGGAGTTAGAAGAGGTTGTAAGCTGTCCAGCCCCAATATCTGGCTCCCTGGGTTTTTATTTAATAAGACCGTTCAGCAGTTCGTTACAATGTGGCCTCTTAGCTCTTTAGAATGGTAGAGAGACATAGAATCCTCGTGCAAGTGCCTTTGGGCAATATGGACAAAACCCCACTGATGGCTTCATGTGTATTTTTTAAATTAAATATGTTTATATTTACTTTTTTTACGGAGATAGGACACACATGCCCTGGTGTGTATATGGAGGTCAGAGAACAACTTTTGGACGTTGGTTTTCTTCACCGTGTGGGTTTCAGAGCTCAAACTCAGGTCATGGGGCATGGTGACAAACGCTTTCATCTACTGAGCCACCCTGCCAGCTGTCTCCCTTAAAAACCAATCACTGTTTTATGTGTAGAGGTGTTTCACCTGCATGAATATCTCTATACATCCACATTTGTGCCTGGTGCCCACAGAGACCAGAAGAGGGTGCTGGGTCCTCTGGACCAGAGTTACAGGAGGTTGTGAGCCACCGTATGGGTGCTGGGAATTGAACCCAGGTCCTCTACAAGAGCAGCCAGTGCTCTTAACTTATGAGCCGTGTCTCCAGCCTAGTCTCACCCTTTTGGGGAAAAAAAGATCTGTGTTATTAATTTATTTAGGCCTCAGAGATTTTTAAAGCTGTTTTTATTTTATAACTGAGATGGGGGGGGGGGAGTATGGTTTGTGTTTACCGGCCTTTACCACTGGGCCCAGGGAGCTTCACAGAACAAACCTACTTATCACTTTATTGTAATCACACCTCCCCTTAATATGACTGTATGAGCCTCAGACGTGGCAGCTGATTGGAGGGTTTTCAAGGCCATGACCAGTACTGGACATTCTTAGTGATCTCCATAGGAGGCAACAGTCAAATTGGACCCGGGAAGGTAGTCAGTGTGAGCCCACAGATCTGAGAATACGGCAAAAACAAGGCTGACCTGCTCACCTGGGGCGTATCAGGACTATCACTAACTGGGCTGCAAAGTGTAGCATTTTCCTAAATTAAGACTAATAGGTCTAGACATGATTAACCACCTCTTAAACCATTAGATAATGCCACTTGACCACCTATAACCTGCCTAACTCTTTAATTTTATTTTTAATTTCATGGATTTGTAGCTACTCTCTCTATAAATGTATTTTAAGAGAGTTTTTTTCTTTTATAATCTAAAATTATATGCCTACATTAAAAACCCAATGTCATGCTCAGTATCTTAATGTGTTTAAATTTAATGTTAAAAATAAGGGTTTCCTTGTATTTTCAGGTCAGCCTGACATGGTGGAGCACACCTGTAATTCCAGCCCACTGGAAGTTGAAGACAGGAAGATCAGGAGTTCAAGGCCAGCCTGTCAAGTTGAAGGCCAGCCTGGTATCTGTAAGATCCTGGTTTGTGTGTGTGTGTTTATTTGTTTGTTTTTGTGGTCTTTTAAAGACAAAACAAAATAGAAAAGGAATTTTTTTTTTTTAGTTAACTAGGTTTATTTAAACTGAAAGAAATCTCTGTGGGATCTTTTTCAGTTTTCACTGAATGTTACTCATTTCTCACTCACGGGCCTTTGGAGATAATTATGACAAGTTGAGCTTAATTGTCCACTCAGATCACACTGCCTTGACAGTGTCCCTTAGATGCTAGGGCTCGGGAATTCATCATTAGCTTCTCCACCCCTGACTGTCCCCATCCTCTGTTGGCCACGAGGAGACAAGTTGGCTAGAATTACTTAATCAGTCTAGAGGAATTTATCAGGAACTGTGAAAATTACGATAAGATAAAACAATAATGGAAACTGCAGGACAAGGAGTATGTGCTTTTTCCAGTAACAAAAATATGAGGAAAAAAATAATATGAGGAAAAAAATATGAGGAAATGCCTCTTTTAACGTTCAGTTTAAACACATGAAGGGGAAACCCACAGTCTCAGAATCTAGACAGAACAAGCAAAAGCCAACAAACACACAAATAAAAGACTTCACAACTTGATTCCCCATGTCGCCATGAATTACCCTTTGTCATCTCCACCCACAGAGTAATGACAGACAAATTGCATGCCTGAGGTCACCCTCCGGGCTGAGGTCTAGACCACCTTCTTCTCCTCTTCCCAAGCCAGACACTATTGAGCCAATGTGAGTCAGGGGAAACTGAGTGGGATAGAAATAATTTTCTAGGGGTGCAAATATTATGTTTCCTTTTGTGCAATGTGCAGCATCTTGCACTTTTTACAGGTATGACACAATCCAAGTATGAGCGATTATACAAGATCTGATTTTTTTTTTTTCCCTGCTTGGAACCATTATATGAAAGACTTATAAGAAAACTGAGATACCCAGATCTAAGACAGCTAACAACTGTTAAATTCAGGCAAGTCCAGAAGGCACCAGAAAGCACAGGCTGACTTACCCTGGTGCAATACTAGTCATGGGCTTGTCCGGCTCATTCCCCTGGTAAGGATCTTGGCATCCAAGAATATAATAACATAACCATGATCAATGAGACCATGATTAGTGAAATTTTTTCTTCCTTTGTCTTTCTTCTCTTTCTTTCTTTCTTTCTTTCTTTCTTTTTTTCTTTTTTTTTTTTTTTTAACTTTTAAAGACAGGGTTTCTCTTTTCAGGTTTTCTCATCCTATAGACCAGGCTGGCCTTGAACTCAGAGATCTGTCTGCCTCTACCTCCCGAGTACTGGGATTAAAGGTGTGTGCCACCACTGCCTGGCTTGTTTTTAATCTTTATTGCTAGTCCTTAGGGTTCACACACACACACACACACACACACACACACACACACACACAATCTTCTGCTCTTTGCTTATTCAATACTGTCAATCAAATGTAAATACCAAATAATGAGTAATCATGGCCCCAAATAGCCTTGCCTCATGTTCTAAAACTTCCACAAGGAGTAAGAGAAATGGGTAAATTAGGAAGTTGCTGGGGTTAGGGGTCAATTTTTGAAGAGGAAAGCAGAGAAATGTTTGGAGGAGTGCTATGATATGAATGCTTGTCCCCATGTTCACATGTTCATATCCTTACCTCCATGGTAATGGTAGTAGGAGGTGAGCCTGTGAGAGTTGATTAGGACATAAAGCAGTGACCTAAAAATATGGGCTTTGGCTCTAGAAACCCAAGAAACCAATTTCTTTTTTTCCTTTTTTTTTGAACATAAAAACAGGTTATAACTTGGCTTTTTTTTTTTTTCAGATTTATTTTATTTGTTATGTAAACAGTGTTCTGTCTGTATGTTTGCCTGAAGGACAGGATAGAGCATCAGACCTTATTATAGATGGTTGTGAGCCACCATGTGGTTGCTGAACTCAGGACTTCTGGGAGAGCAGTCAGTGCTCTTAATCTCTGAGCCATCTCTCCAGCCCATCAGTTGACAATCTTAAAGCCAGAAGCGACAGCAGCTGAAGAAAGAACCTGGGCAATAGGAAGGTAGACCATGTCAGTAGATAATCCTAAAGCCAGAGGGGACAACACAGGTCTGATAAGATTGGAGACAGGAACCCACTACAGGAGCCAAGCTGTGATACCAAGGAAGAAGAGAGAATGTCAGCACACGGTCTAGACAACAAAGGGATGGGAATTCTGACCCACGGATATGAAATCCCAGTGGAATTCTGTAGAAAGTAGAAAAACTGCCTGGGGGTACCTGTGAGGTGGGTTGGTGGTTAGAAGGAAATAGAGTTGGGTGGAAGTGAAGTCAATCAGGGAAATATGGGCCCCTGGAAATCAACAACAGAATGTTATTCTCATTGACAGCAGAAGCCAGGCTGCTCCGGCAAACACTCTAGAAACAGGGTGATGCCAAGTGTTGGCAGGGGCAGGAGATATAAGGACTCTTGTACATGCTGATGGGGCTGTGAACCGTTTCAGCAATGCTGGGGAACAACTGTGACATTTAGTGACATTAAGTAGAAGAAGAATTTACAGCAAGCGATTCCACTCTTGGCTATAAATCCAAAACATGGTTTTCTAGCTGGTGACAATGTTGATGAGTAGAAAGTTGGAAGCCATCCAGGAGTTGATCATTGGGAGAATGAATAAGTAAGTACAATAAACACACATCAGAGAATGTGGCACAACCTAGAAGCAGTAAATTAAATACACGTCTAACAGCTTGGAGGGATCTTCAAAATGTGATGCTAAGCAAAAATAACAAACAAGCAAAAGGCAAACAAAATAAGTTACAATGGCATTTATGCAAACAAAAAATGCAGGCACTGAAATTTTAGCATAGCCAGTGGTCCAACCTTCTCCACTGGGGTCAGCATCCATTGCTTTCCTTTTCTAAATTATTCTTCCCACAGCACTGGCCATCTTCCAATCTATTGATAATTTTCTTTGATAAGGAGGTAAGGGGAATAGACAGGGAGCAGCTCTGGCTGATCTACAACTTTATATGTGGACCAAGCTGGCATCAAACCTGTAAGTGATCCACTTGCCTCTGCCTCCTGAGTGCTGAGGTATGTGCCACCACATCCAGCATTCATGCTGATAATCTCCTTTCTTTTCTTCTATTTTTTTGACATGTACTGGGCATTGAACCCAGAGCCTTGAGCATGCTGAGCAAACACCACCCCTGAGAATTCATTCTCGTTCTCTGCTGCTCCTTAGCAGAGTCTGAGGTATCCCTAGCTGGCCTCAACCAGTATGTTGTTGAGAACTGCTGTGGATGATTGACTGATAAAACTCTGATTGGCCAGTAGTAGCCAGGCAGAAAGGATAGGGTAGGTGGGACAAGGAGGAGAAGAATTTGGGAAGGTGGAAGGCTGAGGCAGAGAGATGCTGCCAGCTGCCACCATGAGAAGATGTTAAGATACCAGTAAGCCATGAGCAATGTGGCAACTTTTAGATTAATAGAAATGGGTTAATTTAAGATAGAAGAACTACAACAAGAAGCCTGCCATGGCCATACAGTTTGTAAGCAATATAAGTCTCTGTGTGTTTACTTGGTTGGGTCTGAGCAGCTGCAGGACTAGCAGGTGAGAGAGATTTGTCCTGACCATGGGCCAGGCAGGACTAGAAAAACTCCAGCTACAGAGAACACCTTTGCTTTTGAACTTGAACTTCTGGTCCTCTGCCTCCATTTCCTGAGTGCTGGATGTACAGATGTGTGCCAACATCATCATTTATGTGGTGCTGGGGATAAAACCCATGCTTTGCATATGTTAGACTAGATCTACCAACTGAGCTACACCCCCAGCCCCTGCAGTCCTGTTCCTTACTTTCATACTTATAGATAAATGTTTATCATCCTGTTAGAATACACAGACCAGGAGAGCAGGGCCCTTATTGGGTTTCTTCAGCAATGTGACCAAAAAAGGTTTGGCACAAAGCAGGTAACTCAGCCAACACTTGTTGAATGAATTGATGGCCAAGATACAATATACATTGTGCAAGAACACTTACAAGCCAAAAGATCCACTTCAAAGACATTGAACGTGATTGCCTAGACAGTGCAAAGCACACAAGGGGATGGAAAAAAGACAAATCCTAAGACAGCAGAAGAGTGTTGAGGGGAATGTGGGAATGCAAGAGGTAGTTCATAAGGGGAGGGTGTGAGAATAAGACAGGAACCAGCCTTTCGAGGCTGTGTAGAACGTTCTGAGCTTGGGTAGGTAGGTGGCTTCCTCTCTTGCCTCCCAGTGTCAGCCCTGGGCCTGCAATCAGCCATGTCTAGCCTTTCTAAGGCATCAGATTTTGAAAACAGAAGCCCAAGACTACAGAGTCCCTGTCCTTGAAGCTCAAAAGTCTGAAAGACTCCAAGTGGAAGGTCCTCCTGACCCATCTTAGGAAAGACACTGGTCCAAGGAATCTGCCCCAGAGACACTCAAGCCCACAGAAGCTTGGCCAATTTGTGGATTTGGAATCCTAACTAGTTAATATGCATTAGCAGCTTTAAAAAAAAAAACAAAAACAAAAACAAAAAAAACAGCTTTAAGGACTGTATTCATGCCAGGAAGTTCCTTACAGGTCAAGAGTTTCCCTACCGTGACATGGGAATTACCTGAAGAGGAGCTTTGGAAAAACAATCTGCCTTAGTGAGGGTTTCTATTGCTGTGAAGACACCATGACCATGGCAGCTCTTATAAGGAAAACATTTAATTGAGGTGGTGGTTTACAGTTCAGAGGTTCAGTCCATTATCATTATGGTGGGGAGCGTGGTGCTGGCTGCATCTTCATCAGAAGGCAACAGGAAGTGATCTCTGTGTCACACTGAGGGAAGCTTGAGCAAAAGAGACCCCAAAGCCCACCCCCACAGTGATGCTCTTCCTCCAACAAGACACACCTACTTCAAGAAAGCCACACCTCCTAACAGAGCCACTCCCTTTGGGGGTCAATTTTCTTCCAAACCACCGCCCAGTCCTCAAGCCAGATTCCCTAAAGATACCTGAGGGTCTGTGAAACTGTTGAGTGTTGTTTTTTGATTATCCAGGTTGTTGTGGCCCCTTCCAAAGCCAAAGCCCCTTCCATCCCCAAAGTGGACAGGCCGAACACGAGTTAGTAGTCAGCATCCAACTTGCTCTGGGGACTTGCATTCAGTAATTCCCGGGGACAGGGTTGCTGGTCGGAGTTTCAGAAGCCAATACAAGAACGCTGGGTGCAGGCCTGCACAACAATGCGCCCAAACACCCCCTCAGCTCTGCAAGAGCATCAACATTCCAGGCCCACCCACCTGGGCCCTTGGTCACCAGGAGACCTCACGTGTACACACAGGCTATAACTTGCCCTAAACCCAGATCCGGGCAGCTCTTCCCAAGCGACTCTCAGCCTGCTGGAAACAAAGGCGATTGTTCTCTTAGGAATGTTCTGCCAGGAGGTGGATGTCAGTCCATCCTTTCTCTCTCTTCCAATCCCTTCCTGCCTGGGTTCCCGCCTTTAATCCCGAGGAGAGAAAGTGTTGTAAAGAGGGCCGCCCTTTGCACCTCCCCGGGTCCACTTGGGAAGCCACTGCGGGCGCGCTGGTGTGGTTACCGGTCCACAATCCCCCCAACTCCGAGTGGGCGCCCTCCAACAGTCAAGAGGCACATTTTCCACACTGGAGGCTGAGGGGCAGGTAGAGGAAGGGATTTCTTTTTAAACACACACTTGGAAATGCCAAGCTTCCTGTGGGATCATCCTATTATTGAAAGGAAGGCTGTGTCTGCCCCTGCCCCCACCTAATGAAGCAGTAAATTGTAACAAGAGAATCTGGCTGAACAAGTTTCTGGTTCCGCGCTATCTCGTGGACAAAGAACTCTTTGAATATGGTTCCTGTGTTTGGCTGCTAGTGATGGAGTGGAGAGCGATGTTTTCACTATTCCTGGAATTTTCTCCCTTCGGCAATGTCCAAGAACGGCCATTCACAAGGAAAGCTGCCTTTGGGTCCCAGGGGGCAGGAGGCCACGTGGCTGGAGAGCTGTGGCCGGACCATTTCCTGCTAATTAACCTGTGGATATTGATAATATTTCTCTCTGGGAAGCTGCTGTAGATACGGCGTCTGTCCCTTGCTGGTCACCAAATCATCAATGAGCAGACCTCCCGCCGCCCTTTTTTTTTTTTTTTTTTTTAGCAGGGTCCATAATCCAAACATGCTGGGGATGAGTGATTGATAGAAAGCGCCGGTTTTAAAAAGGAGTCCAGATCTAAACAGAATGTGTCTGGTTACTAACAAAATTAAATTACCCTCAGCCGAAGGAACTTCCCTGCCAGTGAAAACAAACTTATAGTTACAGATAAAATAGAAACTTGGGCATAAATTCTTGGCGGCTCCTAAGAACAAGCAAATAGCATTGTCAAATTTATGAGCTTAATTTTTTTTTTAATTTGTCCCCACTTTGATATACTTTGTCAATGAGAAAGTACAATTTTTAAAAAAAAAAAAAAATTTTATTTTGTTTTCTGTATTAGAAGGGTCAAAAGTCGAATAGACTGATCCAAAGCACCCGGAGGCCCGGGGTTTTATTTAACTTTCTTCTCTGGGCTGTTCTGGGAAATATTTTTTTTTTTTTTCTCCCTAGAAACAAACACGATAAGCAGGCTGCTGTGGAGAGAAGGGCCAGGAATGGATTCTTCCTGGCTAGCATGGTGTCTCTCTGCTCTCAGGACCTCAGATCTTGGGATCTGAGGACAGACGTCTTCATGGGAACGAACGTGCTCACAAGTAAAGCAGACAGACGCCAAGGGAGAAGGAAAATGGCCTCTGGATATAAAATGCTTGGAGACTGTCTAGGGAGGCTGCAGGGAAGAACTCTCCAGAGAGTGGATGAAGCCTTGACTGAATCTGGAGCTAACCTGTGGGAGACATGCCCGAAGTCCTGCAAAGCCGTGAACCCTGAGCCTGCAGGTGGGGCTGATTAAAGGGCCTAGAACTTCCACTCTGCAGAGTTGGTTTATTAAGTGTTCCGATGAAATGAGGTCTCCCCCTGAAACTCAGGCTTTAACAATGACACTCCTTTCTTGTCTCTGAAGTCAGTTTCAAAATCTCTTCCCCGACAGAGAAACTTTGGCTGCCACATACATCCTCCGCGCCCCTCTTAGTGACATCATGGAGTGCAGTTAGACCCTGCCTCGCCGTATTTTAGCCATCCAGGTGGCCTTGTGCCAGGGGAAATTTTTGCTTTTATCCTACCTTGAAGGAATGTGCTATAATGTTCCATTAGGGAAGGTACCCACTCAGTCCCTCTTCATGAACCCCACCGAGGTGGGTGGGCTTTCAGGGGAGTACCTGGGGGAATGTGGGTGTGTGTGCATCCTGGTGCTTCATGGGTCTGGGGCTGCGAGGGAATGGTTCTTCATCACCTGGTCATCACATTCTAGAAAAATGGTCTGAGCAGCTCAGGTGGTAGCAGCCCAGTGATTCCCAGAATGGAGAAAGGCCCCCGCTACCCTCTACTGTCTTCTTCAGCCTCCTTGTGATATCTGAAGTTGCCGATAGGTTCTTCACCATCATGAGACCCACCAACCTACCAGTGAGCTCAACCAGGTTCTTAGTCACCTTGGGATCAGTGTTGTGAGGACCTCAGTGTGCCCTGGGTTGTCACTGTGAATGTACCCCATACGTTTTGTTACCACTGTCACCCATTATTTTTTAGTGTGCGCTGAGCCATTCTATTTAAGCCCCCTTTCCAAATTACCACAATTCTTTAAAGGCCCCCCAATGGGTTTAACAGTGATTTTAAGTTTCAGATCAATCCAGAACAAACTTATTGATAACCCATTGCCTTCCTTCACTTCACATTTCTTGATTTCCTATGTGATAGACACCAGGAATGTAACAGCAAACTAGGCTGGCCTTCATGACTGAGGCAAAGGATGTCCAGGACAGTGCTAACCATTTATTCTGCAGTCTTCCCGGAAGTTTCTCATGTGTTCTCGTCCTATCTCTTTGGCTCTGCTATGAAGGGATAGCCATGCTCAGTCAGCCAGAGTATTAGGAAAGGAGATTATTGTTGGTTGGCTTGTGCTCTTTGGCTGGGGGGGGGGTGCACCACCCAGCTCCCAAATAAATCACACAGGGGCTCCCAACTAAACCACACACGGAGGCTTATTCTTAATTATAAATGCCTGGCCTTAGCTTGGCTTGTTTCTTGCCAGTTTTTCTTAACCTAAATTATCCCATCTATCTTTGGCTTCTGGGCTTTTCCTTTTCTATTCCTGCATACCTTTCTTTGTTTCTTACTCCATGGCTTGCTGTGTAGCTGGGTGGCTGGGTGGCTGGGTGGCTGGGTAGCTGGCCCCTGGAGTCCTCTTCCTTCCTTCTCCATCTCCTTTCCTCCTCCTCCTCCTCCTCCTCCTCCTCCTCCTCCTCCTCCTCCCAGATTTCTCCTCCTATTTATTCTCTCTGCCTGCCAGCCCCGCCTATCCTTTCTCCTGCCTCGCCATTGGCCGTTCAGCTCATTATTAGACCAACAGGTGTTTTACACAGGCGCAGTAACACATCTTCACAGAGCTAAACAAATGCAACATAAACAAAACTAACACACCTTAAAATAGCATTCCCCACCAGATTATTGGTAAAAGCAGACACAGGGTCAAAGTGCAGCTCAGAGGCTTCCTTGTTCGGTTGAAAGACATTGAGCTACTTGACCTCTCTGAGCAGTTTCCCCTCACAGTGACACTAAACCCCTGTCTGAAGGAGTATAGTGGGGATGGACAACAGCAGCAGGAACCAACAGTTTGTGTCTGACACGTGGTGGAGACTGCAGTGGTAGGTATGAGGCGCTCGGCTCTATTATTACCACCATCGCTGCCGTTGTTAGCATCTCTTGGCTCTCTGAGGGAAGGTGTCACCTCTGAGTGGCCAAGTGGAAGAAGACCACAGTGGGGACATTTGGTCCTAGGAAGTCTCTGGGGAGGAGGGGGTATCACATCATTCCAATTTGAAGTTCTCATTGGAGGTGGCATTTCTCAGTAGCCAAAGCTAAGGTTCTGTCTTTCTGAAAGGAAAATTCTGTTGGGTCTGTTTTGTTTTCACTTACATGTGATTTTCAGCTGATTCTCTGCCTCTAGGAATCAGTCTTCTGCTTCTTTTTTTTTTTTTTTTAAATTATGTTCTCTGGCAAGTCTGGCAGGAAGTAAAGGATGCTGGAGTCTCACTTGGAATTACCAAAGCTGGGAAACACCACAGGGGTTAGCAGTTCATGACTGAAAGAAATCATCACCATCTCCCTCCCTTCTCTCCTCCTTTCTTCCTCCCTCCCTCCATCCCCACCTTCCTGTCTACTTTCATTATTTCCTTCCTAGCCTCTTCTCAATTTACCTGCTCGCTTCCTTCCTACCTTCCTTCATCTCTCCATCCGTCTCCGCCTTTCTTCTCTCTTTTTGTAGCTTCTTAAAAGTCAGATGAGGCTAAAGAGCTCATGACAATTGGACAACTCCTTTCTTCATCACCTTAGACGCAGAAGAAGATATATCATATTGTGGAATCACCCGCAGCATTTCACGGCAGAGCTTACAGTGGCCAAAAGTACAGAAGGATTTAGGGCTAGAGAAGCAGCTCTGCAGTTAAGAACACTGGCTGCTCTTCCAGAAGACCAGGATTCGGTGCCTAGCCCCCACCTGGCAGTTCACAGCACTCTGTAACTCCAGTTCCAAGGGATCTGACTCCATCCTCTGGCTTCCTTGGGGAATCATACACACGGTACATAGACATGTATGCAGGCAAAATGCTCATACATGTAAAATAAATAAAAAATAATTTAAAATAGGGGGCTGGAGAGATGGCTCAACAATTAACTGTATTTGCTGCGCTTCCAGAGGACCAAGGTTTGATTCCCAGCACCCACGTGGTGGTTCACAATCGTCTGTAACTTCAATTCCTGGGGGATTCAATGGCTTTTCTGACTTCCAAGGGCACCAGCATGGATGTGATACACAGACATACATGCAGTCAAAACACCAATATGCATAAAACATTTTTTAACTCTTAAAACACATAGAAAATATATATGGTAATGTGGCCTCTTTGTATAGAAAGAATTTTTTTGGAGTAACTAAAAATTTTATTTATTTTTTATAGGATCTTTATTGATAAATAATTCACATAGTATACAATTTTCCTGTTTGCACAATTTGACAGACTTTAGTTCAACATCCTCATAGGCCCATGACACCATCACCACTTCCTGTTTTGGAACATCGCTGTCTTCAATTTCTTAGAAAGAATTTTTGGTCTTTATTGTATGTAAAGAGTTTTAAGTTTCACAACTAACACTCTAGAAATCTCTACAAAATAAACTATTCAGATATCTTCAATACATTTTTAAACATTCCTTCAACCAGGCGTGGTGGCACCCATGCCTTTAATCCTAGCTCTTAGGAGGCAGAGGCAGGCAGATCTCTAAGTTTGAGGCCAACCTGGTCTACAGAAGGAGTTCTAGGACAGCCAGGGCTACACAAAGAAACCCTGTCTCAAATCAAACAAATAACCAACAACAAAAGTAAGAAAAAATTCCTTCCAAGGCTCAAGTTTCAATTTTTTTTCTTAGTGTTAAGCCTAGGGTCTTGCTAGGCCAGAGTTCTACCAATCCCCCCCCCCCCTCAGGCCCCGAATTCACAATTTGAATATACTTTTTCTGTTTCTTTTTATTCTTGACATATTCAATACCTCTATTTCCCACTGTTTAAATCAAAAGGGAAATTTCACCTGGCATTATTTATTTTTACTCTCTAATTCATATGCCTCTAGAGAATATATCTTTTGTATGATTCTGTTTTTAAAAGCTTAAGGAAAACAGAAGACGAAATGCCATTGGCTAGGCCCTGTAAGAGGTTGTTCGGAGGGGTCTCGCTTGAGTTTTTTTAAGTCATATTTCAAGTCTTTGATGTTGACAGCCCTGAAATATTACCTTACAATTACATCATAACCATGAAATGACTTGTGTTGGCTAGTGACATGACTTTTTAAAGAGTTTCCACTAAATACACAAATAATGAAATGAAAGGATGTCAGAGTATTCCAAATGATTAGTGATGGTATTAAAATGACCGGTATGGCTGTATATTGTGGCTCTAAGAAATTTCTAATATTTATGACCAGACATTCAACTAACCAGCCTGCTTTCTCTTTTTATTTTCCTTTTTTAAATGACTAGTAATTTCTTCCTTTACTACTTCACATGCTCTGCTATTGCCTTAAGACATCAGAGCCTTTGACTTTTCCCCATCCTTCATGGGGAAAATGCTTATATTCCTATCAGAGTCAATAATGTAGCTGAACTAAATAATATCATATCAAACATCTGCTAATTAAAAAACTAGCATCATACAGTAACAAATTATACAGTTCACATTCAACTATGTGACGTGGCCATCCACCAAAAAGAAAGGGAAATTAAAAATAAGGCTTTCAAAAATGGTTATTCTGGGTTAGGGGGATGGCTCAGTGTTAGAATCCTTCCCAACATAATGCTTTAATATGTAATGGTTCATAATGGTTTATCCCCAGCAGAAATGGAGTCAGAAACAGAAAACAATAGAGATGATTTCAATCATCCACCCACCCAACAAATGAGGCCCCAGAGTCAGCAGACGTGGGGATACGAACCCTGCGGAGGCTCGGCAGGCTTTCCTGCCCCTGTGTTTCTCAGACATGAGGTGACGTTGAAGCAGGAGTGTAAAAAAGAAATGTTTATAGTACATTCAGGCCTCTAAATATTAAGATACAACTCACTCATCTGGCTCCCAGCCAAAATCATGCAAAACGAAATAGCAACCTGATCCACTGTTAGAGGAACACTCAGCTGTGTGAAATTAGTGAAGGATGTCTCTAGATGGTACTTTATAAGCCAATGAAGGGATTTTTCAAGAAAAATCTAGACTCCACGGTTTATTTGCCCTGCCACACATGGAAGATACTCGATACATGTTTAGTTAGGTACATCTGCTAGATACAAGGCTCTGTGCTGAAATTACAAGGAGAATTCTAGACCACTTAATGAGTGTTTTAGAGACAACAGAACAAGAGTATATAGAGAGCTATATTATGAACATAAACACCGAGCTGTAGGGTTAGCCACACTTCTGTAGCATGGGTAAATCTTGGTATGTCATGTCAGTGGCTTCAGCTTCAGGGAAAGTTTGGCTGATCATTTAGTGACCTAAATTTAAATGAGAAGATATGGAACCAATTTATTTTTAGAACTAGAGAGTTTACTGTTGGAGGTGGTGGCGACAATAATTTTTCTTTTGTTTCGTTCTTCAAGCTTGGTTTCTCTGTGTAGCTTTGGAGCCTGTCCTGGAACTCATTCTGTAGACCAGGCTGGCCTTGAACTCACAGAGATCCGCCTGCCTCTGCCTCCAGTGCTGGGAGTAAAGGGGTGTGCCACCACGACCAGCGGACAGTAGTTTTTAGAACAGTCAGTCGGTTGTAAAAACAGAACTGTAAATACAGAGTTTACTGACCACTCAGCTACATTAACTCAGCTTTGTCCATAGCACATACAGTATGTACATATGTACATATGTGCAACACGCACTGTACATACTGTATGTTTTGCATAGCCATGAGCCATTAACAGCAAACATTTGCTAGTATACACATGCTGGGTTCAGGGAATTGCCTCCCTTCCACCAAATAGTGTGAGGTGCCCTGAATCTGAGATACATCATGACAAGCATTGCTCCCTTAACTTTTTAAATAGAAGAGAGGTTCAAGAAAGGTGAGTACACCTGTTTCTAATTCAGTCATTCACTCCTCAAGTGTTTCCTTGCTGGAATAGCGCTATCCTTAAAAAGAAGATCTCTGCAAGCTCTCTTTTAAGTTTTGAAAATGTGTAGACAGGTGGTCCATCGAGCAGAGTCTCCTCTCCATCCTTCAACTCCCCGTTTGGTTCAAATTCAGAATGATTTGCAGATATTCAATTGGACAGTCCAAGATGTTGGAAAAACGTAACACCCCTGATCATGAGAAAAGAACTAGACAGCAAGCATGGAGTTTCCCACAAGTCAGACCTAAGCCTCCTCTCGCTCCTTACAAGATCAAATGGACGTCGTGAAAGTTACCTGCAAACCCACTGACAATCTAGAGAAACAAGGGCGACAAGATGGGAAGGTGGCTTTCAGCAAGGGCCCTGCTGCCTAGGGACAGAGCGGCCGCCGGGATTACATTGGATCTTGGCAGCTTTATTTTAGAATGAGGCAAGAAATGCAAAGAGCTTCCTCATTCCAGCTGATTTACTGGGAAGCTTCAGAATCTTCCTAGCTGCTTTGCTATCACTACCCAAGTTCCCCATGCCAGTCGGAGAAGCTGAGCATCATTAGCGTAATCATCTGCAGCCCTGCAAGCAGGACTCTGGACACCCAAAGTTTCAAGGGACGTTTGGCAGTGCCGACTCCCACAGAAGAAAAGAACTAAGGGGTCCCAGTCATTGATAAACTTTGGTGCAAGGCTTTAGATTTTGGTGTTGGGGGATGTCCCCCTCCCCCCCCTTTTCTCATAATGTAAGAGATGGTTGTTTTGTGGTGTAATAGAGAGAGAGATGTTGGAATTAGAATCTGGCAAGGGATTTATTTGGTCAACAAAACACTGCAAAGGAACAATCCCGTGTTGCTCTCCTTTCTACGGCTCCACTGCAGATTCATTCCGCTGAAATTTTCTTTCCTCTTAGCTTCCCCGGAACCTTCCTAGAGAAAGAAGCCCTGACTGAAAGCTCAGGGGAAGAGTTGCTGTGAGCAGCACATTGAGTCCTGGCTCCT
Source organism: Onychomys torridus (assembly GCF_903995425.1). Lineage (NCBI taxonomy): Eukaryota > Metazoa > Chordata > Mammalia > Rodentia > Cricetidae > Onychomys > Onychomys torridus. Next base: position 44,412,594 of record NC_050465.1, read on the forward strand.
CGGCTCTCCTACCTCTCCACACTTGCTCCTGCGGAGATCCTTCACCCTGGAGAATCCACCAGTCAGTGTCTGTCTCAAGGCTCTTCTGGAGAGCTGTTGAATCCCAGGGTCTGATTGCAGCTTCCATCCCCAGCCTTGGGTGTGTCCTGCCTGGACTTCTTTTTGCTTGTAAAGCCACTTGGTGGAGTGGAAATTTTAAACATTCTTTGGATGCTCCTGGTGTTTGAATCACTCTCTAAATGAGTTTCATATGAAAGGAATGTTTGGAACCATTTTAAGGAAGAAAGTGGAGAAAAAGATAGGCACTATCAAAGGATGGTGATCAGGTATTATCTCTGCCGAAACCCGCAGAGTGAGCCACATGGCAGACTCCTGGAGGATGAGGATATGCTAAGAGGGACTGGGTGACCCCATCAGGGGCCTTGGTGACCTCACACTCCTGCCACCCACGCTTCTGTCTGAGCATGTCTAATAACATCCTTCAGTGTTGCTCTCAATTTATACAACTTTGTGGCTACACAAAGGAAAATGAGACCCAGCTGAAATAAGAGTCCAGCTTCTGAGAAACCTCTTGGATTATGAGAGAAGTGTAAGTAAGCAGCAGCCCACCAGAAAGTTCCTCCACTTAAACAGCAATAGCTCTACTGCTGCTGGGTGGTGGCAGCGCCCGCCTTTAATCCCAGCGCTCAGGAGGCAGAGTCAGGCAGGTCTCAGAGTTCGAGACCAGCCTGGGCTACAGATGGAATTCCAGGGCAGCCAGGACTGTTGCACAGAGAAACCCTGTCTGGAAAAACCGGGGTGAGAGGGTGGGTGGGGGTGTCTTTACTGCCTGCTGGAATTGCCAAGGAAATTGGCACGGAGGAAATTACCCCATCTGGGCTGTATTAATGAATACCTCCGACTCACTATCATATACGAGGCTGAGCAATCACCATGACACAGGAGAGAGATGGAGGAGGGTGGGACTGGTGAGTGGTCACCATAGCGTCAGACCAGCAGCCACGTGGATGTAGTAAAGAACTGCTTAAGGACTTGGGAATACGGCCCACAGGGCTGCCCCATATTAAGATACAAGGAGGAGAAAAAAAATTATTTAAATAAAACAACACCATATTCCTGCCAAGAAGATAAGAAAAGTCGTGATGGACCCTCCTCCCCAGAGGATCTCGAAAGGAGCCAGTCTCTGGAGAGACCAGTTCCCTGACATCCTCTCCTTTGCTCCTTACAGTGTAGAGGGATATGGATTAGGCTGAAGTGAACTGAGCCTAATTTAATTCTGAGACTTTCTCCACGTGCCTTCCGACAGTTGGAGACATACATGGTTGCAAAACAAAGGCTGGAAGTCCCTATATTTGCCCAAAACCTGGCCTCGTTGGGCAGACCCAACACCTCGGGAAAGCAAAGTAGTGATGGATGAGAATGCCTGTTCCCTTCAGGTAAGTTTAAGTAAGAAAAACAGAGGCATTCTCCTTTTTTAAAGAAATAAATAAGCCCGGCAGCGGTGGTGGCACACGCCTTTAATCCCAGCACTGGGGAGGGAGAGCCAGGTGGATCTCTGCAAGTTCGAGGCCAGCCTGGTCTACAGAGTGAGTTCCAGGAAAGGCACAAAGCTACACAGAGAAACCCTGTCTTGGAAAAAAAAAGAAAGAAAAAAAAAAAAGCCATCTCACAGTCTCTGAAGTCCTACACACACACACACACACACACACACACACACCGAGGCACACTGGGGCCTGCTCTAACCCTGCAGCGCTGAGCCTGCCTGAGCCCTTGGGCCAGCACAGAATGGGAGACAGCTGAGTCAAGGCCCGGGCACCAGCCCTCAGAGGTAAGTCAAGCGAGCTGGTGGGTTTTTCTAAACAAAGAGTGCACACATGCAGGAGTACTTGATTGAAGACAAATTTCTATAAACATTCCCTTCTGAGCAAATGTCAAGGCCCAGGCTAGCATTTTTTTTTTTCATCATAGAAAGGGGGGAAGAGATGAATGGAGACAATTACACTCCCTCGTTTGCTTTGTGAGGTCATAATGTTTCATTATGTGCCAGAAGTAATAACGTACACACTGAGACGGATAAATCGTCCAACGTGAGCACCAGGGCGCTTTCAGCTCCATCTCCTGTTAGAAAAAGACTTCGAATTCTTCTGCTCTTTTCGATTTCTAGACCAGGCTTTGCTGACCACAGCTGCGGGTGGCTGCCATCTCCCCTAACTCATCTTCCTCTAAAGTGGAGGTAGCCTAGCTTCCTCACTGGAAGCTATATGGCAGGCTCCTCAGTGAGTGTCTGCTGTGTCCAACACCATTGGAGGCCCAGGGGAAACAGAGGGAACAGGTCTCAGCTCCTACCCTTGAGAAGTTCACTGTGGGGAGCCAGGCTCCTCACAGAGTTGTTGCTCCTGAATTGCAGCCACGGTTGCTAGGCAGTAGATTCAGAACAGTTACCCAAGTCAGGAAGTCAAGCCCTGCTTTTAGCGCTGCCCCTTGACATGTGAGAGAAGTCACTTGTCCCGGATCCTCTGCCCACAGAGTAATACATATAATTAGAGAATTACTTCACATCTGTCCTATAATGAGCATATTCCCGGATATAGTTTAATGACGCAAATTAAAAAGGAATACATTCCACCTCCAGGTCTTCGTAAGTAAAACCCAAATGCCCTTTCCTAGAGGTCAGAATTATTTCTTTGGCGTCCTCCAAATGCCATGCACAAGTTTGGGACTTGTTGAGAGAATGAGCAAATGACTCACGAACCAGAGTCGGGTCCTCACGCTTCATCGTCTGGCATCTCAACGACTGTGCGGTTCTCTGTCCTGGGTGTCTGCCATCTTTCCCACTTAGCGCCTACTTCCTTTTTCTCTGCTCATAGCTTCCGACCTGGCTTTGAGGGGTGATTGCTCTCTGTTGGGTACAATCACGGTGGTTCTTTAAAGAAAGCTGAGACACATAACATCAGGCATGCAATCATGGCAGTCTGGAGAAGAGTCAGAGGTCAGAGGTCCTCTTAACCTGTATTTCCTGCTTACCCTTCATTTCTGTGGCTTTCTGCCTGTCTTTATAGTAAGTATCTTTTTGCTTGATTTAAGGTCTGTTGCCAACAACTGAAGTATTCTAACTACTCAACCTTCTAACGCATACCTTCAGAATAGATGGGTTATTATTGGAATACCAAGATAAAAAATTGAAAGCTTCGAACTAAAAGAAGTCTTCCAGCTGGGAGTGATGGCGGATGCTTGTACTTCTAGTGCTCAGGAAGCTTTGTGGGAAGATCCCAAGTCTGAGGCCACCGTGCCTAGAAAGAAAAAAACAAAACAAAACAAAAAAAGTGGGGGGCCAGCAAGATGGCTCAGCAGGTAAAGGCCCTTGCTGCCAAGACCAACAACCTGAGTTTGATCCCTGGAGCCCACAGAGTGGAAGGAGAAAACCAACTCCCCCAAGTTGTCCTCTGACCTCCACACATGCTGTGGTGCAAACACACATGTACCCACAATAAATAAATAAATGTGGGTGTTTTGTTGTTGTTAAAAAAAAAATAAACAAAATCTAGCGCAAACTTTTTAAAAATTCTCTAGACAAGCAGACCCTAAGGCCTGAAGTTGCATGATCAGAATCCTAACACTGGTTGGTTTCTGGGCCTGGACCCTAGGTGAGCTGGCTCCCTGGAGAGGAACCCTTCTGCTTTCTACTGTTTCAGGAGTTCAGCATGTCTTCTAAGGTTACTGCCTGTGGCTGCGTTTTGCTACCATGAAAGAACTGAAAAGCTGCCTTAAAGACCATCCAGCAAGCCTGCACTACTGACTGGCCTTTTACAGACAAAGTCTACCATAGTATTCCGTACTCCGTAAGTGACTGGGCACCGCCATGCTCCAGTGAAACCTTATTCGCAGGCAACAAAATTCATGCAGGTTTCAAGTTTCTCAAAATATTAATCTTTTGATTTATTCCCAAACCTGGAAAGATGCAAACAGCATTCTCAGTTTGTAGACTGTACAAAAATAGGTCTGGGAGCTGGAGAGATAGCTCAGTGGTTAAGAGTACTTGTTCCTCTTGCAGAGGACCTGGGTACACATAGTGACTCACAACCATCCATAACTCTAGTTCAAAAGAACCCAGCATCCTTTCCTGGCCTTCAGAGACATTAGGCCAAAGACGTGGTACACATATTCATAGAGGCCGAATGTTCACACACATAAATATAAATAAAGAAATGTTGTTTTTTTTTTTTTAAATAGCAGGCTGGAGTTGATCTCCAGGCTAGCCCACCCAGCCCTGTTAAGCCATTATAGATAGACTGTCTGCTATTTGCAACGATACAATGAAGTTACCTGATAAGATTCACTAAGGTTCAGCGATAGCCTGACCTCCAGTCCCCCTGCCTCAGACTCTGTTGGTCTGGGATTACAGGCATGTACATTCACCCATGCTCAACATTCACCCATACATTTTTTTTTTCATTACTAAATGGGAGGCATACAGCAAGGAGTACGATGCAGTCCTTCCTCTCTGTGGCTTCACAGTCTAAGTAGGGACTCACAGGGCTTCCACAATTATTTTTATATATATATATATATATATATATATATATTTGGTTGGAGCTGAGGACTGAACCCAGGGCCTTGCACTTGCTAGGTAAGCACTCTACCACTGAGCTAAATCCCCAACCCCCACAATTATATTTTAATTAATTATTTAATTTCACAGTACAAGCGATTGAATTCATGTATACTCAGAAAGCACTCCCCCACTGAGCTACATCTCCAGCTCATTTTAGGGAATTTAGCTCATTTGGGAATAACCAGCATTTATTAACTACTTCCTATGATGTACCTTGCCCTTTAGATAAATCATAATTTCATCTTCATTAACGATGTGCACTGGCTCATTCTCACAGTACAAGGGACGGAAGTGGTGCCCAGAATAGCAAACACTTGGCCCCAGGTCACAGAGTTAGACTTTATATGAAGACCCCAAGCTGAACCCTGGGGACCCCCAAAATTGTGTCAAGTAGACCTTCCCTGGTGTGGCTCCCAGCCACACTGTGATGTCAGCTGCCGGGCCCCTGCCTCCTTTCCCAGCTCGCCCAGGTCTGTGAGCACCGGCTACTCCTCCTCATGGTCCTCCCCGGAACTCACACCCGATGCCCGGATTCCTCATCTCGAGCTGACAGAGGGTTTTGATCGTCAGTTAGCTTCTGTTTGCTTCTCCCTGAGCTATCCCACTGGTAGAGGAAACACAAATATTCCTCTGTCTCTTCGGTAATCCCCAGGGACAAACACGGTAAACTCAAAGCTGGAAAAAAATCAACTAGAAAAAGGGAGGAGATAAAAAGAGGGAGCAGGCAGCTAAAGATACAATCAGTTCAGAATCAAAACTCCGTCACCCCTATAAATAATGAGAAAACAATAGTTAACAAAAACAGTCACACAAAGGAGAAGCCCCGAAGCCGGATGTGGTGAGGCATGCCTACAATCCAAGCACTCAGAGTAGAGGCAGAGAGACTAGAAGTTCAAGGTCATCCTTGACTATGTAGCAAATTCCAAGCCACCCTGGGATATATGAGACCTTGTCTAAAGAAGGGGAGGAATTTTCAGACAGATACACACAGACAGACAGACAGACAGACACACACACACACACACACACACACACACACACACACACATACACACAGACACACACAAACATACGAAGACATACACACAGACACACAGACACGCATAGACATACACACACACAAACAGAGACACAGAGACACAGAGACAGACAGACACACACACACACAGACAGACACACACACATACACAAACATAGATACACACACACACAGACACACAGACATAGACACATACAGACAGACACACACACACACAGACACATATATATGCAGACATACACACAGACACACACACACACAGACACACACACATACACATACATAGATACACACACACAGAGACACAGACACACACAGACAGACAGACACACACACACACAGACAGACACACACACATACACAAACATAGACACACACACACACAGACACACAGAGACACAGACACATACAGACAGACACAGACACACAGACACATACAGACAGACACAGACACACACACACAGACACAGACACACACACACACACACACACACACACACACACACAGACATATACACAGACACACACAGATACACACAAACACAGACACACACCCTTGACGTGACGGCAGAAGCAGGCCTATGTTAGCATATGCTGAGGACCGGGCAGGGAACTCTAGAAAGGAAACAAGAGAAGACAACAGGGTTATGATAAACAGGCGGAATACAATGGTTGTATGTGTGGAAACTATCAAAACCTATTATCTGTATGCTTGTAAGTTACTGTTTAATTAATAAACAAAACAGGGTAGAGTAATGCAGTCTGCAAGCAGACATTTTGTACAGAGAAGCCACAAGCCGACATTCTCAGTTCTGAGAGAGTCAGGGGAATGAGGCACCCGCGAGCCTTCTCCATGAGGAAGGGAAGGGGGAGAGCTACTTGATGATTAAATACAACCACTCAAGAAATTGCCCAAATTAGAGAATTAGTGATGTGAAAGGCACAGTAACAGGACGAGCAATAAACATTGAATCCAATTAAATACAGAAAGAGGACGGCCCCTCTGGAGCAAATGAATGCAAATCAGGACCAAGATGCTCTAAACCCAAACAAATTAAAAATCACAGAAGCATCGAAATCGGAGCGAGGAAGAACATGGGTGCACCAAGTCATCTCACTGCCCGGCAGCGATTCATCCGAAACCCAAACCACTCCCCTGGATTTCCCATTGCGTTCTTTTTTTTTTTTTTTTTTTTTTTTTTGAGGCAAGGTCTCGTTATGTACTGTGTACACCAGGCTGCCATGAACTTGCCGAAATCCTCCTGCCTTTGACTCCTGAGTGCTCAGGTGACGGGTAGACATGAGCACATCCCACTTTCATTAGTTTTCATCGTTGCTGTTGTTTCCTAGACAGAATGATATTTTAGGGACTTTGATTATTACTTTAATCATGTGTGGGTGGTGGGAATAAGTAAATGCATATGATGGGAGGCTGCCTTTAGGGGACAGAGGTGTCTGATGTCACAGTTGTGAGCCTCCCAACATGGAGTAGGTGCTCTTAGCCACTGAGTCATCACCATTCTAGATCACCGGAATAGTTAAAGAATGAATGTATCTTCACGTCGGGAAATTGTTAAGGTTCATTCATTCCAGCTTCTCTCCTTCCTTCTGTTCATGCGTAGGTAAACCCACGCTTTTTTTTTTTTTTTTAAAGATTTATTTATTCATTATGTATACAGAAGAGGGCACCAGATCTCATTACAGGTGGTTGTGAGCCACCATGTGGGTGCTGGGAATTGAACTCAGGACCTCTGGAAGAGCAGTCGGTGCTCTTAACCTCTGAGCCATCTCTCCAGCACTAACCCAACACTTTTTAATCTTTTTTAAAATTATTATACATGTATGTGTGTGTGTGCATGTACATGTGTGCATGTGGTGTGTGTGTGTATGTGTGTGTGTGTGTGTATGCCTGTGTGTGCACACACATGTTTGTGCACACAAAGGCCACGAACATCAGAGGACAAGTCAGTTCTCTCCTCTGCCTTGACATGACTCCGGGATTGAACTCAGGTCCACAGGCTTGTGCAGCAAGTACCTTTAGCCACTGAGCTATCTTAGGATGATTATATTTTAGGCATGTGTAATGTCATGTAAAATGATTCCATGTATATAGACGCATGCACTATACATGTACATGTCTAGAATATGTGTCAGCTGTTACTCCCTGGTTATTTTTGGACGGTAACAACAAAAACTCATTCTTATTATGGTCTCACTGAGTCAAGCACCGTCTTCAAGCTCTTCACATGAATCATTCCATTCGGAAGGAGTGGACACAGCCATCATCCCCTTTTACAAGCGAGGGACCTGGAGCGTGGTGATGCCTCCTGCGGTTTAAAGTGCTGGCGAATGGTTGGGCTGTGAGTCAATGCATTTAATCGTTGCTATCCACGGAGGACAGGCAGGTCACTGGGTATTTGCACTTTTCACTGATGATGAGGTGTGACTTTTTTTTTTAAGGTCAAGGCTGGTGAGATGATGGCTCAGTGGGGAAAGGCAGTTGCCCCGAACCCCAACAACCCCCAGAACCCACGTGGTCAGAGAAGTGAAGGCCAACAAGCTGCCCTCTGACCTCCAAGGCTCGCTGTACCGTGTCTACACACGCATGCACGCACACACAGAGACTAGTAAATAAATAATTTAAAACTCATGTTTAAAAGGTCCATTATTAAAAAAAAAAAACCACACACACACACACATTGTCTACTCCTGAATGTTACCCAAGCTCAGAGAGCAGAGCTAAATGATTTTTGTCCTCTCCTCTCACTAATCTCGGCAGGCTCCCTGGAGGAGGCGAGAGGGGGTTCAGCAGAGCAACTCATTCATAACCACCCAGGCTTTGGAGCAAGAGATAGGCTGAAAATTCAGTGCTCATCATTGCAAAAGGATGAGACATTTATAGGCTCTGTATAAATTAGCCTCCTTAGTCCCCACAGGGAGAGAACACGCACAAGAGAAGAGGCCCAGAGGCCCCAGGCACACACTCTCAGGAACCCAGGTTACAGTACCTCTGAACAATTCACCCAGCTGACACAGCTTCATTTGAAACGCCAGCCACACCGTAGCCGGCGTGAGCCACTCCTCACCCAAGCTCTGTATAATAAGGGCAGAAGCAGAGAGCAGCTCCCAGGAGGGTGGGGGAACATCTATTTTATGTCACCGGGAAATGGCACCCTCCTACAAGCCCATCGCTTTGACAACGATTCTAAAGCCCCCCCCCAAACCCGTCACTGTCACTCACCCACAAAATTAATGACTAAAGGAGAGAAGGACCACAAATGCCCAGCCCGTGAAACACGGAGACAGAGAGGGACAGAGCAAGTTAATAAATAAAACAAGAGCCTGAAGGGAAGAGCTGCTTTGTCAGAATATAAATATTTCCCTTCCCCTTTTATCTTTAATGTAGTGTGAGAAGCTTATTAAAGGGAAATGCCTCCCGTCCCTGGAGCCTGTGCAGGAGCTTGTGGGAAGCTGCGGCTGGCCTGGCCCCATGCTTCTAAACTCTTCCCGGCTGGAAGCGAGTGGAAAGCGCAGAGCCATAAAGAGGGTCTGGGGAAGAAAAGGGAAGCCATTGTGGCCATTAGGAGCCTTATCTTGATGGGCCTGCTGTCATGTTATGTTAATCACTAGAAGCCGCTGAGGGACCAGGAGAAGGAGCGCCTGTTTGCTCAAAGATTTGGCCTCAAATGCAGGGAGATGCTCACGCTGCTAGAGACTTACCCTCCGCACTGCTGGAGAGCAACACCCAGGTTTAGACAAAGGGGGTCTGTCTACTGGGGTGAGCAAGGGAGTAGGGTATCCTCAGAGGAGCCTCCGTGGCTACACACTCACATCCACAAGACAGCCAGCACAGAGCATCCCAATTCCCAGCCCAAAACATCCTGTTCCTACAGAACAGAAACTGTTCCCCCTCCATACCTTTCTTAAAAACCATATAAAAGGAGGATGGGGACAGATCTAGGCATACAAGTAGGCATTGGTATGTTGTTTGGTTTTTGTTTTGGAGATAAGGTCTCACGTCGCCCATGCTGGCCTTGAAGTCACTATGTAGCCAAGGAAGGCACAGAACCTTGTATCCTCTTAGCTCCACCTCTCAGGTACTGGGCTCACAGGTTTGCTTTACTGTGCACTGTGCGTGCAGAGCTGGGGATGGACCCTAGCACCCTATGCATGCTCTGTAAACGTCAACTGAGCTCTATCCCCAGCCTGAAGCCAGGTAAGTTTGTGTGTTCCATTGGCTTCCCACGACGCTGTGCTGATTTTGTTTATCGCTGTCATTTATCTGGAAGGACAAGTACCGGGCCTGGCCCACATGGCTTTGAAGAATGGTAAGTGAGCTCACATGCACTTGGACACAATAAAGAGATTTTTTATTTTTCCTGGTCACCATTTCTGCCGCCTTTCTAAGAGTCCTTCTGTTCTGGGTCTGGATGTGAGTTCTCCCAGGCTTTGGCGGCTGCCATCATTGCTACCATTTGGAGAAATTCAGACCTGTGACTGCAGAAAGAGAGGAGGAAAGCCATTTATATATCAGGTGCCCCAGATTAGCTGACCACCAAGGGGCCAGGAGGATAGATAAAACTGGCTGCCAGAAAGGGTGTCTATCGTCTCTTATTTCCTGATAGCTGTCCCAAGAGAGCTAGTCCCCATCACTTCCCTACCACGGTCCTCCCTGCCCCACCCCAGACCACACACCCATGCATTCCGATTTTCTCGAAGTCTTGAATGGAACAGGCATTTTTTTTAAAAAAAACAGTCTGCCTTCCTAGCTCATTAATACTTGGACCATATGTGACCTCATCAAGGGCCTGGAGCTTAGGCACCACCCCATCGTTCCTGATGCAGAATCTCTTTACATCCCTTCAGCCTTCCATTCTCCCCATTTTTTAAAAGTCTTTTTGGGTCTCACACTCTTTTTTTTTTTTTGGCATGGTGCCTTACCCATGGAATCCCATTTAGTTGGACTACAGACCCCACTCTGAAGCGAGGGACTGGATTCATTGCTCATTCTGCTGCACCCCCATTCTCAGAACCAATTATATCTTCTGGCAACGTCTGTGTTATAGACACGTGATTCAGGGATGGTAGAGAAAGCTTAGCTGGTTCCCAGGGAGTCCCTCACCCATCCTTCTAAACAGTGCCTGGGAGCTATTTGAGCTACCTGATTTAACATTCCCTTCCTGCTCAAGCTCTCCAGCCTCCTCTGGGCCGCAGCTGCACTGGGAGCTTTGGAACCATGAGAGGGTCTATTTCCAGGGTTCCCACAAACCATGTAGAGGAGGAGGAGGCCTGGGGCGGGGTAGCACACGTGTATCTGAGGGGCGATTTGTGGAAGAGGGATTAAATATGTACTATTTAGATCAATGGAAGCCTTGGAGAGGCAGACTGCAGTTCGATGTACTGAAGGACTTCTTAACAATTAAAGCTGTCTTAAATGAAGTGAGAGCCTTAGAGATAGCCCTCCCCTCATGGAGGTCAGGCAAAGGTGAGATCTCACAGGCAGTATGGCTCATCGGCCAGCAGTACCTACACCTGACACTTGGCAATGTGATAAAAGTGGTACTTCTGGAGTCAGAGTGCCCAGGTTCAAATTCCAGGCCCAAATGTCCCTAGCTTCACAGTCTTGGGTAAATTTTTCAGCCTTTCTAAAATGTCATTTCTATGTATGTAATCTATACATATATACCCATACATAAGGATAAAAACATAATACAAGGAATGGGGTATAGTTTATTAGGAGATGAATTAATTATTTTTAAAGATTGATTTATTTGTTATGTATACAGAAGAGGGCACCAGATCTCATTAAAGATGTTTGTGAGCCGCCATGTGATTGCTGGGAATTGAACTCAGGACCTCTGGAAGAACAGCCAGTGCTCTTAACCTCTGAGCCATCTCTCCAGCCCTGAATTAATTATTTTTAATTGATGTGCAAGGGGCCCTAGGTTTGATCCCCAGAACACAAAATACAAATTTGTATCATTTTTTTTACAAGGTGATAGAGGGCTCAGTAGTTATGAACACTCTTCTAAAAGACCCAGATTCTGCTCTCAGCACCCATATGGCTGTTCACATCCTTCTATAACTCCGGGTGCAGGAGATCATATACCCTCTTCTTTCTTCCTTGGGGATCCAGGCACATAAGCCATGCACAGACATGTATGAGGCCAAAATAGACATAGACACAAAATTAAATTAAAACATATTAGGAGGCCAGAGACATAGCTCAGCTGTTGGGGACACTTGTTGCTCTTGCAGAAAACCCAGATTTGATTCCCAGAACCCACACAGGGGCTTATGGCCACCCATGACTCCAGTTCCAGGGGATCCAAACCCCTTTCTGGCTTCCATGAGCACTGGGCACACACATGGTATACATACATGTATGTAAGCAAAGCACTCATGCATAAAATAAAATGTTAAAAAAATGTTTTGAAAACATATTAGGACTGGGTGTGGTGGCTCCTGCCTTTGATCCCAGTAGTTAGGAGGCAGAGGATAGGCAGATCCCTGTAAGTTCAAAGGCAGCCTTGTCTATAAAGCAAGTTCCAGGTTAGCGAGGCCTACAAAGTGAGACCCTTTCTCAATGTGTGTGTGTGTGTGTGTGTGTGTGTGTGTGTGTGTGTGTGTGTGTACTAGAATCAGCAAGATGGCTGAGTGGGTAAAGAAAGGCACTTGCCACCTAGCCTGACCACTTGAATTGGATTTTCACCCATGACCCACATGGTAGTCCTCTGACCTCCACGTGAGTGCCATGGTATTCACACAGGGGTGCACATAAATAAACAATAAACGAATGAATAAATACGTAATAATAAAAAAGTAAACCATATTAAAAATCTTCACAATTGCCCATAGGTTTATTTGTTTTCCGAGGGCTTTTTCTTTTCTTTTCTTTTCTTTTTTTCTTAACCTTTATCAAGACAACCTATGGGGTGGAGAGAGGGTTCAGCAGTTGAGAGCATTGGCTGCTTTTTCAGAGAGCCAGAGTTCGGTCCCCAGCATCCACGTGGAGGCTCACAACCATCTGTAACTATGAGTGTAGGGGGTCTGGTGCCCTCTTCTGGCCGCCACGTGCTCCTGCATGCATGTGGTGCGCATACATATATTCAGGTGCACACACATATATTCAGGTGCACACACAAGCATAAAACATCTCTTTTAAAATGTTTTTTAAAATAGTAGGATGGTGTTTTAACCTTCAGCCTCTCAAAGCCCTTACTGGCTTATAGAAGTCAAAAAATAATAGTTGCCATTTTTTACTTGCTAAAACACGAAATAGCATTTTTGTAACTTTATTGGTTTGCTTTTGTTTTCTTTACTAGGAATACAACCCAGGGCCTTGAATATGTAGGCTGTCTCAGTGAGCTCCTCACTTAGCTGTAATTAACTGCTGGTTGTGTTTTAAGGATGGTCAGCCAGAATTGACACACAGGGGAGGCCATAGGGATCAGCACAGGGACCACTAACCAGGACCTTGCCGTGGGGCAGGTTAGGCTTGACCCCTATAATAAATCTTTATTCTGCACACATATATAAATACAAACTTCAATGCTGAAACATCCAGAAACCATGAGGAGAAAAAGTATTTTAAACGAACACATTTAACTGCACCGTTTGGAAAGACAGGGCAGAAACCCACAGATTATTAAGCCAACAGATATTTACGAAGCATCCACTGGTGCCAAGTCTCCCGGGTACCAGATGGTTTGGATGCAGGGGCTGTTGCCAAGGGCTCCCCAGGCAGCCAGTAACCGGCTCTAGCCTTTCCTTTGCAAATATGTCACTTCAGGTGAGGGACACCAAGAACAGCCACCTTCTCCAGCTGTTCCCCAAGACGCCCAGATGCCACCCCCAACCCCAGTCCCCACAAGGCCCTGTGCTCAGGACAGCATTCCACAGGCTGTGTCAATCTAGACTGTTGTGTTGGGCACTCTAAACGAAACGGGCCAGACAAAAATAAAGAGGCCAGTTGAACATAGTGAGAATATACCGCTGCCCTTTTTAAATTATTTTATTTTATTTTATTTTATTTTGCATTTCCCATTAGCTCAGCCTCTGAGGGGAGAGATGTTGATCTTGCCTAGGAGAGAAACCAGGATTTTGCTTTTTCCTATTATTTTTATGTAACACCTTTCTTGGTTCCAAGAGACCTAGCCTAAAACAGACATGGGTGGAAATAACCATGGAAGGCCTAAAATATCTTTTCTGTGGGGGTATAAGCATCCAGATTTGGAAAAGAAATCTTTCTCTGCAAGAGCTCTTGCAGGCTGTGGTAACTCATAAACATCCATCTCTGCGGGCTACTGGTTCATCATCAGAACTATTCATTGGGAGGGAAGCCCAGCATTGCTCTGCCCAGCCAGCCACTCCTCCAAAGTTGTCTTTCTCAGCGCAGGACACAGAGCATGCTGGTGGCCTTCTGGGGACCCACTCCGCCTCCATCACCTGTCTTCCTAAATTGCCTCTTGAAACCTTTACCAGTGGTAAGTAATGACCTTTCATTGATCATTTACAGCCTGCCTGGCTCATTGGATCATCTCTCTGAGTCATCGCCACCCCAGGAGACAGGTGCTAGTGAGATTTTCCACCACTTTGCAGATGGGAAATGAAGGTCACAAGAAGGAACTCGAGGGCTGAGGATTTAGTTCGTCAGTAGAGCGCTTGCCTTGCAAGTGCAAGGCCCTGGGTTCGATCCTCAGCTCAAGAAAGAAAAAAAAAAAAAAGGAACTCATTCAAAGCCACAAAGCTGACCAGCTACTAAATAAGGACTCATATCCATAAAACCTGGGCTTTCAACCGTACCTCCCAAAACATACCCATAGGCGTCTGCAGTGGACCACACTAATCCCTTCTGGACTGTCTTACCCTCTTCTGGGCAGTAAAACAGAGTTTTCAAAATAGTTGGTGGGAAAATTCTCCCCTGCCTCCTAGCAGAGTGAGAGATGGAGCTGGTCACCAGGGGAGGTGGCCTATATGCTTTATAACGATCCGGTCTCCCACAAACATCCTGGACCTGTGATGTCCTCTGGGACAGCTGGCTGCCGGAGGCGCTAGACTGAAACGCAGCCTCCTGGAGCTTCCCTGGGAACACCTGAGTTGACTGTTTCTCCTCACTCTGTGGGGGCTTTCTCCAGGCCTGACCCACTTTAGGTAGCTCTTGCTATTCAGGGCGGGCTAAATTTCACCCCCTTTCTTTCCTCTCACACCTCCCCCACCCCATCCCCTTTCTTATTCAAGGAAAGAATGGGTTCAAAGTTCCTTCCTGACTGTCCCGCAGGACCTGGGACTCTCTAGCTTGGTACCCTCGTCTGTAAAGCGGCTCAGAAAGAGTAGCCAGTAGCCAGGGCTATTGTGGATGAAGGGTCTGGGAGTGAGGGGTGAGGGCTTAGCAGGATGTCTCTGGCGTGGTGAGCATTAAACGTTAGCAGTTCATAAAAAAATTGTAAGGATCCGGCTAGCCCCAGACGCCCGAGTCAGTCAGCTGGCTCCCTCCCAACTGCTCAGCTGGGATTTCAGTTAGGACATCACCAGCCCAGGGTGCCAAAACAAAGCAGGACCAATATGGTCTTTAGAACTAGGGCTTTAAAGCAGGGGCCATCTCTGGGGGGCCCCGGGACGAACTTTGTAAATGGAAGGCAGGGGAAGAGAAGGGGTGAAGTTTCACAGGGAGACCAAAGCGCCTTTTGCTGAAGTGAGATGTCTGTCGCGGTGGGTTTTTTGGTTTTTTGTTTACCTCCTCTCTAGATGTTTCCTCGGCCTCCGGGGCTGTCTTGCCCCCTCCTCTCTGCAGAAGCTCTTCACAGGTCTGCTGGAGGCCACAGGAGCAGGAGGCAACCCCTTCCCCAGCTCAGACAGCAACAGAGAACCAGCAGAGACGAGCCCTCCTTCCTCTGCTGCTGATCACGCTGGACCTCAGCTAAGTAAGGTCTTCCCAGCCCCTTCCCGGGCCCTTCCTGATGAGGTCCGGTTGCCAGGGGCCACCTCCGGGGACTGGCTGCCAGCACATCAGCCACCCTCACCAACTTCCTTGCAGAGCTCCTACGCAGAAGCCGCCCTGATAAAAACAGGGGCGGAGGAACCTAAACACGTGGATTTTTAATATATCGGTGCTTTCTGTCAGCCAATTCATTCCACACCCCAGCTTCAGCGTTCTTACGATGAGAATCCGTGACCTTTCTGAAAACAGCCCCCACCCCCGTCATTCTCCAGTGCAGCCCCTGTTTTGATGTCTCTTGTTCTTTTCTTAACATTTTTTCCGCACTTGCTTATTTTGTGTGTACATATGTGGCACGCGTGGCCGTGCAGGCCACAGGCCATGTGTGGAAGCCGTGGAACAATTAGAGGAAATCAGTTTTCTCTGTCTCCCAAGTGGGTTCCAGGGAGGGAATCCAGGTCATCAAATTTGGTGTCAAATGCCTTTTATACCTGCTGAACCATCTCCCTGGCTCCTAAACACATATTTTCAAATAAGTGAAGGAAGTCATGGGCTTTTCCTACACGCTTTTCCAGTTGAAGTGGGCCGAAGTAATTCAATGACACAATCATTATTATCCCACTGCAGTCAATGTCCCCAGGATTTAAATAAACTTTTGTGACTACCAATGAACAGAATAACCGGTGGGTGAGCGGGGGAATTCAACGCAAGGACAGATTTCTCAACCTAATAGTAAGAGCAAACTAAGAAATAAAAGGGCTTCTCTGTTCCCGGTACAGGGGCTTCGGCAGTCAACATTCAAATAAAAGCCGCTTTAACCAGCTTGCACTTTCAAAGCCAAAGCTAACACCACACAACAGAGCGCTTCCTGCTAAATTCACAAGGTAAAACCAAGTCCGGGAGGGACCAAGATTTTCACACGTAAAGGAAATCTCAAAAAGCTCTCTCCCGTCTCTCTGCAGCCTCTCAGGCACTTTTCACCCTGCCGTCTCCCCGAGGGGACAGCACCAGGTCACGCCCCTGCTCCTGCTCAGGTGAAGCCATTCTCAAATTAGATCACAATGAGGGGCAGCCAAGCTGTAATGATCTGTGTTTATTTAGTAAATGGGTTGATTGCCCTCATTTGTGGAGATTAAGGGTTAATTTCCCAACTGCAAGAAGAACCGATTTCTCGAAGGGCAACCCCAGATAATTAAGAGAAAAGAAACCAAAATTCAGATGGCTCCCCACTTGCTCCAACACCACCCCACCACTTCCCACCCCATCTTGGCCTTTGGGGGGGTGGGATGGGGGTGGGGAGGGGGCTTCTCTGCCAGGTACTCAAAGCCGAGGGTTCTCTGAGTTTTCTGAGCAAGGATTTGGTAAACAAAGGCTTAGGAATCCTTAGTCCCCCTTCAAACTGACATCTGGCGAATTTGAGATCAACAGTTTCTCTCTCCCAGCTCCCCCGGCTTTGAAAAGCAAATGTTTCAAGGTTCGCCTTCTCTGCCTTTCACAGACTTGCTAATCAAGTGGAGTCAAACCACTTTGTCTACACCTTAATTGAAGAGCCTGGCTCTAGAGTTTAAAGTGCTATTTATAATAATAGGGAGGAGGCGGGGGCGGGGGGAGAGTAAGTGGAAATGGGAAGGGAAGAGAAGCCATGGGCACGTGGCCCTTAAGGGAACATTCAGTGTGTCTAGCATGGACTTTCTGAGACAAACCACACAGGTCGGGTGTCAGCCAGTAGGGGCAGGGTAGAGACCTCGCCCCCTTCACTCCTATGTTATACACCCACGAGAACCCCAACCAATGAGAGTCCTTTCTTAGTCCAGAAACCCCCAGATAGAGCCATATCACAAAGCAGAACTTTCTCTGGGGACAAGCTCTAGGTTGACCAGACTGGACCTTCGCCGAGGGTGTGGAGTTAATCAAGAGGACCCCAGGAGTCTTCGTGGCCACTGAAGTATTTCTCCAGTTGAATCCTCGGGAGAGGGAAGAAATGCAGAACACTGGCACACACCGGGGCAGGCAGTTCACTGACTTAATACAGTTCTCAAGATAAGGAAACAAACTGCTGCTTCCTGTTTTCTCATCAACTATTTAAAATCCTGGCTTCATATTAGACCCTCTCAGGGAGCTTTTAACAGAAGTTAAAACGAGGGAAGCAGGTTTTTAAAAATTCAGTGCCTTCGCTACCACCCCTTTGAGAATCAACTTCCAACTCGAAGCCAGTTCCCTCAGACCACTTAATTATTTTGTGTCCCCTACATCTATGTCCGATTCTGAAGAAACAGCAGTGCTTTAGGCCGGGGTTCTCAGGATCCTGAGGTCTTTTGTCCCTACCTGTATCCTGTATGTGCCTTTTGAAACCCGCCCCCGGCCCCCACAAGCCCCACACACTGAACTTCTTCCTATGGTGGATGAACTATGCAATTTGATTCAATAAAGCAAATGTCCACCTCAGGGAAGCCAAAGCAGAAAAATAAAATGTAATCCCCGCTGGGGTCGCCAAGCAGGAAGGGGACGGACGCATCAAAATGGATGTAATCCAGTGTGATACCACCGGCCAGGCACACAGATCATACAGACTAGGGTTAGCTATGAATATTGAAAGGGACTTCATCAATACAGCATGGTGTCACAGACCCTGACTCCTGTCTCTCACACTTTCTCCAAGTCCTAGACATCAACAGAAGGGAAGGAGGTCATATCTGTTTGTGTTTACATCGCATACAAGAAATTACTGCTGATACCCACAGCCAGATTCAGTGGCTACCACGAGGGAGGCAAGAAAGGAAGCCTAGCAGGTCAGACATGCAGTCAAAGACTTGGGGCCCTGTCACTTTGGAAAAAGAGAAGTTGAAGGACAAGGACAGTAGCAGCCCCCACATCATGCTCAGGATGGTAGGATGCCTTAGCAAATGTATTTCTCCTCACAACCCAGGAAAAAGAGGTTCTCCTGAGCTTTTACAGATAATCCGCAGTCAATACATTGATTGTGGTCCAATTATAGTTTCCTGGTTTGTTTGTTTTTTTGTTTTGTTTCTTCATATATATATATATAGTCTCAGGTATCCCAGGCTAGCCTTGAGCTTGCTATGCAGCAGGGTATGGTATGACCTTGAAGACCTAATCCTCCTGCCTCTGTCTCCTGAGTACTGAGACGACAGAGCAAGCTGCTATGCCAGGTCTTAGGCAGTGCTAGGGAATCTACCCTGGGCCTTGGTGCATGCTAGGCAAGCCCTTACCAACCAGCCACATCCCCGGCAGCCCTGTTCTCGAGATCTTTAGCCAGGTGGGCCCAGCAACACAAAGGTCCCTGCAGGACTGAAACTGGCTAGTCAGCTGGGAGTGGACGCTTCTCCTAGGCTCCTGGTGATGATGTGGTCAGCTTTCTGAAGCTGTGGGCCCACCCTGAGAGGAAAGTCAGAAGAAGTGCTCAGCATTTTCCAGGTCCTGGCATACAGTTGGTAGGGTTTTCCCTGGTTGTTTAGGGCACAGTAGGGTTTTGAGGGCGGGAAGAGGGCCAGGAAGCAGGCCCTCCCCCCCCCTCCACCTCGACTTGGGTTTTTTCCTCTCTTCCTCCTCCTCTTTTTCTTTAATTCTCTCATTTTTCTTTTATGGGTATGGGTGTTTTGCCTGCATCTATGTCTGGGTACCACACACATGCCTGGTACCTGGGGAGGGGTGGGCAAACGAAGGCATTTGATCCCCAGATTCCCTGTAGCTGGAGTTAACACAGTTGTGAGCTGGGACTTGAACCCAGGTCCTCTGGAAGAACAGCTGTTGCTCTTGACCACTGAGCCATCTCTT
The DNA here is from genome assembly GCF_903995425.1 of Onychomys torridus. NCBI lineage: Eukaryota > Metazoa > Chordata > Mammalia > Rodentia > Cricetidae > Onychomys > Onychomys torridus. The sequence goes on from NC_050465.1 coordinate 44,431,977, forward strand.
CAGCCCTGGTCTTCTCTTCTTAAAACAGGTGTTTCTTGTCCCTTCCCAAGCTCCCTCTCACTCCCTTCTTCTGTCCCGTTTCTCTTTGCCCTCCATCTCTCCTTCTAGTGTTCCTGCTACTACCCTTTAATCCCTCTCCACCTGCCCGGCTGCCGACAGCCCTGCCCCCCCCCCCAAGCTTCTACTGCTCCTGACTTTTCACTGTATATTTACACTCAGACTCCCCAAACGAAGAATCTAATCAGGGGTCACTCTGTATGCAGCAGACACCTGTTTGGGCAATGGTCTCATGACAGACCATCCTGTGGCTGGGTCACATCATCTATTCATGACTCAGTCTATGAGGTCAGGGTTCGTGTGGTCCAAGGATGGCAAAGCCAGTCTGAGGAAGTGAACTGTGGGAGTAGCAGCTGTTCCATTTCAGAATAGCAGCGGAGCGCTTGAGCCTCATAAATAATATCCCAGGAACCAGCATCACATCACACAACCAGTCACTTGTCCAACCCTCCCCCCCCCCCCATGTGTGTGTGTGTGTGTGTGTGTGTGTGTGTGTGTGTGTATCTCCCCTGTCTCTGTCTCTCTCCATATCCCTCTCCTCTACCCTGTTTCTCTGTCTCTCCCATCTCTCTGTCTCTCCTCTTTCCATGTCTCTCTATCTCTGTCTCTGTCACACACACACACACACACACACACACACACACACACACCCCTCCCTCACAGATCTCATGTTGCCAGCCTTCATTTCAAACTGTAATCAGGCAGAGTGAGGACTGTGGAGACTGACGGTGTTCTGTAAGGTATCAGTGACACACACACTGGTTTGGAGTAGAAGTCTGGGTCAGAGGTTCCCAAGCCTGACTAATTCAAAAGAATCACCTAGTAAGCTTTAAAAGAATTTAATCTCCAAGTCCCATGCCAGAGATTCTGATCCAACATGTCTGAGGTGGGCTCAAGCTTCAGAATCTCCTCTCCCCTCCCCTCTCCCATTCTCTCCCTCCCCATTCTTCAGGTGATTCTGGTGACCAGCGGGTGTGAGCGCCTCTGTTCTAACCCCATCTTCACCCTTCTAGAAGATTCTTTGAGACTTTCATCCCTGCCACTATGAGTCTGTTTACTGCTGTTCTCCTTCTAGTTCTCTGCTGGTAGGGTCTGCATTCTCTTAGAGGAATCGCCTAAAAAAATTACCGTCTTGGTGGCGGAGAGCAAAGTTAGATGCCCACTAGGGTGGTCTCAGCAGCGGGAACTATTTGTTCCTTGGAACAGGAGAGTAAGTTGACGGCAGGCTCTCTCACGCGGGCTGAAACGATGTGAGTGCATGCTCAAGGGCCGTCACTAACTTAGGCCTGATACCCCAAGTGCTAACATCCTAAGGCTTCTCTACACTAACAACAGAGATATTTACACCATGGAGTGCAGTGTGAAGTACCATACAGATATCTCCAGGGTTGTTATGAAATCAGACATACTGTATCTATAGCCCCTGGCACTGTGTAAACAGTGGTCATTATATTTTAAATGTGACTATTTTGGATGCTCAAAACAACAGGGCAGGAAGTTCGAGAAGCCCATTAGTGTCTTAGAACACCTCTTAGGGCTACCTGCGTGCATATTTTTTTCAAGCTCACCCATGACATGTTGACTCGATATCCACCATGGCAGCAGTATTTATAGCCTGGAAATTGGGAAAGGTACAGACCCAGGCTTTTTTCCTAGACAGTCGTTATAAACATGCACCAGCATACCGCTGTAAGATATATATATATATAAACTTCAGCAAAGGGCCAGAGTTACAAATATGCTGCTAAACGGGCTTTTTATTTCATCTCATGACGTCATAACCAAACCAGGGTGCTGTCCTGATGATTTCCTTGTGGCTGGGTCACCAGCCTTTTACAGCTCTTTTTAGACCACGAATCCCCTCTGCACACTGGAGGGAGTTAAGGAGGCTAGGTGACTGCCTGAGGCAAGACAGGAAATCAGTCATGAAAAGCAGCACCAAGCTGGTCTGCACTGGCCACCTTGGGGCTCGGGGCTCGTCCACACCTTAGCGCCACACAGAGTGGCACTGGGCTGCAGGTAGCAATTACCCACAATGCTATCCCCTCATACGCCAGATGGCCCAAGTCTCTCCCAGACTGTGCTCAAAATCCAGTGTGCAGACATGATCCCCTGGAGTAACCCCCTTACTCTCTGCACCCAGAGGGTTCCCCAGAATTGTTGATGGTCTCTCATGAGGCAACTTTCTCAACATTCTTTTTCCCTTGGCTCATAGATGTGTGTCTGGAAAGAGTCGTCCAGAGTCAGGGTTCCGTTCTGACTGTACCTGATACTAGCTGTGGCTAGTCAGCGCTGTGTTCCTAGCCTTAGACTGGGGGGTCAGCAGCCCATGAGCTCTTTCTCTCTGGGTCCTCATCTTGACCACCCTCCAGCAAAGAAGAAATGACCTTCCCAGGAAGGACCTGGCCGAGCATGGCCAGGATCCTTCCACTCCAATGAGTCTCCCACACCTTAGTGTAATCCCCATTGCCTCCTAAGTGAGGCCAGGCTAAGGCCTTTTCTCTAATGCACACAATATGGCAAAAACCACAGGTTGTCGCTTCAGGATGAGGCTACCAAGACGGTGGCTTCCCTCTCATAGTCTGGTTCATTCTCCCTCAGTCTCTCTCACCCGCACTCCAAGCTCTCTTTTCCTTCTGGACTTTTGCTCTGAAGGAAGTTTCATGTTTTGAGGGACCTTAGGAGAGGTATGAATGAGGAGAAATTGAAGACTTTGGCCACCACTTGAGGCCTGGCCAGATGCCATTAGAGTTTGAAAGTGGGTCCTTCAATGAAGTCGTCACTAACACCCTGCTTGCCACGAGGAGATGGACTTCAAGCCGCAGCAAGCTAAGTGTACCCAGATTCCTGACACTCAGAAACTGCGAGATACCAAGCCTTTGCTATTTCTAAGCTGTCCAATTGGGGAGCTACTTGTTATACAACAATAAATAACTCATAAAACTCTTGACTAACGAAGAAAATGTTGGTCCAACAGATTCAGTAACTGAATCTGCTGACAAACCATCTCGGCCCATGCACCACACATGAGCACCATTACAGTATGGCCTTCCTCTTCAATCTGGACATCTCTAACCTCCACAACATTTGAAAGTACTTTAAAGATAAAAAATGTTCCCTTTTGGACGGAGAACAAGCCAACACGATAAACTAAGAGGAGCACAAGCTGATGGCAAGCTGGCAGATGGATATCTCAAATTTTCAGTGTTATAATGTCAAAACTATCTGCCAAAAGAGAGGCCAGAAAGAGGAGCGTGTGTTCCAAGATGCCCTTTCTGGTCTTCCATGAATGATTCTTGCAGCCAGAGTTTCATTCCAACCATAGGACTGTGGCACCACGTGGCCATTTTCAAATCTGCCCTGACATCAGAATGCAATTCAGCTAGATAAACCTGGGACTTAGCCAAGATAAGTAGTCCTTGAAAAGATGGAGCTAATGACTACCACCACTTTTTTGGGGGCCATAGATGACTATGGTGTGAAGAAATAAAAGGCTTTGTTGTTTTAAAGGGCAGGGACGATTGGAAGTTCTGCCGCAGACAGTTACAAAATTTTCCAGCCCTGGCTTTCCAAAGAAGATACCAGTAAGAGGCTTTGGGAGCTGGGTGTGGGAGGTGTTGCTTGGAAAGAAAATTAATCCTGGGGAGAATGTAAACCAGCATTGGCACATTTGCCAGAGAACCCAAGCAGGCTTGGCTCCTGACATTGTGAACTTACCTTTTCTGGTCTACTCCTTTATAACACGGCTCCTTAAAACCACAGCATTTTTGTTTCTGTTTGTTTTTATCACAGCATTTGACATCAGGCAAATATAGAAAGCCTTGCTTCTCACAAACAGTAGTCTCTCTCTCTCTCTGTCTCTCTGTCTCTCTGTCTCTCTGTCTCTGTCTCTGTCTCTGTCTCTCTCTGTCTCTCTCTCTGTCTCTCTCTGTCTCTGTCTCTCTCTCTGTGTCTCTGTCTCTGTCTCTCTCTCTCTGTCTCTCTCTCTGTCTCTGTCTCTCTCTCTCTCTGTCTCTCTCTCTGTCTCTCTCTCTGTCTCTGTCTCTCTCTCTCTCTGTCTCTCTCTCTCTCTGTCTCTCTCTCTGTCTGTCTCTCTCTCTCTCTGTCTCTCTCTCTGTCTGTCTCTCTGTCTCTCTCTCTCTCTCTCTCTCTGTCTCTCTCTCTCTCTCTCTCTCTCTGTCTCTCTCTCTCTCTCTCTCTCTCTCTCTCTCTGGTCTCTCTCTCTCTCTGTCTCTCTAGTGGGTGGGGATTATCTGAATTAGGACCTCACTATATAGCTCTCTGGCTGTCCTGGAATTCACTAGGTAGACCAGGCAGGCCTAGAGCTCACAGAGACACGCCTGCCTCTGCCTTCCCAAGTGCTGGGTTAAAGGCACTCCATGCTACAACCACCACAAACAGTAAATTCTTATTTTCTTGGAGTAATTTCAGACTGAGATTTTTGTTTGTTTGTTTGTCTATTTTGGTTTGGCTAGGTGTTTTTGGTTTTTTTTTGTTTTGTTTTTTGTTTTTTTAGTATGAAGGATTGAATCTAGGGCCTCTCACACACTAGGCAATTGCTCAATACTGAGCTACAGCCCCAAGCCCAGACTGAGTGTTGCTGTTATTATTTTAAACCATCTTTACAAACAGTCTCCCCACCCCCAACTCCTAAACTCTCCCTCTGCTTCTCTATTACATCTGCATTTATCTGCCTGGGACAGAGCAAAAGGACTCAACAGCTGTGACATTCCCATCTCGGATGGGTTTCCCGCACCTCATGCACAGATCACTTTAAAAATATTGCATTTGCTTCTTCTATATTGGCTCATCCCACCCCCTCTTCCTAAATCATTATTCCTGTTGCCTAACATCAGAAGCTGTCTGGGACTATAAGGATGAGCAGCTCATCAACTAACTGGGTTTGGTTGCATTTGAGGCCGAGTTCTAGCCTGTCAGTTTTCATTTGATTTGACGACAGAGCTCGGCATTTCTCCCCCAATACACAGAGAGGAGTTAGATCAGTGGCCTAATGAATAAGCATGAAAATTTGATTTGAAAAAGGAGGACATCCTGAACCCCATGGGGACAAGAAAGGAATCCAAGCCCCACCACCCACACTCTCAATGACAAAGCAAAACAGGTCCCATGCCTTCAACATCTCCCAACAAACATCAACACACACAGTAGTCGGTAACAGGAATAATGATTTAGAAAGCTGAAGAGGGCACACTTTCAAAAAAAGGAAAATGTTGCCTATTCATCTTTACTGCTTTGAGGCAGATACTCAAAGGCTCTGTGTGTGTGTGTGTGTGTGTGTGTGTGTGTGTGTGTGTGTGTGGCGGGGTGGGGATCTGGTATGAAGGGTAACCTGATGCTTAGAAGGGAAGTAGTGATTTCGATCGCAGGCCAGATGGGGGTGTCAACCGTCTGACAAGGGGCTCTGCTCTTTAGACCCACTAATGGGAGCACAAAAGAGCGCTAAAGTGGAAGGAAAGATTTCAGCAGACCTCCGAGATAAAGTAAATAAAAGAAAGTTACAAGAAGCCCAAATCTGGAAGAAAAGGGAATCCAATTGTCTTAAATTTAAGAATCAGCTTTTTCCTAGATGGAGAAACGGTATCCTGGAGGCAGTGATTTCTGCCAGCATTCAGCTTTCAAACTGATCAAAAATCTCTCAAGCACCAACAGCCAATGGAGACAGGCGGAAAAACTCAGCCAGGAATAACGTTTTTTAGAGTGAGCCTGCCGAGGCGACAGAGAGATTCAACGATTCAACTTGTCACTTCCCTGCCCGGGAATTCATAATATTCATGATATTCTTGGCTGGCCCCTCTGAGAGGGCAGAGGCCCCTTAGTAACTTCCGACCTGTCCGGGTCAGCCAGACAACGCGCCCGAGCGCCCAGAGCCTGGAGCAGGGTGAAGATTTGACCGAGAACAAAAGAACGCTTGCCAATCAGAAAACGCTACCCCAGAAGGAAAATAACCCCTCTTTGTGTCTCGAAAGCCCTTTAATTAGCAAATGCCCCGGTTTCTAACGCGCATTAAAACTTTTCTATGTAGATTCCAAGTGGAAAGATCAAATGGTTGTTTCTGCAACGAAGATGAGATCCCCGAAGGCCACACACCGCAGAACGGAGGGAAAACAGGGCAACCGAAGGCGCTCAGTAAATCGTACAGAGAGTTCCGGGGCACTCGGTCTCAGGTTACTTTCGTAAGCATTCCCCCAGCGCTGCCTTAGCCTTCTCCAAACCCCCCTGGAACCTCTCTTGCTCTCCAGGCGCGCGGGCGGGGTGGCTGGCTCTTGAGTCTCTCGCACCCCCAGCTCTGGGCCCTCTCCTCCGAGGGGTCTGTACTTCCTCCCGCCACAAGTTCCCCTCCCACCCCGGCCGAGTCCGGTTTCTCCTTCCAGGCGGCCCCCCTCTTTGTAACGGGGGGAGGGAGAGAGAGGGGATCTGTGTCTTCATGTGGCCGTTTGGGGTATGGAGAGGGGAAAAAAAAAGCGATCCTCAGCCGCACCCCCTTCTGGACCCTCACTGATGCTAACCAAAAGCCTCCCGCCCAAGCCAGCCAGGCAAAGCTAACGTGACTCCCGGTCACGTCTCTCCGCCCCAGCGCTGCGCTATTCTCAGCTTCTCGCCAAAGCCTTTGGCGAAGGCGCCCTTCCGCTCAGGAATGTGTGTTTTAGGGTACCCGGAAGACGAACTGATCTCTCAGGCAAATTCCCTTTCTAGTGCGTTCTTCTCCCCTGAGCAAATTCTGGGTAAAAAGTTTGCCCTAACTTTTTTTTTTTCCTCCGGGTCCCCCGCCCCTCCCCTCAGGAATCCGCCCAGAGCGCTCCAGGCACCGCCCACCTCGTTCCCTCGGCCGCCCCTTCCGACTTCCACCCAATCGGAAGGCGGCTACAGAGAAAACAAAGCGCGCTATTGGACCTCCGGAGGGCTCGGGGCCCGCCCCCGGAGTGGTTTGTGAATGGGGGGAGGGGAGGGGGCGGGGCGGCCCGAATCCCTGCGAGCCCGACGCTTCTTCTAGCCACCAGCGCGGCTCCCAGGCGTTACTCTGCGCTCCTTCCCTGGCGGGCGGCGGGTGGCGGCGGCGGACGCGGGGGACAGCGCGGGGCAGGAGAGGCCGGGTGCAGGCAGGCCGCCGGTGCAGGAGCCTCGGCGCTTCGGATTCCGCGCAACTGGGTTTCCAAAAAGAACTCGCCCAGCTCCCTAGCTCCTGGGCACGGATCGGAGTCCAATCGAGAACCAGACGTTTGACTGAAACTTGGAGCCGACCTTCCCGGGGCTGAAGGAGGCTCGAGGTTCGGAGGAGGAGGAGGAGGCGGCGGCGGCGGCGGTGGCCCGCGGAGCCTCGAGGCGAGAAGGCGGAGCTGCACCGCCGAGGCGGCGGCCCGGGCGAGCAGGCAGGGGACGCCGGGCTCTGGCCTGGCGGAGGCCCGATTCGGTGTAGGGGACGTGGGCATCGCCGTGCGCCCGGGGCTCGAGAGACTTGGGCAAACTTTGGAAGGTAACCGGAGACGCTTGTAGCCCGTCACCGAAGAGAAAGCCGCACCGTTACGTCTCGGCGGGGAGGGTAAGGCGACACTCCCCCCCCCAACCCCACCCCACCTCCGATTCCCCCCAGCCCAGGCCCAGGAGAGTGAGCCCCCGGCGTCCGCGTGAGTGCCACGCGGAGGCGGCTGCGGCGCCCCCTCGGCTGGCGGCCTCGCCCCCGCCGTGCAAGCACCCCAGCGCCCTCGGCTCCGCGCCGCCCACGGCCCGGCCCCGGCGCCGGGAGGACTCTCATGCGCCGGGCGCGGCGGCGCCTCCCTGCATCCCAGCCGCTCCCCAGCGCCTCGTCTTTTTCCTCCAGCTGAGAACGCCGCTGCACTCGCGGCCGGCGATGCTGGGCCCCGGCACTGCGGCGTCGCACCCGCCCCTGGGCCTGTGCGCCCTGGTGCTGGCGCTTCTGGGCGCGCTGCCCGCGGGCACCCGGGCTCAGCCGTACCACGGCGAGAAGGGCATCTCGGTCCCGGACCACGGCTTCTGCCAGCCCATCTCCATCCCGTTGTGCACGGATATCGCCTACAACCAGACCATCCTGCCCAACCTGCTGGGCCACACGAACCAAGAGGACGCGGGCCTCGAGGTGCACCAGTTCTACCCGCTGGTGAAGGTGCAGTGTTCTCCCGAGCTGCGCTTCTTTTTATGCTCCATGTACGCGCCCGTGTGCACCGTGCTCGACCAAGCCATTCCTCCGTGCCGCTCCCTGTGCGAGCGCGCCCGCCAAGGCTGCGAGGCTCTCATGAACAAGTTCGGCTTCCAGTGGCCTGAGCGTCTGCGTTGCGAGAACTTCCCGGTGCACGGCGCCGGCGAGATCTGCGTGGGCCAGAACACGTCCGACGGCTCCGGGGGCGCGGGCGGCAGCCCCACCGCCTACCCTACGGCTCCCTACCTGCCAGACCCGCCTTTCACTGCCGTGGCCCCCTCCGATGGCAGAGGCCGCTGGTCTTTCCCCTTCTCGTGCCCGCGCCAGCTCAAAGTGCCCCCCTACCTGGGCTACCGCTTCCTAGGTGAGCGCGACTGCGGTGCCCCGTGTGAGCCGGGCCGTGCTAACGGCCTCATGTACTTTAAAGAAGAGGAGAGGCGTTTCGCCCGCCTCTGGGTGGGTGTGTGGTCGGTGCTGTGCTGCGCCTCGACGCTCTTCACGGTGCTCACCTACCTGGTGGACATGCGGCGCTTCAGCTACCCAGAGCGACCCATCATCTTCCTGTCGGGCTGCTACTTCATGGTGGCTGTAGCGCACGTGGCGGGCTTCCTGCTGGAGGACCGTGCGGTGTGCGTGGAGCGCTTCTCGGACGATGGCTACCGCACGGTGGCGCAGGGCACCAAGAAGGAGGGCTGCACCATCCTCTTCATGGTGCTTTACTTCTTCGGCATGGCCAGCTCCATCTGGTGGGTCATTCTGTCCCTCACTTGGTTCCTGGCAGCTGGCATGAAGTGGGGCCACGAGGCCATCGAGGCCAACTCGCAGTACTTTCACCTGGCCGCGTGGGCTGTGCCGGCGGTCAAGACGATCACCATCTTGGCCATGGGCCAGGTGGACGGGGACCTGCTGAGTGGCGTGTGCTACGTGGGCCTGTCTAGTGTGGATGCGCTGCGGGGCTTCGTGCTGGCGCCCTTGTTCGTCTACCTCTTCATCGGTACGTCCTTCCTGCTGGCCGGCTTTGTGTCTCTCTTCCGCATCCGCACCATCATGAAGCACGACGGCACCAAGACGGAGAAGCTGGAGAAGCTCATGGTGCGCATCGGCGTCTTCAGCGTGCTCTACACCGTGCCGGCCACCATCGTGCTGGCCTGCTACTTCTACGAGCAGGCCTTTCGCGAGCATTGGGAGCGCACCTGGCTCCTGCAGTCCTGCAAGAGCTACGCCGTGCCCTGCCCTCCGGGCCACTTCCCGCCCATGAGCCCCGACTTCACAGTCTTCATGATCAAGTACCTGATGACCATGATCGTGGGCATCACGACCGGCTTCTGGATCTGGTCGGGCAAGACCCTGCAGTCGTGGCGTCGCTTCTATCACAGACTCAGCCACAGCAGTAAGGGGGAGACTGCGGTATGAACCCCGGTCCTTCCCCGACCCTTGCCACTTCCGTACCCGCTTGGAGGAGGAGAGGCATGGGATGGGGGGGGGGACTGCTGGGCGGGGACTTGTTTCTGTAGGCTACCCCCTCCTCCACTGAGCTTTAACATGCAAGTGAGAAGTTATTTGGAGGTGAGAAGAGATTTGGGGTGAGAGGTGCTTTGGAGAGGAGGCCTAAAGTCAAAAGGCAGTGTGGATGAAAAAGACTTCTGGGTAAGACATGCGGGATGATGCTAACTGTGAAAGATAGGGGCCGGCTAGGGCCTTCAGGGAAAGGTTGAGGTCAGCAGAGACGGGTGAGTTCTTCCCAGCGCCCGAGCTGAGCCAGAGCTGAGTCCATCCAATCTCTGCTGCAAGGCAGTGGCTGTCCTCACTCCAGTGAGGCCCGGGGGAGGGGGAGATAGCGCTCCGTCTGCTGCCTGGGCTTTGTTGAGAAGATGGGGGCCCCCTGTGGTGCCCTTGTCAAGCGGTGGTCAAACCATAATCTCTTTTCACTGGGGCCAAACTGGAGCCCAGATGGGTTAATTTCCAGGGTCAGACATTACAGTCCTCCTCCTCACCCCCCCCCCCGCCCGCCTTTTTTTTTTTTTTTTTTTTTTTCTTCCTCCCCTCCTCCTTTCAAGTCTGGTAAAATCAGCCTTTGGAAGGCCGGGGAGGCCTGCCTGCCAGAATCCTAACGCGAAGATGCGAAAGACTTTTCCGAGAGGAGGCCAAGGAGACGAGTGGCAGATAGATATAGTTCTGCTACTTTTTTTCCCCCCATTTTCTTGGGCAGGCGGGAGGCGTGAAGAAAAAGAATGTTTGATTTGGTTTCATACCCTGAAAAGAAGTGATGACTTGTTGCTTTTCGAAATAGGAATGCATTTCCCCTTGTCTTTGTTGTAAGAGACAAAGGAGAAACAAAAGTCTCTCCCCGAGGAAAGGTTTAACCGTGAAAGTAGCAGCTTTTATAGGCAAAGCAGCAGAAGTCTGAGGGTTCCCTTCGGCTGTTAATTTGGGTGAGATAAACATTCCTTTTTAAGGAAAAGCGAAGGGCTGCGTGCTTGCTTTCGTACCCATTCAGCCAAAGGTTCTTTCTGCCTTGGGTAAAGGAAATGGAAGGAGTTTTGTTATTTGTTTTAAACAGATTTAATTCAGAACACATGATCTAACAGGCTCTGTTAAACAGCTTAATGAAACCTCCCTCTGTCCCACACACACCCCCAAGCCTAAATTTCGGGTTTCTGACCCCCACCTCCTTCCGTCCAATTTGTGTGTGTGATTGGGTTGGTTTTTTTTTTTTTTTTTTTTTTTTTTTTTTTTTTTTTTTTTCTGTGTGTTTTTGTTGTTTTTTGTTTGTTTGGGGTTTCTTTGGGCTGTTTTGTGTGTTTCTCTCTCTCTCTCTCTCTCTCTCTCTCTCTCTCTCTCTCTCCTCTTTTTCTGTTTGATTTTTTTTTTTTTTTTAAGTTTTTCCAGACAGGGTTTCTCTGTGTATCCATCCCCTCTCTCCCTGTCCTGGAACTCACTCTGTAGACCAGGCTGGCCTCGAACTCTAAGATCCCACCTGCCTCTGCCTCCCTAGTGCTGGACCTGGCTCCCCCATCCAATTTGTATCCTTCAAGATTATAGGAGAGGCATAATGCCCACAGAATCAAAATCAAGGGAAAATTAATTAAAAGGGTTAAAAACCTTTTGCCCACCTTTCCTCTTAGTTCCATAAATCTGTGTGTAAGAAGCATGTGCCAACCCTTTCTCTGGGTGAAGAGGTGGCATGCAAGAAGGATAGGGAAGGAGTTTGTACCAGGCTTAGAAAGTCATTACAGGAAGGTAAACTTCAAAGTGATTCTGGAGTTCTTTGAAATGTGCTAGAAGACTTAAATTTATTAATCTTAAATCATATATGATTTTTTTTCTTCTGTAATAGAGGTCTGGTTCTTTGGCATAATGGTGTTATTGCTAAGCAGAGCATCATGGGAGCTAACCTTGACTCCACCTTTGACCCTGGCTATCCTCCAGTCTTGCAATTCTGCACAGTTTCTCAGCAGTTAAATGCCAATCAGGGGGGTACTGTCAGGAGTACAAATTACTTTATATATGTCACGTTTGGTTGAATGGAGCTGCTTTTACGTTACAGTGATCTTGTATTTCTGAAACTCAAAAAATGATCTCACCTGTCAGATTTTTTTTTTTTTAACTGCCACCACCCAGGTTTGGCGTCTTTGTGTTTCCTCTCTTAAGTGCATGTGAAATTTGTAAAATAGAGACAGTACAGTATGTATATTTTGTAAATCTCCCATTTTTGTAAGAAAATATATATTGTATTTATACATTTTTACTTTGGATTTTTGTTTTGTTTTTGGGTTTGTTTTTTTTGTGGTTTTTTTTTTTTTTTTTTTTTTTTGCCTTTAAAGATCTACAATGAAGCCCCACTTTATCACATGTACAGATCACAAATAAATTTTTTAAAAAATATAAAGCAAATGTTTATTTACTCTGCCTGAGATAGTAAGCCAAAGAACAAAACTTTATTGTGGACAGAAGGTGTGCCGTGGGGGGTGTCCCCCAGAGAAGAGGATGGTGGTATAGTTTCCTGAAAGCTTTGTCCCTTGGTTTTGCTTTGTTCTTGTTTTCTCTTTCCTGCTCCCCTCGGGCCTCCTCTGCATCACCTCTAAGCCAGTGGTTTTCAACAAGAGGGTCGGGCCCCTGTGGGGTCACATATCAATTATCCTGCATATCAGATATTCACATGACGATTCGTAACAGTAGTAAAGTTACAGTTATGAAATGGTTGTATGGTTGGGGGTCACCACAACATGAGGAGCTTGTATTAAAGGGTCACAGCATTAGGAAGGTTGAGAACCACTGCTCTAAGCCTTTTCAGGGAAACGTTTGGGGACCCACTAGAGGTTCTGAATGCATGGCTCTCTGATCTGTAATTTACTAACCTTACGAGACTAAGCCCATGTTTGAAAGAGGACCAGAGGTATTCTTGGTATTTCTACTTTTCCATTGATTTTCCCCACCTTGGGAAGTGTGTGTGTGTGTGTGTGCATGTGTGTGCCCTAATAGGCCTTATCTAAATTATTAATATTTAAATGCTTTGAATTCAAGTGGTAGGGAAAGTTTGTAGATGCTCCCAGATAAGAGCAGGGGTCACCTTTGTAGAACACTTAGCTGGAGGCTTCTCTCTACCTTCTAGGTAAACTAAAACAGGCTGAGAGCTCTCTGAGGTGGACAGTGACTCAGCAGCTCGCAGGAATAGACTACTGCCTGACCCTGAGGTGGCCTCAGAAGCCACTCTGCTGTTATTTGCTCTTGAAGAGAGGCTAACTTTGGAAGCTGGGTAACCCCTGGGGATATGGTCAAGCATCTCATACTCCCAATTCTAAGCCTTGACAGTTTTTTTTTTTAAACTTGCTGCTTCTTTAATTCAGGTGCCAATACCCTGATTATACCCCAAGTAATCAGTCTGCTGCTCTTTCTCCTGTCCCACACCCGGCTGAAAGTTTCTGTAGTTCTGAGGCCTAACAGAAACAGTTCTGTTTTTGTTCTAATTAACAGGCTCACACAGGCTGGTGTGGTTTACAGACGGAAAGAATGAAAACCAGTGACAGGCAGTTAGTTCTCTCCAGGAGGAGGATGGCTAGCTAGACACTGGCTCAAAGCAGCTTTGTTTGTTTGTTTGTTTTGTTTTGTTTTATGAGTCTCCTAGGCTCACAACATCACAATGGGTGTGAGGTCATGCTAACCCGTGAAGATCTGGGCAGCAAGGAGCGAAAATTTAGTGACTTTGAATGTCTCAAGCTTCATCCACTTTTCAGTCGTAAAATGACAACTTTTAGGTAAACGCTGCCTTTCGACAGGGAGTCAGTGCTGCTTGTTAAGAATGTTTGCTTTCAGGGCAAATGGAAGGAGCTCGCTGCTTGCTTTTTTTTTCTTTTTTCCTTATTGTAAACAGCTGACACTTAGGCCCTTCCAAGGGCATTACTGAGACTGCTCCTGAAGAACATGCCCCTGCCTTGTCTTCCAGAGCTCCCAGCGGTGGCGGAGGCCTGGTCTCTAATAAGGGAACAGAAACAGCGTGTGAAGAAATCACTAACCTGCTCTCTTTAGCAGAAAACTCCCACTTCCCTTCCTTTCCCATGAGGATGCCCTGGGAGGTCAAATCGCACCTAAGAATTTTAGCAACCCCATGGGTTTTCCTGAAAAGTTGCATTCTAGCAGGAACTCTGTGAGGGAGAGCATTTGCGAAAGGGCATACATAGAGAGAGTTTAAGAAAAACATTGGCCGGAGTTTGGTGCTAATCCCCAGATAAGGGACGAAAACACTGAAACTGTCCTGCACTTTATAAAAACGAAACACAACAGTGCATTGCGACACCTAATCTTGGTAAGTGGGCGTGTGAAAATTCTTGGCAGGGGGAGGGGTAAACGTGCCCTGTTAACGTCTTAGTATGAATTTTTAAAATGTGCTTAAAGTAGTGATATTGGAAGTTCTCTTGATAGGACAACCGTAACAGCAGCTGTAGTTTTGAGCCCTGTAATTACAGTCAGAAAATCGCTTCTCATTCTCCCATCTTTAATTTCACTGAAAAGGCAGATGGCTATTTATAGATGGTATATTTTTGTATATGCGTATGTGAACGCTGAATAACAGTCTACGGGGCTCCAGGAAATCCTAGAAGAGAGTGAAAACGCTCCGGTGTACACTTAAATAAACAGTTCATAGGTGTTGTGCTGGTCAGCTCTTATGCAAGCTTGACAGAGGCTAGAGTCATTTGGGAAGAGGAACCTGAACTGAGAAAAGGTCCCCCCCAGATCAGCCTGTGGGCAAGCTTAGAGGGCATTCTCTTGATTAAGGATTGATGTGGGTGGCCCATGGGGGGTGTGCCACCCCTGAGGGCAGTCCTGGGTGGTAAAGCAAGCAGGCTGAGCAAGCCATGAGGAGAAAGCCAGTGAGTAACACTTTCCATGGCCTCTGCATCAGCTCCTGCCTCCAGGTTCCTGCCCTGGTTCCTGCCCTGGTTCCTGCCCTGCCTTCCATGGATGATGAACCAAGAGCTGTAAGGCGAAACAGACCCTTCCCCCAACCCGAGGATGCTTTTGGTTGTGGTGTTTTATCACAGCACTAGACGCCCTAACTAAGACACACTCTTTTTTTTTTTTTTTTCCTCCTTATTATCCTTTCCTCAGTGAATTAACCTGGTTTCAAAAAAATTCATTCCTAAACTCTTCTTAATAAGCCTTTTTTTAAAAAACATCTAAAGCTATAGTCTTCATACTTCCTAGGAAACTGAACCTAGTTAGAAGGTCACCATAACAATTCCAGTTCTTTGGTAAACATATTACATTTTTTTATTCTCTTTTATTATCTTTTGTATGTATGTTGGGGGGTGGGTATGTGCGGGTGTGAAATATGTGAGTATGGATGTGTGCACAGGTGTGTGTTCGTACACATGTGTGTGTAGTGGAGGCCAGAGGTTGATGCTGGCGCTCTTCCTTTCTCTCCACCTTATTTGTTGAGACAAGTTTCTTAGCAAACTTGGAACTCATCAGTTCCATTGGGATGGCTAGGCAGTGATCCCCAGTGGTCTTCCTGTCTCTGCCCCTTCAGCCCTGGAGTTACAGTAACATATATACAACTTTCACATGTGTGTTGGGGACATGTGTGTGACGATCCTAACTCAGGTCCTTGTACTGGTGGGGCAAGCAAGCCATCTCCCCAGCCCTCTCTTTGGGGAGATTAGATAGATAATGGATGATAGATTAGATTGATAGATGGTATCAATAGATAATAGATGAGAGACTAGATGGATGGATGGATGGATGGATGGATGGATGGATGGATGGATGGATGGATGCTGGGGACCAGCCTCAGCAGTTTCAGGGGTCCAAAGGATGGGATACCTGGAAGGCGCAGTAATGACTCAGAGACAGTGTCCGTGCAAGCTGACAGGTCACTTCGGGCTTCTGCAGTTGCTAAGTAGCCTCTCCTCTACAGTTTCTTTAGCTTCTGTTTCTGCCCTGGTGACCTCAGTCTTTTATTATCATAAGTAAAGGGGAAACAGAAAGAAAAGAGGAAATCACCCAATACAAATGTTCTCATGATTCCAAAGGTTATTCTTAGAAAATTGCCAATATATTCTTCATCACCTTTTACTGAACACAGGAACTATCCCAGACTTAACACCAAAGCAAGCATAATCTATTTTTATTATTAATGATTATACAATCTTCTGAGCACCTGACCCAGAGGCTAGCAACATGCAATTTCGCAAAAATAGGTAAAAAATGAGAACAGTGGTCAATGTACCAGACAGTCATTTCCTTCTCACACAGCCTGCTCCGACCTCAAGACCCCTGCAGCCACCTAAGTTCCTTCTCAGCCCTCTGAGAACACCAAGCCCGTGACTAGTGGGCCGCAATGACCTCAGACAAGAAATCTATCCCTGCAAGTCAGCAATTTCTGTCCTTCTATATCCCAACAGTTCCAAGGAAGACCTGAGCCCGTGTTCAGAGCTTCCACTAAAGGAGCTCATCTCTTCTGGCAGCTCTTTTTAATCTAGGAACCCCAAAAAACCTTGTAGCAATCATCCCAATCATTGCCACATCGTCTCCACACTCTTCAGGAGGAATCAAAATATCTGCATTAAAGTTGCCATCTCCCTTTCCTGGTGGAGGCCACTATTCTCCTATTCTAGGTTCCCACACTTCTAGTTTGTTATCCCATCTACATGTTACTCCATCCACAGTCTTCAGCCAACACCCCTTAGGGTCTCAAGTTTTACACAATGCCCTTAGAATATCCTCAGGAACTGATTTATTCATCATGGCCAATTTGAGTCCAGTGTGTTGATACACATCATACCACGTGTTATAGTGGACCATTCATTCGGTACGGTTTATCCAAGCCTGAAAAGCTTCCCCAGGCTGCAGGTTCTCTCCCATGAACTGTATAACTGCCTTAACCCCAGCCTGGGGGATCATCTGTATAATTTCCTGTAAAATCTACTTCACTCCTTTCCTGTATCACAGAAATCACCATTGATCTAGGAACATAGAACATGAAGATCAGATAGAAGGAAAAGACTAGCATTACAAGAAGTAATTATACGAAGGAGAACATGACATGTGCACGCCCTAAAGCATGACCTTGGGACACGTAGGCATTTCTGCCTTGGCCCTCTAGAGGCATGCTAAGCAGAAGATCTGGAAGGGAATGCATGGAGGATTGATGGTCCACAATCTCGGGTCCCCTTTTCTCCAATCTCTGCTGGCAGCACGTCAGCCATCTTATATGCCATCCTCGGCAGATATAGATAGATATAGATATAGATAGATAAATATAGATATAGACAGAGAGATAGAGAGATAGATGTGTGTGTATCTATGCACATATATATTCATTCTGGAATTTTCTCAATATCATAGTTGGAGGTAAGCAAGTTTGACAACAGTAGGTTTATTATATGTTCCATTTCAAAAGCACTGATCAGCAGCCAGTTCAAAGGCAGCAGAGGGAGAACAGGTAAGACAGACAGACAAAGGTCACCTGAGACAAGTCTAGACCCAGTGCAGAGTGAGCATGTCCCTCAAGGAAGAATGAGCAAGTAAAAAGTCACAATGCAGAAAAACTGGCGAGTGTCAGGAGAGGGACTCAAGTGACGTTTGACCTTTTCTTAAAGGGTCATTATTTGACTTATTCTCTCTCTTATTTCAACCCTGAAATGGAAAGCAATTACTAATTAAAAGATAAATTGAAAGAGTTGGTGAATGACTATTTGAAAGGACTATTTTAATTGTACAGCAAAGTTCATTGAAATGCATGGAGTTTGAGACCGGACTGCCTTAATCTAGCCATGTAATGTTTTCATTGGTGAGTTCACTACAAAGAGTGATTTCAAAAGCATCAGTGAGGTGTATAGATGCAGGTAGAAGGTAGTGAGTGTTGTCCTCACGCTGACCATGGTGTGCTCTCTACAGTCTGTAGCCTGGCCTCTAGTCCAGTGCTTTACAGGTCAACCCTGATGTCCAGAGATGTCCAGCAAGAACCTGCTCCCAAGAATCCAGATTATGTGGCACTCTGGAACTTGTGTGTCCTTAAATTGCTTCCTTCTCTGGCGGCTTGCTCTCCTCATCTGAGAAGATGGTCTCTGAGGTGAAAGCCTTCCAGTGGCAGCCAACACAATCATTGTATGGTGTGCTGAAGCAGCACATCTGTTTTCAGAGCACTCACAACTTTCTTAAAATGCCTGCGTGGTTCCTGTAGGTCAGTGTGTCCTGCCCTTCAATCAAGCAAGTGAGTGTGCACTGTGCACCTGCAGAAGCCGCATTGCGGGGGCTGTGGAACCCTGAAACAGGCTTGTTCATCTTCCCATTCTGTCTAACTGGGGGTGGGTGGGGCAGGGATGGGTGCCACACACCTGTAATCCCAGCACTGGAGAGGCTGAGGCAAACCATACATTTGAGACAGGCCTATATAGCGAGACTCTCAAAACAAAGGCTTTATTCCATGGTACTCTTGGTTTCTCTCCAAGCACGAGACTGTACCATAGCCAGGTGAAGCCAGTTTCTTGGAATGTCTTGCCGCTGGGTATTTTAGTACCAAATCTATACTCAAATGCTTGAAATGATAGGGACAGACATTCTGACCAGTTCATTGCACACGGGCAGGAATTAAATGTTTCTCTAGGCTCCTAAAGCCCCTTTCAAAAGCTGCCTAACTAACAAGATAAACTTGGAGATCTTGTGAGGGTTTCGAGTGTGCTTAAGCCAAGGGTCCACTTAACTGCAAGGATGCTTTGGGGAACTCGGTCCCGCCGCTTTTGCTGGTGAGCTGCTGTGAATGCCTCCAGCCTGCGAAGCTCCTCCCTCCTCGGCTCTGACATCAGATTCAACTCAGCATTCAAGAAGTCTCCAGAGATAAGCGTTTCCGGGGTAAGAAAGGGCATTTGCGAGAGGACGAAGAGAGGAGAGGTGAGTTGAGATGAGATCCATATATCCATGAATAAATAGACAAGCTGTCCAAGTGATCCAGCACTACCCACTCGGGGGCAACTGGAGAGCCAAACTTCTTGGCCGAGAGGGTTCTAGAGTACGGTGGAATCAAAAGGAAAAGTGTTGCGGGGCGGGTATTGTGGGGTGGGGCATAGAGAACAGTGGCAACCAAGAAGGCGTGTGCCGCAAAACCTACCACCCACCATACTTTTTTTAATGCGGGAGTGGGGGATGGGGGGAACGGAGGAACATGCATATAACATTTAGTTCTTGGTTTTCTTTGGGGGCGCACACATAGAGCATTTAGTTCTTGTTGCCAGGTCTAAAGAGTCGCTGGAAGGAAAGGGAGGTTGCAGCTGGTCCCTGATTTGCTTTTCGCAGCAGATGTAGAGAGAAACCAGCTAAAGCTGTGATTCTCTAAAGTTCCAAAGGATGGTCGCCAGGGTGCTGGGTGCCAGGCAGGCCCCTGTGTTCAGCACAGAGGAGTTTTCCCCAGCTTCAGGCAGAGCAGGATACTGCCTGCAAACAGCAGCAGCAGCCTGCTCCCCCTGCAAACAGCAGCACCCTGCTCACTCAGGCAGGGATCCCAGGGAGTGAACGGGAAACACTACATTGTGTATTTTCAAAGCATCTTTCTGTCCCTGTGGACTTAAACTAACAAATCAGTGGGGGTACCTTGAATGCTTTCCAAGGATGGGGAAGCCACAGTCATGAGGCTAAAAGCAGTTTATTCAGCGTCCCAAGCAATCCCATGCCAAGCTACAGAGAAGGATCCACCCAGATAGCCCTAAAACTGAATCTGGTTCTCTTCCCCCCTACAGCAAGGGACTTAAATATGTGGCATGACCAAAGCAGAGAGAGCAAAAAGGCCGGCTGAGGAGGAGCCTTGGGTTTGCAGCGGCTATGTGAAAGGGAGCATGTTGTGATGGTATCACCATGTTGTCAAGGGCAGCGCTGACTAACTCCTTGTGTGTCCTTGGTAATAATGATCATTATCTTTACAGTTGTTGACATCTCCTGAGCACCAACTGTACACAAAGCCCTGGGTACAATATGGCAGAGGGTGCAAGACAACTTACCCAAAACCCTAACCATGGCATTTGGTACCTAATAAGTACTCGGTGAATACCAACATCTTTATGATAAATATACAATGATCTCACTTACCCATTATAACAACACTAGGAGGTAGGTATAATTACCCCCCAGTTGGCGTGTGGGAAAACCTAACCCTGCAAGGTGAGCCAGAGAGTGGCCACATTGGCTCTGGTTGTGCCCCTAATCATCATGCCGCAAATATTTACTGAGTTCTTAATGTCTTCCATTCTCTATTATCCCTCTTAATTTGATCCAGATCGGTTCCAAAGGGAAGAAAATAACTTACATCCTGGCAGGGCAGAATTGGGGAGGGGATTTTCAGGGCTAGTTCCCAAAGAGTGTTTGGTTTTTTTCTTAGAAAGAGGCAGAAGGCTCATAAATACTATTTAAATGCCTTTTTCTTTCTTTTCCGTGTTTGGAGACAGAGTCTGGCTAGGAGCTCTGTCTGGCCTGGACACATGCCTGCCTCTGCCTCCTGAATGCTAGGATTACAGGCATGAACCACCACACCCAGACAGGCTCATCCGTCTTCCCCAACATGAATGTCTACACCCAGATCCAAGGACCTGGAAGTGAGAATTAAGTTGTCATGCGTCACTAGAAAGATGCACACTAGCATGTGTGAAGTCCCAGGCTCAGACCCCAGCACCAAAAAAAATTGCATGAGGCCTGAAGATCAGAAGTTCAAAGTCATCCTCTGCTCCATAGGATCCATGAGACCCTATCTTTTTTTAGTTTTAAAGGTTTATTTATTATGTACACAGTATTCTGTCTGCATGTATGCCGGCAGGCCAGAAGAGGGCACCAGATCTCATTATGGATGGTTTTGAGCCCCCATGTGGTTGCTGAGAATTGAACTCGGGTCCTCTGGAAAAGCAGCCAGTGCTCTTAACTCCTGAGCCATCTCTACGGCCCTGAGACCCTATCTTAAAAATAAATAAATACATAAATAACTTAGGGATGGCACTCCAAATAGTCCCTCAAGCCTAGAATATCACACCAAAAGCCACAGACCACCTGACGAAAACCCCAATGCCAGGCATGAGAAGCCCCTTTTCAAGTTCTTGGTCAGGGGAGTCTAAGAGCTTCCCCAAACAGTATAGGCTATTGCTGTTGTACTTGGTTGCTTCCAGAGGTTGAAGGAAGGTCCCTATTGAGAAAGACATCCTGGGCTTTGGACACAGGACCCAGAAGATCTGAGCTAGATCTGATCTGAAAGCCTTCTCCATGAGGACAAGCTACCATAGTACTAGAAAGTGGATGCAAGCCACCAATGGAAGGAAACAACCAAAGTCCTATTCAGCTCTGAACCACAACAGTGACCACCATGGCACAGTGACCTTAAGGGCATAATAATGGCACTAATATCTTGGCAGTAAACAACCGCTCTATAATTGGACCACCACCAACCAGGAGGGAAATCATGCCTGGTACTGAAAACCTAGCCAACTACCCAGGGCTAGAGAGGCTAGAGAGGATCTTAGAAGAGACCCTACTGACTGCTGCTTTACTAAACCAGCATAATTTTTAACTGCATTCTAAATATTTATCCTTATACCCATTATATATATATAAACACACACACACACATTTTTAAAGGCCATGAATTCAAGATGGAGCAAAGAGGGCACATGGGAGTGGTTGGAAGGAAGAAAGAGAAAGGGGGAAATGATGTAATTATATTATAGTTAAACATATATATGTATATACATGTATATAGAGACATATATTTCCTAGCAGTCCTCTCCTGTCGCTATGGCTCCTTGCCTACCCACTCCAGCCCTGAAGGAGAGTGTGGACTCCAAACGAAAGGACAGGACCTCGTGGGGAAGGTCAGGCTGTCTCCCCACTGATGAGGCAATGAGTGGGAACATGGGGGAAATGAACCCAGCACCATGGAAATCCCCTTCCTGGAGGCCAAAGCCAGGAATCACAGAAATGCCTCCACTGTTACTGTCTGTCACACATAAAACTTCAGTGTTATCATAGCACGGTTATAATATGGACAGATATCATCTAGTGACTGTAACTGATTTTTATGATTGATTTGTTTTATCTGCAGAATTTTTTTTTTCCCAGACAGGGTCTGCCTAGGAAGTACCTGATGATCCTGCTTTCACTTCTTGAGGTTAGGGTGACGTGAAGACCTTAAATGTGTCGATTTTGTGCCACTCACTTACATGACTCCTTTTGTCCCTACGCTGGGAGATAGAAATTGTTATTATTCTCATTTAATAGGCTCTCCATGTAAACTTTCAGAAGCGTTCTGAGCATTAAAAATAAGCATGCACTGAAGAGAGAGCCATGCACACTTCCCACCCCAAATTCCCTGCATTATCCCAACTACAGAAAGGACAACTGAAGCACAGGGAACTCTGCTAGGCCTTAAGGACCAAGAAAGGGGACTGTTTCAGATGTATCTCAGGTGAAGGGCTCTTTTATAAACAGGAAAACATTGGAGGGGGGGGGGAAACAACCTGTGAGTATATAGTTAAATTCTTCCACAAAGTATGGGTTCTGGAGGCCACATTCTTCTTGTTGTTTATATGTATATAATATATGTATATATTATATAAACACACACACACACACACACACACACACACACACACACACTCTCTCTCTCACAGGGCATGTGGTGCATGCCTTTAATCCCAGTGAGTTCAAGGCCAGCCTGGTCTACATAGTGAACTCTAAGCCAGCCTAGACTACAAAGGGAGACCCTGCCTAAAATAATAAAATAAAAATACAAGTGCACATGAGTTTCAGCAATAAATCCAAAGCATTTGCTCAGAAAAAACTAAGCATTGCCCTTTTCCCTTTTTTCTTTTCTTTTTCTTTTTCTTGGGGGCAGGGGCAGGGTCTCCAGCATCCCAGGCTGGCTTCCAGTTTGCCATGTAGCTGAGGATCTTGAATTCCCGCTTGTCCTGCCTCTACCTCCTGAGTGCTGAGATTACAAGAATGCACCACCACATGCCCAGTTTATATGCTGGTGAGGTTGAACCCAGGACTTCATGCATGCTAGGCAGGCACTCTTCCAACTGAGCTACAGGCCTTGCCCAACATGGCCTCTTTACTGGAGTTGACTGTCAGGAGAAAAACAGTTACATCCTTAGTCTACGCTCCCTCTCAAGCATTGGTGCCTTGGCAGGCTTGCAGGGCTTCCCAGCAAGATTACTAGGTTTCTAACAGAAGGAACATTCCAGTCATAGAGGACATAGCAGAGACTAGCAAATAATCCAGAAGGTTTTCCCAAACACAAGTTAAACCTGCTGGTTAAAGACTGGGGTCGGCTCACACCTATTCTTTTATTATTATTATTATTATTATTATTATTATTATTATTATTATTATATTTTACTTATTTATTTTGTGTGTGTACATACACATATGTACCACAGTCCATGGGTGGAGGTCAGAGGACAATCAATGTTCTGGGATTGGTTCGCTCTTTCTAGCATATGGGTGTTGGGGACCAAACTTAGGAGTCCGGCTTGGCAGCATGACCTTGATCTACTGGGTCATCTCTCTGACCTTTCCCATCCAGTCTTTAGTTCATTCATGTCTAAGTGAGCCTAGATTGCTTGGACCGTCCAGATCCTCACTGGATAGAATAAACATTTCTGTTGGTGGTGTGTGACTGAAGCTACGTAGCTGTTCACAGAAAATAATTCCCTGTGAGGAGAGCTTGTTGCTGTTTTCATCCTTACCCGCTGTTCAGAC
Organism: Onychomys torridus; assembly: GCF_903995425.1. Lineage (NCBI taxonomy): Eukaryota > Metazoa > Chordata > Mammalia > Rodentia > Cricetidae > Onychomys > Onychomys torridus. The sequence continues at coordinate 44,455,438 of NC_050465.1, forward strand.
TTCCAAACAGGCAAGCCAGTAAGTAGCGTCCTTTCCTGGGCAGTGAGTGAACGCTGTACTAGGTGGTTATCCATGGCCCAGCTTCCAGTGTAGTATGCATTGACCAGCACTCTCCAAATGCTAAAGGGCTAAAGTTAAGAGCCCCAGAAAATAAGAACAAACCTTTCCGACCAAACCCTCCTCTCAGCCCACAAGGAAGTTTCATTTCACTGTCCGGATAAGTAGCTAAAAAAAAAAAAGAAGAAGAAGAAGAAGGCTAAAAACTAAACCCTCAAGTTCTGCATTCCAGATCTACGGAAGAGAGTCCCCTCACCAGAAGCGGGTTCTTCTTTCACTTGAAGAGGGAGCCTATTTTGCTGGAAGAGCCAAAACAGTGAGGAAATTTGATTCGGGTCCTTCATCTCTGAGGAAGGCACAATTCCTCCATTCACCAAGTAGGTTTCGGTCTACAAGTTGTAAAAATGTGGACTCCAGATAATCTCGTCCCTTCATCTGCAAACCGCCCTATTAGGTATTAAAACTGCTCTTTATTTGTCCCTCAGGATGAATGGATTCTGTCTACGCAGCTCGCAGCTGGAGTGACTCTTGAGGGGGAAAAAAAAAATCAAAATGCAATATCTGATAGCCAATCAGAACACTACCTAGATGGCCTGTTATTATTTTTAAATTAAAAAGCATGATTTCTGCTAGTCAGAACATCAGGTTTGAATAACTCACAGTAGAAAATCTCAAGCAGCTCTACCTCTAGACAGTTACTGCCTAGGGAGAAAGGGGCAGTACTGAGTCTTTTGAATCTGGCTGTTTGATTTTTAAAATGGAAAAACAAAATCTACCCAAATATATATCCGTTTGCATAGGATCAGGCTCCCAAAAAAATCAGAATGAAATCAGCCTCATTTTCCTCATCTCCTTCTTTAATCTAGAGATAGGTTTTATAAATTTTCTGAACCAAAGAAAAGAAAACATTTTTAATGCCAGCACTCAGAAGGCAGAGGCAACTGGGTCTCTGTGAGTTCAAGGTTGTGTAGTGATGCATGTTTCAGAAAAAGGAAGAAGAAGGAAGGGAGGGAGGGAGGGAGGGAGGGAGGGAGGGAGGGAGGGAGGGAGGGAGGGAGGGAAGGGAAGGAAATTACTGAAGAAGAGGAGGGGGTAAAAGGGGGGAAAGGCAGGGAATTGGGGGATGGTTGGGCCTGGTGGCACAGGCCTGTAATTCCAGCTGCACAGGAGGCTGGAGACAGAGCACAAATTCAAGGCCAGCCTGGGCTACGGAACCGGTTTGGGCCATTCTGGGTAACTTCATGAGACCCTGTCTCCAAAAGGAGTGTAGATAGAGTGGTGGAAATGGGGCTCAGAAGTAGAGCACTTGCCTAGTGTGAGTGAAGAGACAAGTACCTCAGAAATAAAAACAAATAAGGAAAAGAGAAAGCCCGTAAACAAGCGTGCCAGAGCGCAGAAGGGTAGGAGAACGTTCTGAACGCACCTCTCCTGACCCATGGCTCCCTTTCCCGATCATTCTGTTGACAACACACTGTCAATTCATTGACTTCTCATGGCTGTTATCCCTGTACCCGTCTCAGCCTCATACACTCGTTCCCACTGTAAAGAGACAAGGCTGAGACACCATGAGGTTCACTTGCCAGGATCACTTGATTCCAGCACTGCACCAGCCCTCTCCCTGCCTTATTATTATTATTTTTTTAATATAGCCATGACTACCCAATGATTGGTCTCCAAAGAATGGCTCTTTTCTTTGAAGTATCATTAGAAGTGGGGAGCCTTCGTCCAGCGCAATCATTCCATATCACATGTTACTTCTTAGCAGGGAATTAGACCTGCATCTACAGACCTCATCCCATGTGATAGGGTGTCACGTGGGGATTATGGCCACTGTTGGGGCTAATCTGCTGGTGGAACTGAAGTAGTTTTGGATTTAGTTCGTCTCTCCTTGTGCTCTAACAGAAAAGGGTCCCTGGGAAACTGGGTAAGTGGAAGGCTAGGCACCGTGGTTCCAAGTTGTGACGGCTACAACATTGCCCCATTGTTCAGGCTCCAGAGTCTCCCTCGAAGGTGAGAGAGTTGAGAAAGAGTGACGGAATTCTAAAGAATGAGAAAGTTGACTGGGAGTGGGGAGTAGAAAACGTGTGTCTGTCTGTCTGCCCATCCAAGTGTGAAAGAAGTCACTGTGTGTTGTTTGAGCATAGGGAAATACCTTCACCTCAGTTTTTGAGTTTCTAAGTGCTAAATATGACCAAGAGATACAAGAATACCCCCACAGCCCAACTCCCTTTCTCACCTCGTAGCCTGAGATGCCCCCTTCCCTCCCAGGGGCAACCTAGGGAAGAAGCTGATGTTTCATTGCTTTTCTATCCCCATTTCCTACTGGGGAAAGTTAGGTAAGGCAAGCCAGGCCCTCAGAGAGGCCAACTACAGCTCCCTCCACAAACCCTGCAGGAGAGAGAGGCAACAAGGGAGAATCCAAACCCCCATGCTTCTCTGGGCCTTCTCAGACACTGGCTTGCCGGCTACTTCCTTGCGGGCCTGCAGGTTCCTGGTGTCTACCAGCATAGGTGGGACCCAGCAGCTAGAGGGACACATTCCACCCTGCCAGAAACGGCTATTTATCCTCGAATATACTCTCTCTCAACTAGCTCATCCCTCTGAACTCTGGTTCCCCTCCCTGCAACCCTCTACCAATTCTTGCTTAGGTCACTATAATGGCCCCTAACAAGTTAGCCTCCCTGCCTCATTTTGGTACCTTATCCAAATTACTGCCACTGTATGCCAAAGGGAACACGTGTCTCTTCCATGTTTAAAATCCTAAGCATAAAACCCTTCATGGCTTTGCCTAGGCTCTCCAGCCTCACAATTCCCTCCAGGCAGCAGGGGCTAAGGTCAGGTTGATCTGCCACACACAGTGCTCCTGTGGAAGGATTGTGTAGCTGTTATGACTTTTAGAGGGGTAACTGGATGTACCGCACTTCCCTTGCCGATTCCAGAGATGGGCAGGAATGTGGGTGTGCAGGAACATCAGAGTGGGGGCCTGGGCCTCCGTTCTTCTGCATTACCCTAGGGTAGCAAGCTTTCTTGTCGGACAATCTTTGGATCGCCAGCCCCCAAATAACGACACAGAGACTTCTTATTAATTATGAAAGCTTGGCCCTTAGCTTAGGCTTGTCCCCAGCTAGCTCTTATAACTTAAATTAGCCAGCTTTTATTAATCTATGTTCCCGTCATGTGTTTTTGTTTTTGTTTTTAACCTCTCCTCTATTCTACATGCCCGACTTGCCTCCCTGGCATCGAAGCCTAGATTTCTCTCCTTCTCTCTCTCTCCCGGAAATCCCGCCTATCCTCCCCTGCCTAGCTATTGGCCATTCAGCTCCTTACTAAACCGATCAGAAGGCACCTTGGTAAAGACATCTTCACAGTGTACAGAAAAGATCATCCCACAACACCCTAGAACAACTAATGAGGCCCCAAAAGAAGGGCCTGGGTTTAAAACGTCAGACATGGTGGTAAGCACCTTTGGAGCCCCAGAAGCAGAGACTGTCCCACTTAACGTCCGGTGATCAGCACAGGATCTGGTATGCAACAGATGCTCAGTGTGTGGCGCTGAATAAGGTCCCCAAATCTGTGTGCTTCCTAGAGCCACAGGATGTAACCTTTTTTTTTTTTTTTGGAGAAAGGAATCACAACAGATTCAATTAGTGAAGACAAGGTCATCCTGAGGTGGAGGAACCCCCCACCCAATGTGTCATCCTTCTAAGAAGTAGAGAAGAAAATCAGAGGAGATGCCATGCAGTGACAGAGGTAGGCCAGGGCACTGCCCACAGCAGAGAGAGGGTGGATGGAGTCGGCTTCCCAAGAGAACTTGGTCTTGTTGATGCCTTGGTGTAACCTCTTGTCACTAGGGCACAATGCCCATCCTTGAACCTTTGTGAGCATTTGCTACAGCAGCAAATGCCCCAGGGAAGCCATGAACTCACACACACACTTCTTTAAAAATAAAGGAATATAATGATCACCTGAGGGAAATTATTTCAAGCTGAATCAATATTAACTCTTATAAATAGGATTTATAAACTATCAACCAAAATCAATTTCTCGCCCACTCCATGACCTCCTAGTTCAGATATTGTGGGAACTGTGAATGACCTACAAACTGCCTGGCTACAGACCCTCGCCAGAGCTGAAGAGAAAATACACAAAGACCAAAACCTCAGAGTTCCTCGCCAGGAGTTAGAGCTGCTTCTGAAAACTTGGCAGTGTGGCGGTGGTGGCACATACCCTTAATCCCAGCACTTGGGAGGCAGAGGCAGGAGGATCTTTGAATTTGAGATCAGCCTGGTCTACAGAGTGAGTTCCAAGACAGTCAGGGCTACACAGAGAGATGAGAGAGAGGGGGGGGGGGGAGGAAGGAAGGAAGGAAGGAAGGAAGGAAGGAAGGAAGGAAGGAAGGAAAGAAAGGAAGGGAACTCTAACAGCAACTATGAATTCCATCATCAGGGAGAAAGTACCAGTGAAGTGGTGTGTGTGCACACAAAATTGTAGACAACACCCTCTTCCTACCTCCCATTGGAAGATGCAGGTGGATGGCTAAGGGTCTTTTATTCTTCTTTTGGACACACCCAAAAAGCAACAGCATTGTTTCTCTGTTAGAAATGGGGCCACTCCAAGGGGCTGGAGAGACAGCCCAGGGGTTCAAGGCACTTCCTGCTCTTCCAGAGAACCAGAGCTCAGCTCCCAGCACCCATGTTGACTCATAACTGCTTATAACCCCAGCTCCAGGGGACCCACTCCTCTTCTGGCCTCTGCAGCCACATACACACACACACACACACACACACACACACACACACACGTGTGGTATACACACACACACACACACACACACACACACACACACACACACACACGTGTGGTATACACACATACATACACGTAATTAAAAATAAAAATATGGGTTGGGGATTTAGCTCAGTGATAGAGCGCTTGCCTAGCAAGCACAAGGCCCTGGGTTCGATCATCAGCTCCACATTAAAAAAAAAGAAAAGAAAAAGAAAAAAGGAAAATAATGAAAGAAAAGAATAAACTTCAATCTTTTTTTTTTTTCAAAGAAATGATACCACTCCAAGTCACCAGGGCCTCTTCGATCTGGAACAGACCCTGCTCCGATGTCCATCTCAAGTGATGTCCATCTCAAGCGACAGCTCAGCCTAGACACGAAGAGGTCTGAATTCTAAACCTAGCTTCACAATTTAATTCCTTCGTCACTTTCTCTTCTACTCACTTGCAGGCACCAAATGTGGTGGCTCTGAGGGCCAGAGGACAGGTCAGTGAGATAGTGTCAGCAAAGGACTTTGCCCCTAGGCACAAGCTCCTATGTAAACATGAGTTGATATTAGACATTATCAGCCAGGCCAACAGCAGGCCCAGCTGTAGAGGTGGGTCCTTCTGTTTAGCCCACTGGGCTCTTTCTCTAAGGGAGAGTGTGGAGGTCTCCTGCTGGCTAATGTTGGGGACTTGATAAGGGTTTCTGTCATCCCCACTTCCACCCCTCCCCCAACCCCTCCCCACCCCTCAGCCACACAGTCAGATCATTTGGCCACTTTTGATGAGCAACAACCTTCACTAACAGTCCTCAATTTCATTGTGGACACATATTGAACCAGGCACCCTAGGGGCAGGTCTTGCTTTATGATGTATAACTTCAATATGAATTATTCAAACATATTAACAGGACAATAAATCCCAACTCATGTTTGATGTTCTGGATTTGTCTTTATTGCCTCTGAAGAATGATCACATAGACGTTCCCCATTTTGGCTGTTCTATAATACTTTGAAAAAAGAAGAAAACATAAATCCACCAATTTCAGGGTCATTGGTTTCAGAATGTGTGTCTGTGTGTGTGTGTGTGTGTGTGTGTGTGTGTATGGTCTTTCAAGATCAAGTTTCTCTGGGTAACAGTCCTGGTTGTCCTGGAACTCGCCTTGTAGACCAGGTTGACCTCAAACTCACTGAGATCCACCTGCCCCTGCCTGGGATTAAAGGCATGTGCCACCATGGTTTCAGAATTTCTAAAAGTAACAAAATATAAAAAATCATTTTTGCCAGGCAGTGGTGGCATATTCTTTTAAATCCCAACACTTGGGAGGCATAGCCAGGTGGATCTCTGTGAGTTCAAGGCCAGCCTGGTCTACAGAGGGAGATCCAGGATAGGCATCAAAACAACACAGAGAAACCTTATCTTGAAAACCAAAAAAAATAAATAAATAAAAATTCATTTTTACCACTGGCGCATTGCACCCCAACCAAAATGTTTTAAAGTACACTTTTAACCACCTCTCAGAAAAGGAGCAGGGGGATCAATTACTTGAGTATAATTTGAATTCTATAGGAATTTGTTTTTGTTTTTTAAAAATCTCCAGGTAGGGCTGGGTATGGTGGCACACACTTTAATCCCAGCCCTTGGAAGGCAGAGCCAGGTGGATCTCTATGAATTTGGGTTCAGTGAGTTCCAGGCCAGACAGGGTTACAAAGTAAGACCCATTCTCAAAAACAAACAAACAAACAAATAAATAAATAAATGACTCGGTGTGTCTTTTTTTTGCATTGTTAGAATTAACGGGGACATAATGAGCTTTGAGGAACCCAAAGTGACAGCAGCAATTGTTGTCAATAGGAAGGGGACATAGAATCTTAACTCAAACACTTAAGGAACTCTATTACAAAGGAAAAAGAATTTGCTGACAAGTATCCCCACTCCTGCACAAAAAGAGCACATTAGCCAGCGCTCTGTATTTGGTCAACCTATGTTTTACCAAATTGAGTTGATCATACTTTCTGGCCAACTTAATGAACTTTCAAAGAGATGGCTGAATCCTAATGTGTAAGGTAAGGCATTCTTCCTCCTCTTGTTTCCTTCCCTCTTCCTCCTCCCCTCCCTCCCTCCCTCTCTTCCACATAACACGCATTAATCACCTAGAGTGGACCAGGACTGTGTAAGATGAGTACCTTGCATTTGGTGAGTGTCAGATCGTCTCTGCAATCATTGGGGCCGCAACTCTCATGCTCTGTTTGCACAGAGATGCATCTTAGAAGAAAAAATTGCCTTGGTGTGTAGTGAGGAGCAAGAGGGAAGTCAGTGATGGGCATGATGGGCATGATGGGCATGATGGCCCTTCGCCATCCTCATGAGAGGTAAGAACAAGATCTGCGATCATTAGCCGGGTGGTGGTGGTACACGCCTTTAGTCCCAGCACTCGGGAGGCAGAGCCAGGCGGATCTCTGTGAGTTCGAGGCCAGCCTGGACTACCAAGTGAGTTCCAGGAAAAAGGCGCAAAGCTACACAGAGAAACCCTGTCTCAAAAAACCAAAACGGAAAAAAGAAAGGAAGGAAGGAAGGAAGGAAGGAAGGAAGGAAGGAAGGAAGGAAGGAAGGAAGGAAGGAAGGAAGGAAGAAAAAAGATCTTCAATCACTGCTGTTCTGGCCCCATATCTTTTTCGGCATTTAACAGAGAGTGCCCCAGAAGCTCTCCACCTTTGTAAGTGGATGGGATCAGATCAACCCTGTTTGGTGCCATCCTGGCCATTTGGCACTGATGTAAATATCATCCATGACTCCTTTCGTTATCTCTGAACTTGGAGGACTTCTGGCAGGTTCTCTTCCCCCCACCCACCACTGTATTCCTTGTTTACAATCCACCAGGCAGTTCCGGCCACCATCTCCAGAGCCAGGAAAGAGAATTTGAAAGCTGTGTGCCAGCTTAAACACCATAACTATTTTCTTGCTTTGCAGAAACAAGCCAGCCACCACAAGTTCAGCCAATGCTTGAGTCTCACTTTCCTACTTGGGAGTGTGGAGTATCTCTGGTATTCCCTGGACTGTCATGTTGTTCTCTTCTTGGTAACCTTATCTATCACCCTGAAACCTCTATGGGGAAGAGTCACATGAGGCCCTGAAGCTGAGGCAGAGGAGTGAGGCAGGAAGAGAAGTTCCCAGGTCCAAGTCTGGACACCAGCTTGGATCTCAGAGCCTGTCATTTTGTGTTCTTACTGGTAGATAAAAATCATACCATTTTTAAAACGCTACTCTTCCCTTTTGTTCCTCTTCTCTGGAGTGCCTAGGAAATTGTCTCCAGGTTCGTTCTGGGCCCCTAAAGGCACAGCTCCAACCAGCTGGCTGCAGGAAGTCCTGGCTATGAGTGGACCATCCCACAAGATCACAAGGGACCAAAGAAATGAGAGAGCAAGGCCTTTCCTGCTAGCCCATGAGCCCAGGTTATCCTTCTTCTCTACTCCCACCTTGTCATGACTCAGAATTTCTGGAAACCAATGGAATCACCATTTCAAGGTCAAGACGAACGGGGAAGGGAAGCAAAGTAAAACCTAGTCTCCTCTAGCCCCTGTAGAATATTATTTTAAGGTGTGTTACTTTTGTTCATGTTGCATTTGTTTAACTCTGTGAAGCTGTGGTACTGTGCCTGTGTGAAACACCTGATGGGCTAATAAAGAACCGGCCAATGGCAAGGCAGGAGAAAGGATAGGTGGAGCTGGCAGGCAGAGAGGATATATAGAAGGAGGAAACTGGGAGAAAGATCTAGTATCCAGAGATGGAGGAGGACTCCAGGGGTCAGCCACCCAGCTACACAGCCAGACATGGAGTAAGAAGAAATGAAAAGGTATACAGGAAAAGTGAAAGATAAAAGCCCCGAGGCAAAAGATAGATGGGATAATTTAAATTAAGGAAAGCTGGCTAGCAACAAGCCAAGCTAGGGCCGGGCATTTATAACTAAGAATAAGCCTCTGTGTGTGATTTATTTGGGAACTGGGTGGTGGGCCCCCCAAAAGAACAAAAACAACACTAAGAACCCTTCAGGGTTCCATGGAGTTGTCCTCCTGTCCACTAGTCCATCTGTGTATTCACTCTGCTTGCTCCAGTAGACACCCTCTCCCAGTCTGACCCACTGGATGGGGGTGGGGAAGAGCAGCCTCCAGAATGACGGGAAAGGCACCTCTGTTGGCCCGTGTGCCCTGTAAGTTTTGCTGACACTGGCTCCGTGGGTTCTGGTCTGGCCCAGCTCTCCCTACACCCATGGGGTCTTTGTTCTGTGAAGATGGCTTGAACAGTCCTTGGATGGTAGTGAGGAGCAAAGGATGGCCTTCAAGTCCTGTTCCTCCTCCTGCCTCCACCTTCAAAGTGCTGGGATTACAGCAGTGTTTCTCTTGCTGTGGGTTAAGACCCCTGTGGGGGTGGGACAACCCTTTCACAGGGGTCACATATCCTGCACGTCAGATATTTACATTACTATTCATAACAGTAGCAAAGTTAGTTATGAATTAGCAGCAAAATAATTTTCTGACTGGGGGGCCGGGGGCGGGGAGCCACCAAATCATGAGGAACTGTTAAAAAGGGTCACCACATTAGGAAGGTTGAGAACCGCTGGGTTACAGATACAAGGCACTGTGCCTGGGTTGTGGATAGTACTTCTTCATGTCAGGTTCCCTGATACTGAAGATGCCTCCATGGGGCCTACAAACATAGTCTTCCAAGCTCTTACCCTAGAGTGTCACCTGGGATTCAGGGGGTCCTCCAGGGCTTCCAGGTGTGTGGTTATCTAGCTTCTTACAGCTTACCTCATCTGTGTCCAGCTGTTCCCAATCAGCCCTGCTGACCTTGCAGGCCCATGGTCTCCTCCAAGGGTGGCTTTAAGGAGTAAACATAAGGATGAGTTTTTATTCTAACTCATGACCGCGTTTCCAGCCTCCCAAGCTCCATCTATCCTGGTGTCTGGTGTCCTGTCATTTTCCTCACCTGGTGCATGACAGTAGGGGTTGTGTTCACACAAGAGTTGTAGAGTGCTCAATGTTCCTTTCCGTGTGTGTGTGTGTGTGTGTGTGTTTTAGATTTATTATATGTACAGTATTCTGCCTCCGTGTATGCCTGCAGGCCAGAAGAGGGCACCAGCTCTCATTACAGATGGTTGTGAGCCACCATGTGGTTGCTGGGAATTGAACTCGGGACCTCCAGAAGGGCAGCCAGTGCTCTTAACCTCTGAGCCATCTCTCCAGCCCCTCTCAGTGACTCTTTAATAAACACTTTTTCTTTTTTATTAAAATGTTGTTATTACAAGGAGAGGCTTGTGCATGCCATGGAATACCCATGGAGGTCAGAGGTCAACTTTGTGGCGTTGATTCTCTCCGTTCACATTTTTTGGGGTTCCAGGGATCAAGTTCATCCGACTTGTGTGGCAAGCACTTTACCACTTCTCTCCAGCCCAGCACTGTGGTAGAATATTATTTGAAGATGTGCTACATTTGTTTATGCTGTGGAACATTTGTTTTAATGATGCAAAGTTGTGCTGCATTCTTTTAATGTTGCATTTGTGTAACTCTGTGAAGCTGTGCTACTGTGCCTGTCTAAAACACCTGATTGGTCTAATAAGGAGCTAAGTGGCCAATAGCAAGGCAGGAGAAAGGATGGGCGGGGCTGGCAGGCAGAGGGAAGGAGGAGGGAGGGAGAAGAAAGAGGATCTAGTATTGTGAGAGAAGGAGGACTCCGGGGGCCGGCCACCCAGCTACAGCAAGCCACAGAGTAAGAAGTAAGGAAAGGTATATAGGATAAAGATAAAGGCCCAGAGGCAAAAGGTAGATGGAATAATTTAAGTTAAGGAAAGCTGGCTAGAAATAAGCCAAGCTAAGGCTGGGCATTCATAAATCATAATAGGCCTCCGTGTGATTTTTTTTTTTGGGGGGGGAAGCATTTAGGAGCTGGGTGGTGGGTCCCCAAAGAGTAAAGAGTAAAAAAACAACCAACTACTCAGCACTTTATTATCTAATAATAATAATAAAGAATGATTATATTTGGGAAGTCCTATCTCAGACAACTTGGAAAAGCATAGTTAGGCTCCAACTGCTAAATTTCTTACTCTTTCCTTCCTCTCCTTTTCCATTTTGTGGCTCCAGTGTGTAACTGTGCAGAACCACCTTAAATGACCCCCACTCTAACCTGATCCATGTCCCTAGGATACAAGTATTTATATCACAGGCTACGTTTCAGAGAGGTGCTGTTCTGTTAGTCTCTTCCTGAAAATAGAGTGTTCTAGGAGCATCATTTGTCAGAAGGGAGTAAGGACGGATGAAAGAGAGCCCCAGCAGGTTTGAGGAACCACGCGAGGCCCCCGAGTTATTTAAATACATATTTAACATTTATTGAAAATAGCTTTGATTGCAGGAGAAAATTAATTAAAGCAGACAAAAGGCTTCTAATCAGATTTATGCTATCTGACTGTAATTAGACTTGGCTCTGAGGCCATCCCAAGTTTATTTGGAGAGGAGCAGAGATCACTGTTTACTGGAATGGCAATAATTTGGGTTTCTTTAATTGACTCCTGGTGTGAAGACATTGATGCCTGCTGGTCTCTGAGAGGCAACGTGGAAAGTTTCCAGGAAAAGTTCACATTCCAGGGGCAACTTTGGAATCTACTTTCCATTGCAGCCCAAGTCAGCCTGCCATTGGGACTTGACTTTGTACCAACAAAATACCAGCTCTCAAAGGCAGGCTCCCCAGGCAGCAGTGACCTAGGGACTGGGTAGGGAGCATGTAGGTGCTCTAGGGACTGGGTAGAGAGCATGGCACTGAGCAGTCAAGATGCTGGAAGGCATTTCCCCAGTCTTAGCTTCCCTGTGTCTAAAGCACTAAAGGCACCAGAGGCTGTGGCTCCTAGAACCTGGTGATGCCATCTGGGGAAATGAATTAACATTCTCATCTCAGGTCTGAGTCTAAGGTCTGAGCCGTGGGGTAGGAGGTGTGTGGAATGCTGACGTCCTCTTCCTAATGCTCCCAAATTCCCCCAAAAGCATAACTGCCAGTAACAGGATGAAAATGAGAAACCATGGGAATTTAAGAAGGCACAAAATAAAAACAATCCGAACTCACTTGAAAGCAGAGGCACATTTTCAAAATTCCTCCCAGAGCTTGGCATATCTTTTTCTAGGAAGTGTGGGTGAACAGAAAGGTAGAGACTGGGTGGGGATCCTGAAAGAGACAATGGGAATTTCAAAGCATGGTTCCTGGGTCTGAGGATGTAGCTCCATTGTGCTAGCCCTAGAATGGACCAGGCCTTAGCTTCATCCCACCCCCACCCCCACCCCCACCCCTGCACTGGATTAATTGGCCATGTTTGTGCTCACCTGAAATCCCAATACTCTGGAGGTAGAGACAGGAAGATCAGAAGGACATCCTTGGCCACATAGTTTGAAGGCAGCCTGGGCTACATGAGGCCCTGTCTTTAAAAAAAAGAAAAAAATATCAAAGCCAGGGTTGCCCCCGAAAGCCTAACAGATGACCAACACGCTCTCCAACCACAGCAGCTGCCATCTGCTTTGCATACCACAGCAGCTGCCATCTGCTTTGCATACCTGTGGCACATGTGTCCGGGCTAACCTTGCAGGTTCACAGTGTCATTCTAGTCTTGCAAATGGGAGATGAGGTTCAGAGATGCTAAGGACCTGGCCAGGATCGGGTGGCAAAGTTTAGCCAATGTTTGAGCCTAACTCCATCAGACCCCTAAATTCATAGTCTGTCCTTTGCTCTCCGGGCATTGATTGGCCAGGTGGGGACTACAGTGGCAGCCAGCTGTTCCAGATGTGAAGTCACATGATGTTTTGCTCTCTTGAGTTCTAATTTCTCTTTTTAAAAGGGAACAGGCAGGGTTGGGGATTTAGCTTAGTGGTAGAGCGCTTGCCTAGGCAAGCGCAAGGCCCTGGGTTCGATACTCAGCTCCAAAAAAAAAAAAAAAAAAGAACAGCCCTTTATTATCCCTCCTTCCCCGACCTTCCCCACATTTTGCTTTTACCTTTAAAACAAAAAGCTGCCAGCCAGAGTCAGAAACAAAGCCCTTTTCTCCTCCTCCATCTGACTCACGTGGTTCCTGGAGGCAAAGGACATGCAGTGCCAGGCTGGGCCAGGGCACCTAAGGAACTTCTTTTTTCCCCCATTCTTGCTCTCCTAGCTCCTGACAAACACCCCTCAAAAATACACCCCTTGGTGAGATCATGGGAAGACCTTGCTTCCATGAGAAAAAGATGGGACACATCACATGGTCAGATCCACTGTGTGTCTGTCTGTCTGTGTGTGTCTGTATGTCTGTCTGTGTGTGTCCACTCTAGGTAAGGCCTTTTGTACTCTAGGTAAGAACTCCACCAACTGAACTGCCCAGCCCTCTTTGTTTGTTTTACATTGGGTCATACTCCATAGCTCAAGCTAATCTTGAATTTGCTATGTAGCCCAGGCTGGCCTTGAACTCAGAATCCCTCCTGCCTCAGCTTTCTGAATACTGGTATTATAGATCTGTGACATCATAGCCTGCCAGACACACCTTTAAAAAAAAAATACCCAATCCCATCAAGCCACTCTGTTCATCAAAACCTTCGATGTAGTCTCATCCGCCCCTTACAGCGACTTACAAAAGACCGCTTTGGCCTCTTTATCCCACCGTGGCTTGCATGTGGCTTGTCCCCCACCTCACCCCACAAAGGTTCATCTTAGAAATGAGCCCCAGTGTGGCGATAATCGGAGGACTAGAACCTTTGGGAAGTACAACCTAATGGGAGGTCATTGAACCCTCAGTCCTGCCCTCTGATGGGACTAAGGATCCTAAGAGGTTCTCAATATAAAGAGCCAGGCCTGACCCCCTCCTCAGTGGCTCTCTGGTTTCCTGTCTTGTCATGTGATCTGTCCTTCTGATACGTGGCCCTGCCACTGATGCCACCTGCCACAGGACCTTGCCAGACTCAGCACCATGCAGTTTGGACTGCGTACCTTTAAAATTGCAAGATCCTGGACAAATGGTTCAGTAAAGAGCTACCACAAGGACCTTACTTTGAGCCCCAGAACATGTTTTGTTTTTTGAAGCTGAGGATTGAACCCAGGGCCTTGCGCTTGCTAGGCAAGTGCTCTACCACTGAGCTAAATCCCCAACCCCTATGCTTTGTTTTTTAAGATTTGTTATATATCCAGTATTATGCCTGCAGGCCAGAAGAAGACACCAGATCTCATTACAGATGGTTGTGAGCCACCATGTGGTTGCTGGGAATTGAACTCAGGACCTCTGGAAGAGTAGCCAATGCTCTTAATCGCTGAGCCTTCTCTCCAGCACCCTCAGAACATGTTTTTAAAAACTGAGCATAGTGGCCAAGGCTTATAATCTCAGCACTGGTGATACTGAGGCAGGGGGATCCCTATACCTAGACAAAGCCTGGTACAGACTGACAAATTCAGAAACAATCTGTTAAATGCACTGTCTCCAAAGACCATTTTCTTTTTCTTAAAAAAAAATTGTATGTGTGCCTGAGTATGTGCACTGCATGTGTGCAGAAGCCCTTGGAGGTCAGGAGAGGCATTGAATTCCCTAGAACTGGAGTTACAGACAGCTGTGAGCTGCCGTGTTGGATGCTGGGAGCCAGTGCTGGGTCCTCTGCAAGAGTAGGCAACTCTTAACCACTAAGCTGTCTTTCCATCTCCAACCATTTAATTTTTCCTGACAGACTGGCTTTAGCAACCAAAATGAATTCATCCAGTATATCTTCTCCAAATGAACTGGAGGATGCCACTTCCTGCAGAAATGCTAATGTGTGATTATAGAAAACACACACACACACACACACACACGCACACACACACACAGCTCATAACTGTCACAAGAAAGAACAATTTTCTCATATAAACATCTCTGTGTGAGGTCATGCATTATCATGTAAGATTTTAATTATTTACTGATATGCTTACAAGCCCCTGGACGCCAAGCTCTCTGAGAGATGGGACTGTTCTTCATGTCTTATGTGCAAATCATAGCAGCGTGCACAGTGCATACCAGTTGTTCAGTATATGTATCTAGAAGCAGAAGAAAAGGAAGGGAGGAAATAAGACCACACAACCCTAATGTGGTAGCACATCCTTCTCATCCCAGCTCCGGAGGCAGAAGCGGAAGAATCATTGCAAGTTCAAGGTAGGTCATCCTGTGCTGCAGGAAGAGTTTCAATCCACCCTGAGCTAAAAAATAAAACTTTTGTCTCATTAAAGCATATCTTTGACTTTTTAAGTTTTACATTTTTAAAGATTTATTTGGTGAGTATGCATATATTGCCTGCATGTGTATATCTGCACCAGGTACTTGACTGGTACCCTCAGAAGTCGGAAGAAGGCATCAAAGCCCCTGGAACTAGAGTTATGGATAGTTGTGGGCCGCCATGTGGTGCTGGGGATGAAACCCAGGGCCTCCGCAAGAGCGAGACGTGCTCTTAACTGCTGGGTCATCTCTCTGCCCCTCCCCACTTTAAAGCTTATTAAAAGTAATTAAAATAAGGAAAAATTAGAGTGTTTTGCTAATTATTCTCTAGGCCTGCTTTTTTTCCTCGGTGGGAATTTCCCATGGACATTTCCTCCTAGTGAGAGTGTCTTTTCCCTAGAGAATATCCAGTAGCACCAACTTCTAAAAGGCGGTGGTAATTAGGGAGATAATTGGGAAGGAATAATCAAGCAAATGAGACAGGAGCTTTGGAATGCCGTGGGGATGCCGACTTGGCACCATCACAAGAATGGTGTGTCCATCTGGGTCCTCCGAGAAACAGATACCAAGACAAGATTAGATGTGTCTGAGATTTATTAGGGAAAACACCTGTGAGGGAAAAGGGGCCGGGAGCCAGGAGAAGCAACAGACAGGGCACAGATCCACCCGTCCGAAGGAGAGCGAGAAGAAAGGCAGGCTGGGTAGACATGGCTTCGAGTGCCGTGCCGCTGTTTAAAAAAAAAAAAAATTCTGCAAGGTCATCGGGCATCCCTGAACCGGTCACTCGGCAGAGGTGCCCCTTGTCTGCAATTCCCAGGACTTGACCTGCCTGCCGTGGTTCTGCTGGCATACTCCTCCCTGGGTTAGGAGCAGCCTGTAGATGCCTAACCGGCACTATGTGGTGATATAGTCAGTGTAGCAGTAAGGCCCTGCCATCTCTGCCCCTGGAGCCGGTGACATTGAGAGACGCTTTTACACAGCTACCCCAAGTTGTGACTTCTCTTTACACATCCCATTTAGAACCTGTTTCTGCAACATCCATCTGCGGGGCTCCTGATCCTCTGCCCTTCTTTGGGTATTGTCTTCACCCTCTTATATAAGTGTGGGTGTGGGTGGTGGTTTTTTGTTTTTTGTTTTTCCAAGGAGGAGTCTTGTCCCAGCTATACCACTCTTGGGCGTATACCCAACCACAAAGACACTTGCTCAACTATGTTCACAGCAGCTTGATTTATAATAGCCAGAAATGGAAACAACCTACATATCAAGAACGTGGTATAGGGCTAGAGAGATGGCTCAGTGGTTAAGAGCCCTGACTGCTCCTCCAAAGGACCTGAGTTCAATTCCCAGCCCACATGGTAGCTCACAACCATCTGTAACTCCAGTCCTAGAGGACCCAACACCTTTCTCTGTGAGCATGGCACATACATGGTGCACAGTCATACAGGCAGGCAAAATATCCATATACACAAATGTATATATACATGCATATGCATACATGTATATATATATACATATATAATGTACATTTACACAAAGTATTACTCGGGTGTTAAAAAAATGACGACATAAAATTTGCAGACAAATGGGTAAAACTAGGGAAAAAAAACATTGGTTGGAGGGGTTAATCCAGAAAGACAACCATGATGGGTGCCTAGCCTAATTGCTATCAGAGACACTTCCTCCAGCAGCTCATGGGAGCAGATGCAGAGACTCAAAATCCAACATTAGGTGGGGAGAAAGAGCCCAAATTGGAGATCTCCATCGAATCCTTCCCATTGGAACTTGGGGGACCGCTCAGAAGATGGGGAGGAAGAATTATAGGAACCAGAGGGGTTGAGAACAGCAGGAGAACATGTCCCACAGAATCAAGCAGGCAGAGCTCATAGGAGCTCACAGAGACTGAAGCGGCAATCACAGTCTGTACCAGGTCCACTGCATACATGTTAGCTTGGTGTTTTTGTGGGACACCTAGCAGTGGGAGCAGGGGTGTCTCGGACTCTTTTGCCTGCTCTTGGAACCCTTTTCCTCCTCCTGGGTTGCCTCGCCCAGCCCGGATATGAGGACCTGTGCCTAGTCTTATTGTATCTTCTTGTGTTGTGTTCCGTTGATATCCCTAGGAGGCCTGCTCTTTTCTGAAGGGAAACTGAGGATCTGGGAGAGAAGGGAGGTTGGGGAGGACTGGGAGGAGTGGAGGGAGGGGAAACTGAGGTCAAGATGTATTATATAAAAGAATGAATACATTAAAAAAAAAGGGGGGGGTCTTACTATTTGGCCTCAGATGACCTTAAACTCTCAATCCTCCTGCCTCAGCTTCCTGAATGCTGAGATTATAGGCGTGCACCACCATGCCCTGCTTCAACTTCATGCTTTCCATCTTTCATTATTTTCTTGAGACGCTTTCTACTTAACTACATACAACAGACCCAGTACAAGGAAGTCCACTAAAGCCTGTTCTGTAAGGGACTGAGATAGAGGTTGGGGCTGCCTACCTACTCTGGGCACTATAATCTTGACACATATTCAAAGTTTACTTCATTCTGTGGGTGTGTGGGTGTGTGGGTGTGTGGGTGTGTGGGTGTGGGTGTGGGTGTGTGCATGCCACGGAGCACTTGTAAAGGTCAAAGGACAACTTTTGGGTATCCATTCTCACCTTCCACCCTGTGGAGGCGGACCATCTCGACTGCATCGGACTTTTCTCCTGGGTTCCAGGGCTCGAAACTTGCAGCCTCAGGCTTGCAGAGCTCCTGCCTTTCCCTGCTGCTCCATCTCCCTGACACCTTTCATTTTTCTTCTTTGAGACAAGTCCTCATTATGTATCTCAGCACAGCCTTTAGGGCCTGGCCTTTCTGCCTCTGCCTCCTGTGTGCTGGGGTTCCAGGCGTGCACACACCAGCCATTAGGTACTTACTTTATCCTCAGGGTCCCATCTGTTCACATGGTGATGTTTCTAAATTGGAGATGCAGCTTATAATTTTTGAATAGTGACCGCCTGACGGCAGGAGAGTGAGTCAGTTCTGAGTTGGCATCATCTGCCCCGTGGGAGAACTTGATAAATCAGCAAAGTGTATTTACGGTAAGTGAAGATTCAGGATTCCATGCTGAAGGCATGACTACACTTTCATGTCTTCCAGCAGAGCAAGTTGTTAAAATGCTCCACATGACACAAAGGGAAGGCGCCAGCCCACACAAATGTGCACTGGAATGCTGCAGTAAAAATTGATGGATGTCTCGGGAGAAACAGAATTTCAAGTTAAGGTTGCGGGAATCAACTCATTTATTGCAAAGTCACCCTGAGCACCAGGTGTCTCTCAAGACAAGAAGCTTCTACAAACAGATAACCTAATTAAAGGAAGGACAACAGGAAAAACAAATGAGACGCTGGTATCCCACCAACATGACTACCAATCAGAGCACCTGGCCTCCATTTGCTAAAAGGACTGTAAGCTGAGCCCCACCCATATTTCTGAATACCCCCAGTGCTGAGCGTCCCCCCATCCCAGCTACTGAGCATCACTGCCATTGATCAGTGTCAAGCTATAGCCTCACTTTGAAAGAGGCACATTCCCAAGGCCAGGCATAGTGGCATGTGCCTTTAATCCCAGCACTTGTAAGGCAAGACAGATTTCTGAGTTCAAGGCCAACCTGATCTAAAAGGCGAATTCTAGGATGGTCAGGGCTACACAGAGAAACTCTGTCTTGAAAAACAAAAAAGCATATTTTCAAACACCAAATGAGGCATTAACTAAAGACTATCAGGATATTTTTAACTTCACAATTATCATGTTTATTCCCCCTTAAATCTCATCATTAAAAAAGTCCTGTACTTAAATGGCATCTTGAGACTGAGGAACTAGGGTTAATATAATAAGTTAGATTAACTTTCCACATTCATTGATGCTGAAAGGAATTATTGAGAATGATTAATAATGCACACCCTGGGATGGGAATGGGAGTTCTGTTGAGTTAACATTGAGTTGGCAAATCTCTGTATATGTAGCACACACACACACAATTCAGTCTCCTCCGTTGCCAATGGAAGGCATCGTTCATCATCCATGAGCTCTTTTTTTTCTTAATTAGGCTAGAATTCTGTAGTTATTGCCAGTCATGTGTTCCAGGCAGCTGACACCAAGAGATTGACTTTGGTATGTGTGGTGCTTTGAAAGAAAATGGCCCCCATGGGGAGTGGCACTATTAGGAGGTGTGGCTTTGTTGAGGTGGGTGTGGCCTTGTTAGAGGAAGTGTGTCACTGTGGAGGCGGGCTTTCAGGTCTCTTATTTGCTCAAGCCACACCCAGTATGTCAGACAACTTCCTGTTGCCTGCTGATCAAGATATAGGACACTCAGTGCTAGCACCATGTCTGCCTACATGCCACCATGTCCCTCCATGATGATAGTGGACTAAACCTCTGAAACTGTAAGCTGCTCCATTAAATGTTTTTCTTTATAAGAGGTGCTGTGGTCATGGTGTCTCTTCACCGCAGTAGACACCCTAAGTCAGTATGCCATAGAGAGCCAGCATGCCATTCCTATGCTACGTTCTTCTGTGGAGTTGAACTCCAAAGAAAATACAGGGGGTTCTAACACCAGTTTGTTCTGGCTCTACCCTAAGTTATTAGTGAAACCCACAACAGAATAGCAAAAAGAACAGTCTGGGGTTGACTTGGAATCATCACGCAGATTCTGGGATTTCTAAACCCAGTCCCCCACGTTGCTTTGGCCTGCCCCATATGTTACCAATCACAAAGAGTCCTGTGTTTGGTGACATAGCCATGGTATATGTCTTGATTGTTAATTTGATGGGATTTGGAACCACTGTGTAAACACACCTCAGAGTGTGTCTGTGAAAGCATTTCCAGAGAGGTGGGAAGCCTTTCTTTGCACACCAGCAGCACTGACCTATGGGCTGGGGTCCTGAAAGGAATAAAAAGATAAAAATAAGCGAAGCACCAGCATCCATTGCTCCTGGCTTCCTGGTTGTGTTGTGATCAGCCATGGTAACTGCCCCACCGCAGTTGACCATAACCTCCAACTGTGCGCCTGACTTAGGGTTTCTTTTTCTTTTTTTTCTGGTTTTTCGAGACAGGGTTTCTCTGTGTAGTTTTGGTGCCTTTCCTGAATCTCGCTCTGTAGACCATGCTGGCTTCAAACTCACAGAGATCCGCCTGCCTCTGCCTCCCGAGTGCTGGGATTAAAGGTGTATGCCACCACCTCCCGGCCATTTCTGTCTCAGGGTTCCTATTGAAACACCATGACCACAAAGCAACTTGGAGGAAGAAGTTTATTTGGCTTACCCCTCCACATCCCTGTTCATCTTCAAAGGAAGTCAGAAACTCAAACAGGGCAGGGTCCTGGAGGCAGGTGCTGATGCAGAGGCCATAGAGGGGAGCTGCTTACTGGCTTGGATCTCCTGGCTAAGTCAGCCTGCTTTCTTATAGAACCAGGACCACCAGCCCAGGGATGGCTCCACCCACCATAGGCTGGACCCTCCCCCATCAATCACTAATTAAGAAAATGCCTCACAGCTGGATCTCATGGAGGCATCTTCTCAGTTGAGGCTCCCTCCTCTCAGATGGCTCTATCTTGTGTCAGGTTGACAGAGAGTCGCCGGCACAGAGACCAAACACTCCTTTCTTGGGTTACTGTCATTGGGTAGTCTGTCACAGCAACAAGAAGAGTGTGACAGTCACTCAGCTGAGTCACCACTTCCCACTGATGTATCAATATTATCTTCTTCTTCAAGATTTGCCTGCAGGGGCTGGCAAAGATGGTTTAGCAAGTAAAGGTGCTTGCCACAAGGCTAGCAACCTGAGCTCCCTCCCTAGGGCTCAAACTGTTAAAGGAGGGAATTGAACCCTGAAAGTTGTCTTCTGACGTCCACATTTGCACCACAGCACAGGCACACACACACACACACACACACACACACACACACACACACACACGAGTAATACAATTTTTAAAAACATTTTATTTTCATTTATTCTTATTTTATGTGTATGACTATTTTTGTCTGCATGTATGTATGTGCACCATGTGTGTGCCTGATGCCTGCAGAGGTCAGAAAAGGGCCTTGGATCCCTGGGAAACTGGAGTTACAGGCAGTGGTGAGCTGCCGTGTGGGTGCTGGGAATAGAACCTGGGTCTTGTGGAAGAGCAGCCAGTGCTCTTAACTGCTGAGTCATCTCTCCAGGACCCTGTAATTTAAAAAAAAGATAATAATAGATTATTTTAAATTTTGCTCTGCAAATTCATGCTGTCTGGCCTGCTAACTAATGAAACTGTGAGGTATTTTACAAAATTTAATGTTCTGACCTTATAAATATAAATAAATAAAGGTTCCACATCTTTATTCTCTGGGTCTTCGACTGGAACGTGAAGTTCTCTGTTATGGATACAATCGATTCCTGCTCAAGGGAGAGAGAGCACACTGCAGGGCAGTGAACTACGCCTTCCTTAGTCTAACCTTCGGTTAGATTCTCCAACCTCCAAAAATAAACAACTATAAAGAGCCTTCTGTAGGACGCATCTATGTACAAGTCTTGATTGTTCTGATTTGTCTCACTGGGGCTGGGGACTGAATTCAGGATCTTATGCATGCCGGATACAACTTCCTTGGTTCTGTTTTCCCTTCAGATTCTGACAGTTTAACCTTAGGGCCTCACATTTGCTAGGCAGACACCCAATCACTGAGCTATAGACCCAGCCCTCATCCTTTTTTTTTGGTGGGGAGGGGGGGGCAAGGTTTCTCTGTGTAACAGTCCTAGCCATCCTGGAACTCGCTCTGTAGACCAGGCTCAAACTCACAGAGATCCACCTGCCTCTGCCTCCCAAGTGCCGGGGTTAAAGGCGTGTGCCACCACGCCCATGCCGGCATCATCCATGGCTCTTTAAACTGGCTGAACCTTAGAAGCACCCCAAGAGCTCCCAAAGCTTGTCAGCGCCAGACGGGAGTGGGAGCAGACACTTCCTCTCCAACAGTCTTTGTAGCTGGCCTACCACAAAAAAAAATGGTAAGTCCTGTCTTCCCCATTCCCGGATGAAGGAGCTGAGATAAACTGTGCAGATCTCCCTATTGCCCTCCAATAGGGAACAGAATTGACTTGAATCCCAATCTCTCAAATGCACATTGTTGAGTGTCCTCTGTAACACATTTTGACAGCATATGGTGTAGCACCGCCAACCCTGCTACATTCACCCTCACACAGACCCCTATTCCAGCTCTTCCAGGCAACGCCAACGCAAGTCCTGTATGTTTGACTCCTCGGCTCTCTTGACTCTCCCATGGCATCTCCACACAGACACGGGTGCACACACTAGAGTGGGTGGCCAGGCCAGACGTCAATGTCTTTAATCACCGTGACTATAACTTCTGAATACTTTTATTTCCTGATCGTGCTCAGGGCTTAGATTTCTGTGAGTCTAAGTGAATTAGATGAAATTTGGTGGTTGTTTTTTAAAGCCAGAGTGAATTAAGCAGATTGACACAGGTGAACAGAAATAGCTTGCCTTCTCCCTCACCCCTGCTTTGTAAATTTTCGCTTCATTCAAGTTCCAGACAAAACAACCCCAAGTGACTCTCAGTGAGTCTGAGAATCCCCCAAGAGTTCTCTTCTTTATCAGAGACACTAGCCAACCCCCCCCCCCCCCCCCGCAAAATACTGTATCAAGCGCTTTTTTTTTTTTTTTTTGCTGCCTGTTCTCAGCAAATCTGGAGCTGCTGACATCTTGTGGGAGGGTGGAGCAGCTGTCAGGCTCCCCAGGTTCTAAAGGAGACAGACTTTGTCCCGGCTTGCTGTTGGCTGGGGACAAGCCATCCACAGTCTGGATGGCTTGTCTGGGTTCTCTCAGCTCCGCCACGCCCCTCGTCAGAGCTGGGAGGAGCCCCGACGTGGTCGCAGCACAGACCAGCTCAGGGAGCAGCCAGTGAATCACAAGCACTCGGGGATTTCTGCCCAACAAAGAACTCGGAGCGCTGGGAAACTTGCCCGGGGCCCCAGTGGAAAGGCAAACCACTTCCACCTCGCCCTGGCGAGTGCAGAGCGAGCGAGCGTCGTGCTGGCGGTACCGCCCCACGTCCGCAGAGGCTGGTTTCCAAACTCGCTGCATCCTGAGCGAGCCAGCCAGGAGTGGAGATGGTGATGAGCAGCGGTGGTGGGCGCCTCGGTCGGTCGGTCGGAGCTTTCTTAAGAAGAAAGCTCTTTGAATGAGCCAATGAAAGCTGTTGCCAGGGAACCAGACGCCGCGCACAGGCCACTCCAGCAGCGTAAGCATACAACAAGCACACAAGTGCTGGAGTGAGCCTTAAGCGCCCTTGGCAGCTGAGTCCTCCAAGGCCCGTTAACCCTTTGTGCACCTAACCAGGAGCAGGCTGTCAGGAGAAGGAGGATGGTAAAATCCAAAGAGCCAAGTCCCCCGTGCGGCTAGCTAGCACCTCCCACTGAAATGACTATGGCCAAGCTGTCCTTCCTGCTTGACTGACAACCCCCCGCCCCCGCGCGCGCACCGGAGTTAGCATGGGTAGGCATCCCCAGAGGAGATGAGCGAGGGCTGGCGATCACATGATGGCAGAGGGCACTGCTCCTGTTACTTACCCTGGTGATTCCTCCCAGCTTGTGGCCTGGCTTCTTCTGGCCATTGGCCTCAGGAGGGCAGACTCTGCTGCCACACGGGAGGAGCGGCTCCCTCCCTGTATCCCCAGGGCTCCCTGGACCAGCCAGAGACTGGCAGCCTACCCTCATTTTAAGAATGTTGCCTGGAGGGGCATAGGCACAGGCTAGCTCTCCGGAGAAATGAGGAACAGGCAAAATCATATGGGTCTCCTAGCCTAGCTCCCCAAGATGCATGCTGTCCGTCCCAGTGTCCATCTGTCCCGTGTCCCATCCCCCCCCCTCGCCCCACCCACACCCCACATCCCCGGCTTTTTCCTCTTCCTTTTCTGCCCACGCCAATCAGGCCTTCACTCTGGGGCCCACTCCTGAACTGTCTGGTTAAGCAGTCTCTACAGAGGAACTTGAAAATTAGTTTATAAGAGAACCCGAGTGTTTCCCTAAGGAAACCCATGCAAGCTGCAGCGAGGGGCTTCTTGGTTCACAGGGCGAAGTCTAGCAGCAAGTGGACTTTGAAAGGGATGTTGTTCTGAAAGCACCCAGGTTTCCAGGTACCACTCTGGAATTTGCCTCACACTGTCAGTTCTGGCTTTGTTGGGGCCATGGGTGGGGGTGGAATTTGAACATTCAAAAACAAAATCTTGCCAGGTAGTGGTGGCGCTTTAATCCCAGCATTGGGGAGGCAGAGGCAGGCAGATCTCTGTGAGTTCGAGGCCAACCTGGTCTACAAATTGAGTTCCAGGAAAGACACAAAGCTACACAGAGAAACCCTGTCTCAAAAAAAAAAAAAAAAAAAAAAAAACAAAAAAAAAAATCTTACTAATATGAGCAAATAATGGAAGGAGAATGTGTGTGTGTCTTAACTTCTGCAATTTGTTAAGCAAGAGATGTGTTTTCTGTATTAAGTTAGTATTTCTCAAATGATCAGTGAATAGTTCATAGACAGACTCCTTGACAGTAAGAAAACAGAAAGTATTCTTGGCACAGAGTTAAACAGTGAACTGGAAGGCAGCTGATAGAGAAGTGTCTGATTGTGTAGTCTCGTCACTTGCTGTCTCTACATGTGAGAGTCCCTCTGTGAGGCAGTGACCTTCAGAGCATCAGTTTGTACAGCAAAACTTTACTTCTGTGACCTAACAGTAGGGCGCTGTCCCTGTGAAGTCTCTGAAGAGAGAGAATTATTTCTTAAACACTATTTATTGACTGCATACTAGGCAGGCAGTCTGTGCCTTGCATTGGGCATTTTATCCTTTACATAAACATCATTATAACACTAGGCAATTTTTTGTTTGTTTTTTTTGAGACAGGATCTCTCTGGAATTTGGTATGTAGACCAGGCTGGCCTCAAACCCACAAAGATTTGAGAGTCAGAGGCAGGTGAATCTCTTGAGTTTGACATCAGCATGGTCTATGTGAGTTCTAGGCCAGCCAGGGATACACAGTAAGACCCGGTCTCAACAAAGACAGGACTGTACGCCAATGACACCATAAGACATCCTCTTTCCTATCTGTGCTGTTGAATGGCGTTAGGCTCCCAGAATCTGAGGGGTCTCCTGTAAGAACTGAGCTCATCCCTGTCCCCTCCTCCTCCCTGATCAGTTCCTAGAAATCGCTACTTTTGTTCCCATGGATGGGGCTGCTGGCCGGAGAGTGACTGATTCCTCCCACGTTATGAAAGGACCAAGAACATGCCACATTTGCATTTCTTCTACAAACTTGCTAACTCCCCGCCATAAACTTGAGAGTTTGCGGTTATGAGTGTCTCTGCTAGGAAAATGAAGGTTTTTAGAGGAACCAAGCGTTTTTGACTCCCAAGACAAACCCCTCAAACAGACCCTGAGTAAGTAGGTCCCCAGTACTCTGTCCTAATCCAGCCGGGGTATGTGGCCCTTGATTAACACCCAAGAATAGAAAGGCTGCAGGGGCCAAGATAGCCACCTTCCCCCTTACTATGATTCCAGTGTATTCTGTGTTGCTTTCTGCTTTATCCTCCTTCATATCTGGCCCGAGCCGCATGAGAAATCAGCTCCAGGATCTAAACAAGCCACATATTCATCCTTAGCAAGCCTGTGCTTCTTCCAACAGGTCAAGAGGGTTGAATCTCCCACACTGATGTTAACACTCTTTCTGCCTTTGTTTGCTGAGTCTTGGGTTGGTTGGCTCTTTTAACCTGTGAGGCTAAGCTTTGTACTGTGGCCAGGCAAACTACCAGCTACTAAGACTGGCTTTGACCTAATGCTCTTAATGCTCTTCATTTATATCTCTTAAAGGCTCAAAGATAATTACTCATCTCTTTGAGCATGTTACAGAGGCAAACCGCTACATGTTTAGTGAGCAGCTACTATGTGCAAGGGGTGGTATTGGGGGCAGGGGGAGTGTAGAATGAGATCATCTGAGAAAGAGCCCTCATTGTATAAGGCAGCATTATGTGTCAAATGCAGAGGCTGTCTTTTTCAAGGGTCTTTCATTTTGACTTTTTCCTGTAACGTGTTTGGTGTTTGTGGCAGGTCACTGTGGTTGGCCCTCTTGACCTTCATTTCACCTTTCCTGTAGTTCAAGACGTTGAGAGCTGACCCAGACAACTCCGCAAACCCACTTGCAAGGTAAAGCCAAGAGAAGCCAGGCAGGTGACAGGAGAGTGGAGGGAGTCCCGGAAGTCAGGTCAGAGGACTCTCCACAGCAGCATTGCAAGGCTGATGGGGAAGCTGTAGCCGCAGTCAGGGCTCCTTCCCAACAGCTGGATTAGCCTTGAAGGAGTTTCTTAGGGATAGTTACCACCACTCCGGCATAAACAACAGGTTAGAGCCAAATTCAGGGAAGGTCCCACGCCACCTCTGCTTTGCTGTGTGGCTTTATGAAACTATTCTCTCTGTGCCGTTCAGAGGCTTAAGACAGCACTGGTAAGTAGATCTTGTAGGCTAAAGATAAATAAAACTACACCATCGCCCTTCTACAAAGGGAGGTGAGGTGTGGGGGAACGAAAATCCTGATGTAACCACTTTTGCAGAGTGACAGCCATTGAACCCAAGTACTTTGAAACGAGGGACAAATTCCCAAACACACAGGGGATGAGGCATCTCTACTTCTGTCGTTTCATGTGGTTTTTATTTATTTACAGAGTACCGTGGTTATTCATGATGCTTTACAAACCATAAAGACAAAGTCTCCACCCTGTAGAATTACGGTATAATTTAAACATACACGCGGCATGGGCTGACAGGTCAGGCATGCTGGGGGGTGGTGGCGGTGTTGTATAACAGGGGTGTGGAGGGTTCCTTCTTGAGTTATAAATACTTCCCAGTCACAAGGGCCTTTCATCTGGGATCCCCAAGCACTTTAGAATAGCAATAACCTCGACTGCTTTCTAAATGCACTTTCTATAAACTGTTGTGGGGACTGAGTAAACGCTTTTAAATGCCTATTAATTGATCCATGGATCTGCTCATTGTCCATATTAAACAGCATGGATGTAAACACGATGATTTAGGAGAGGCCTGCTGGGGTTGTGGGCTCTCTGCTCACAGATTACAACCCCAGAGAGGCCTAGCTGCCTTGCCTTGGCCTTGAGAGGGCCGCACAGACACCTGGGGGGTTTCTTAAGTGAGATTCTTGAGAAACTAGACTGGAACAGTCACCACTTCTTGGTGGCCCGTTCGCTATCTGTGGACAATCGGTGTTTCAGAGTTTGTGGGGCTCCCCCAAAGAATGTCCCCCGGAGAAACAGTCACCCCTCAGCTGGCAGCTGTGACTCTCACCCAGCTTCCTCCCAATCACTCCATCATGCTCTTCTGAACTGTCTTACTCTCTTTTTAACAATGCCATTTCCAAAACGGTACAATTTCTATTTTTCTTGCAGCTGACGGAGTTTCCCTTTCTATATTTCACTCAGCGGCCCTATAGCAACTGACTAGCCATTCCTGACCTGTTTGACAAGTTCATTCAAGTCCAAGGGAAGCCTGGCCTGGGTTACCAGTCCTGAGGGTTCACCCAGAGGTTCACGAGATAAGCGCCCTCCTTACTGTCCCCTTTTACAAGTCCCTCAGACTTTCCTTTCAAAAGCCCCAGATGGACGCACATCACCTCCCTGCTTTGAAAACCCCGTCTGAGTGGGCAGGAGGAACAGGAATTCCAGCTCACCCTGACTACACGGCAATTTCCAGCTCAGCCTGGGATATATGAGACCCTGTTGCTCAAAAGAAAATCCGGGAGAGGGGAAGAGCTGCAGAATGAAAGCCAGTGCATATACATGACCTCCATGGCCCTGATCGCCAGAGAGGTCACCCCTTTGCCATGTGCATGCCCGCCTTCTGTGATGTCCTCTTTCATCCTGTCCCCTCACTGTCCTCATCTTCCCACTGAACTGCCCTTCCGTGTCTCACCCTAACATCCTTCCTGTCTGCAGACTTCCACAGCCCCCGCCATCCATGCCTTCCCTCTACCACCCCACACCCCCCCACACACACCCCTTCTGTCCTCCACCCCTGGGAACACAGCTGTCCTGTCTTTCAGGGCTGGGGTACTCTTCCAGACTAGGGCTTCATCTCAGCTATAGTTACCACTTAGGAAACCTTCATCAGGGGTCTTCTTTATGTTTTGAAGAGGAGAGGGGAGAAGGGGCAACAGTAGCCTGGGATCCCTGGGAAGATTTAGAGGCCTGGATTTGAAGCCTTTTGTCCCACCTGTTGGGGGCGGGTTCCTTTCAGGATATGCTGACCACTTGGATTAGCAAGTGTTTGATTTGGCTTTCAAATTTTTGCTATACATTTGAAAAAAAATTTTTTTTTAGTTGTGATAAAAGATACAGAAGTGACTATTTAGAGTCAACAGTTCCTTGGAACTAAGAACGTCCACCCTGTGGTGAGGCTATCTCCAGAAGGCTTTCAGTTTCCACAGAACACTAACTTTGCGGTTCCTTGCCCCTCCCCAACCCCCAGCCACCACCTTCCCCCATCCTGGTTCTGGGAATCTGACTGCTCTAGATATGTAATGTAAGTAGCACCCTCCGACATGTGACCAATATTGTCACTAGCTTATTTCATTTAGCATAATATCTTCAAGGCTTATCAGTATTGTAGTACATATCTGAATTTCTTTCTCTTCTTAAAGCTGAATAATGTTTTATTGTATACGTATGTCGAATTTTGTTCCATCAACTGTGTGTCAGTGGATAACTGGATTGATTTCACATTTTAACTGTTTCAGATGGTTGCTATGAACACAGGGAAGACAAATCTGAGAGTCTGCTTCCAGAAACCCCTTTGGGGGAATACACCCCAAAGTGACTTCCTGGACAATGTGTTGATTATATGCTTGGTTGCTGGTTTTTGTTTTGTTTTGTTTTGTTTTTTTTTTTTGGGGGGGGGGGACTGTTATACCGTTTTTTCATGGAGGATGCACCATTTTATTTTAATTATTATTGTTTGCCTGTTTTGTTTTGTTTTTTTAAGACAGAGTTTCCCTGTGTAACCTTGACTGTCCTGGCTCTGTAGATGAACTCAGAGATCCCCTTGCCTCTGCCTCCCAAATGTTGGGATTAAAGGTGCGGGCCACCACGGCTCCGCAAGGATGCACCATTTTAAATGCACATTGGTGTGCAAGGATTTTTGAGTTCTCCATCCCTCACCCACACTGGCTATTGCTCATTGCTTTGTTCTGTTTACCGCTTCCCAGGTGTCAAGTGTTACCTCACTGTTGATTTGACTAAGCTCAGTTTTGAACCTCTACCTTCAAGATCTTAATTCCTCCCGTTAAACTCAATCTCATTTCACAGCATAAGGTCTAACGCTAGGATTTCTGAGCCTGTCTTGGGGGGGGAGGGGGTTGCGGTGGCACCTTGGGAAGGCTCCATGGTGAGGAAAGTGACAGGGATAAAACTGGGTCCTATGCAGCAAGAGGACGCTCTGACTTCCTGGCCCTCACCAAGTTGGTTTGAGCTCACTGTGTCAGCATCAAAGAGAAATAAGTAGTTAAGTTCCTAACAGGGTGCCAAGTGATATCCATTATGCAAGACAGTCACACCTTGCAGGACATTTAACATCCAAGGCCCAAGAGTGGTGTGGTATGGTCCTCTTGCATGCGTGTGTGCATGGTGTGTGTGTGTGTGTGTGTGTGTGTGTGTGTGTGTGTGTGTGTGTGTGATGTGACAACCAAAATGTCCCCCACTGAGAACCAGGAGTGCCAAGGAAGTCAGAACTTCCCAGTGTCTCCCAGTCACTCATGCAAAGCAGTCATTTGTAAAATGAGGCCTCCTGTCTAGTTCAGGGGATCCTGGGCACAGCCAAGGGACACATCACAGATGGCTTTGGGACTCCCTGCGTCTGTTAATAGTTAGTTGACAGTGACAGGCTCACATGTCAGGGGAGAGGGAAGATACTTATTAAACAAATGGACACACATCACAAAAAAAAAAAAAAAAAAAAAAAAGACCCCAACATGGCTTCCCACCGCACCTCCTACCTCCCAGGACTTGGTGTCCCTTCAATGTCCAGTGGACAGCTCCCCACCCGCTCCCAGCCAGTGAACTGGCTTTGCCTTTGCCTGGGTAAAAGCATTTCATTTCCCTATGCTGCCATAGCAACCAGGAAACAACCTCCATTCACAATGAGAAGGATGGGGCCTTGGCCCAGATTTGCAGATGCATGTGGCTGTAGCAGAGCAACCAGGTCTCAGGAACAACAAGGGCTCAGAGAACTAGAGGGCACACAGCCTGCTGTCTGTGGGGCCTTACGGTTTGGTTCTTCTTCCACAAAGATGCACTCTGTCTAAACTGTGTGGCTGGATGTTACTGGGTTTCTCTACGAGGGGAAATATATTTCATAAAAGGCCCAATGTTCATGGTCTCCTTTGGTTTGCTGTTGAGCTTTGGAAACCCTGAGGTGTGACCAGTTTTCAGCCTTCAAAACCAAGATGAACTGCCGTTGAGAGGGAGTTAGTCAGGGAGGAACCATGCTCACCCTCTCTCTCCTGAGCCGGGGACACGGGAAGTTGGTCCAGAATAAACAGAAGTTGGAAGTCTATTTTGAACCCGAGGTGAGTCTTAGAGCTTCGGGGAGGGGGCACATTTTGAGCATGGGGGAGGGATGCTCTGTCTTTCCAAGCTGTGTTTTGGTGAGTGCTGGAGCCAAGATGTGGGTCACTGGTAGATCTTCCCTCTTTTCGTTTGACGTCCTTAACTGCCACGGGAACAGCCTCCTTGCAGACACCCGCTCCCTACCGCCTTTGCTTGAGCCTGAAGGAGAATCAAGATTGTCTGGAGACCGGACGTTTGGTTCAAGACCGGAATTCCTACCTGGTCTGTAGAAGAAATTAGGCTATTGGCTTTTAGGAGCCGTGCTTGGTGGCTCAAATGCCGTTTGTGTGCCTTTCAGTGGCTTTTTTGAACTTTGTGGAATTCAACCCACGGGATTCATATTTAAGGGAGGCCAAAACCAATCTCATTTCAGAAGACTTTTAAAGAGGTGGCAAAAACCCCCTTGTTCTTATTGTGCTGGTGTTTTATTTCTTGAGGACTGCCAGGAACAATAAACACATTGGGGGTACTTTGTA
The DNA here is from genome assembly GCF_903995425.1 of Onychomys torridus. Lineage (NCBI taxonomy): Eukaryota > Metazoa > Chordata > Mammalia > Rodentia > Cricetidae > Onychomys > Onychomys torridus. Next base: position 44,486,659 of record NC_050465.1, read on the forward strand.
AATCCGTGCGTCAAACAGAGCTCTCCATCAAGGTGGTATTTGCCGTGACATTTGACCTTCACTGTGTTAAAAGATATATAAAGTTTCAAAGGACTTGAGTGGCCAATGGCATACACTTACAAAATACATGGTTCCTTTATAGGCTCCGATATAGGGCCAAATTAGGCAGTGTCCCCCAGTCTGGAATGTATAAATAGTTTCTCTACACATAGCTGAAACGGAGTGGGTTGGAATAGTTTCTCATATTTAAACTGGCTACTAGTCCAGGTCCAATTGCCAAGTCATCTACTGTCCTTGGCACTTCTGATTCCTTGCTTGCACACCAGGAGTTGTAACTAGCCTGTAGGCAGGACTCTTCTGAAAGTTGTGTGGAATAAAATAGATTTTTGTACTAGGTTCTACTAACTTTTGTTATTGTGTTGCGTTTCTCTCTCTCTCTCTCTCTCTCTCTCTCTCTCTCTCTCTCTCTCTCTCTCTGTGTGTGTGTGTGTGTGTGTGTGTGTGTGTGTGTGTGTGTGTTTTAAGGTTTCTTTTTATTGTTTTTGATTAAATGTACATGTGGATAGGATTGTCGCCCATAAGGTGGAAGGCAAAAACTGATGCCCACACACTGTCCTCTAGCCTCTACACATGCCATGGCTCATGTGCTTGCCTGCACACACATAAATGAACACACAGTTTTGGTTTGTTGGGGGTTTTTTGTTGTTGTTGTTGTTTTGTTTTGTTTTGTTTTTTTGTCGGAGCTGAGGATCGAACCCAGGGCCTTGCACTTGCTAGGCAAGCGCTGTCTACCACTGAGCTAAATTCCCAGCCCCAACACACCGTTTTAGAAAGCCAAAAACTTTGCACAAACAGTATTTGCTGCCAAAGGATTCTCCACAGTGTCTCGATCAAGGCATTTTCCTTTCCTTAAAGGACTATTTGAACTGGAAGTCCCCGGAAGACTATGTCCTGGTCAGTAACCCCCAGGATGCGGAGGGTGCCAGCCAGCACTCCTGGAGCCTCTTTCTTCCTAAGACCTTCAGCACAAGAAAGGGGGCGCTGATCCTATACTCAGAGGGGCTAGCTGTGTCAGCATGGACACCCAAAGAGAGGAGAAGAGGTCACAGAAAGAAACCGGACCTAGAACTGCACACACTTCAAGACCTCAAAGAAGCCATTTTGGCATACGGAAGGAGACAGGTGGGTTTGGGAAAGGTGCTGGTGACGTGTTCATAAACGCAATTGCAGCTTTGAATGTGACTTCTTGGTCCTGAGGGCACGAAGGTGCAAAACTCAGATCCAATTCCATCATCTTGCCCTATATGCCAAGAACCACTGTCGTGAGGCTCACAGATCATATATGGGGGAAAAGACGCTGGTATTATCATTTTGTATTTCTCCTTCAGTTATAGTAACACACAATCCTTTTCACATCCAGACTGTAATCAGAACCCATGAAACCCTGCCTCCTAGACATCATCATTCAACCTCTGATGTTCCTATCTTGTGGAGACGAGAATGCTTTGAATATTTACCTTGAGCCTTTGGGTAGCAGCAGAAGCTGACTACTTTTTCCATTCTGTGTTTACTATTAGGGCATCTCTGCTGTCTTCTGATTTATACTGTCTGATGTGTTGAGATGCACGCATGGCCCTGCTTTCTATAACCAGATGCACCAGCTCTTTGGCTGAGGCCCTGAGACAGCCGCCTGTGAAGATGTGTCGCTCTGAAATTCTAGATTGGAGATGGTGTGTTACTCCCGAGTTTCAAAGTCTTTCAGTTCTAATCAAACTTTAGCTTTTGACACCAGGCACACTGGCTCTCTCTTTCATGTCAAGCCCTGTGTCCCACTTCTTCACCCCAATACCTCAACAATGGACCCCTCAAAATCCCTCCTAATACAGACTAGATCACCCCCACAATTCCTGTCTCCACTAAACCTTGTGTTTGCCTCTGGATAACTCCTACACATCCTTCAAAACAGAACATGTCACCTCTGTAGCGGTCAGGACAAATCTCTCTCACCCACGGTCCCGCAGCCACTTGGTCCCAAGTAAACACACAGAGGTTTACATTATTTATAGACTGTATGGCCTATGGCAGGCTTCTTGTTAGCTATATCTTATAACAACCCATTTCTATTAATCTGTAAATTGCCACATGGCTATGGCTTACCAGTACTTTTTTTTTTTTTTTTTTTTTTGAGACAGAGTTTCTCTGTGTAGCTTTGGTGCCTGTTCTGGAACTTGCTGTGTAGACCAGGTTGGCCTCGAACTCACAGAGATCCTCCTGGCTCTGCCTCCCGAGTGCTGGACTAAAGGTGTGTGCCACTACCACCACCCGGTACTTACCAGTATTTTTACATTTTACTTCTCCTGGTGGCGGCAGGCATCTCTCTAGACTCAGATTTTCTCTTTCCCATCTCTCTCCTTGGATTTCCCACCTGCCTCTAAGCTGCCTTGCCATAGGCCCAAGCAATTTATTTATTAACCAATGGGAACAGCATATTTTCACAGCATACAGAAAGACGCCTCCCCCCCCCCCCCCCCCAGCACACCTCATAATCTTCTTCCACTTCCCTGGGCAGAAATACAATGTGGCTTCCTCCTTTGCAGACATCCCCATCCCATGGTGCATCCAATGGGACGTCACCTTTAGGGCGAGCATTGTATGAACTGGCTGTGCATGCTTTCAGTATTTCTTTTCTTTCTTTCTTTCTTTCTTTTTTAAAGATTTATTAATTTATTAGGTATACAGCATGTATGTCTGCAGGCTAGAAGAGGGCACCAGATCTCATTACAGATAGTTGTGAGCCACCATGTGGTTGCTGGGAATTGAACTCAGGACCTCTGGAAGAGCAGTCAGTGCTCTTAACCTCTGAGCCATCTCTCCAGCCTGCTTTCAGTGTTTCTTAGTGTGTCTTCCACCTTGGTTACCAAGCACCTTAACCACACATCCTACCTCAGGCAGACCCTCCAAAAGGAAAACCTCCTCTGACCCCTCCCCCTCCAAAGCAGAGAGAGTCATAATGGCCTTGACCAAATGCCCCACTGCTTTTTACCTTGAAATCATAAATTCTTGAATGAAAGGGAAATATCTGTTAAATGTTTACTGTTACTCCAAGCTAGTGTTTAGTTTGATCCTCTCAATGCCCCCATGTGAGGCTGTTTTACTCAGCAAACTTCCTTGTCCCCATGTATCCGTCTTTTAAAGACAGGGTCTCACTGTGTAGCCCAGGTTAGCCTCCACACTTGATCTTCCTACCATACTGGCTCCTTTGCAGATAAGGAAACTGGAGCTTAAAAGGACTGTGTGACTTTCTGAGGTCAGTGAGTGTAAGAGCCAGGATTCAAACCTGGGTCTGCCGATCTCCCCACGGCTAGCATGGGTATCCTGCTGTCTGTGAACTTGAAGGGACTCAGAGGTCATTGTGCCTGGCCCCTATGTTCTCCGCACCCTTCATTTGCTCTGCTCTGTTCCTAGGGTCGAACACAGGCTCCATACAATTCCAGAAACATCTGTGTTAACCAGCTCTTTGCTAATAGGGTACATTGGGAGAAGATTGGGAGAGAAAATCTGGAAGAGTCCCCTCCCCATTCTCTCCTCCCCCCCCCCCCCAGCTGACAAGGGACACCGGCAGCACTTCTGTGGTCCAGCTTCCAGCAGACAGATCCACACCAGTCCCAGACTCTTGCGGGTGACCCTTGACCCTGCTCTTCTCTTTGTCCTTCTAGAACAGGGTAGAATCAGCTCCCCAAGGTTGCAGATCGCCATGCTGTCTCAGTATCTATTTGACTTCTGCACACTACAATCACCTGGTAAACAATACCCTAAATTCAATTCCTTCCTGTGTTTGACGTTTGTTTGTTTGTGAGGGTGTACTTGCCATGGTATGAGTGTAGAGGTCAGAGGATAAATTCCTCCCACCCTGTGGGTTCCAGGGATCAAGCTCAGGTCATCAAAAATTGCCAGGCTTGGGGGCAAGCACCTTTCTCTACCCACTGAGCCATCTTGTGGGACCCCTTCTATATTTAAATACTTAGAGTAGTTTTTACTTTCCCTGACTAGAATAACTCACTTCCCAGAGAAAGAGAGAAAAACACTTTCCATAGCCTTGAACTGCCCATCCATATGGCTACATTTTTTTTTTAGGGGAACAGCAAATTTATTAATTTATAAAAGTGATTGTTTCCACTCGAGACAGCCCTGTCTCTGTCTTTGTTGAAATTTGGGCTCCACAGAGGAGAAAAAATTCTTGCCTTCTAGGACCTATCTTCCAGCTGTGACTCCACTCTGTAGGAAACAGTAGTCTAGCCAACTCCAAATCATTGGAAGGGAAATAGTGTAAAGAAGGCTTTGGAATAAAACAGGTAAAAATTTGATGTTAGGAAACACAGTATTGTAAATTTTAAAAGGAAACAATTCAAAGAACCTGAGATTAAGGAAGATGAGTACTTCAGCAGAGATGAGCTTTGGGAAAGAAAGCTGCAGACTCCAGAGAACCCAGAAGCCCAACACCCACTTGCCAAAGGCTATGGGGTGTTAGTCTCACTCATTCTAACTGAAAAGTCACATGACCTTTCTGGGGAACGTTTTGGCAGAAGCCTAAAAAGGGTTGATACCCTTTGACTCAGCATATCGCTGGGCAGTGGGAGCTCACTCCTTTAATCCCAGCACTAGGGAAGGAGAGGCAAGTAGATCTCTCTTTGAGTTCGAGACCAGCCTGGTCTACAGAGCTAGTTCTAGGACAGCCAGGGCTACACAGAGAAACCTGTGGTGATTTGTTTGTGCTCCAACAAATAAAGTTTGCCTGGAGATCATAGGATAGAGCTAGTCATTAGTGAACCATAGAGGTCTGAAAGTCTATTTGGACAAGAGACAGAAAGTGAGTGATATGGCTGGACAGAGAAAGGAATATAAGGTGGGCGGAGACAGAAGCTCAGCCCCTTTTCGGTCTGAGGAATCGTGGAGGTAAGAGGTGACAGTGGCTGCTCCTTTACTTCTCTGATCTTTCAGCATTTACCCCGATATCTGAGTCTGAGTTTTTATTATTAAGACTAATTAGAAATTGCACTACATCTGGCATCCAACTTTGGGGCACCAGTTCATGAAAAAGCCACTTGCCTGTGGCTTTGTAGCCTCGGGCACACTCCAGGGCTGCACGGGGGGCTCCCGCAGGAGTCACCATCTCACTGACCGAGTTTTCCTCTTTTTTCTCTAAGCCTCTGATCAAGTTTCGGATTTTTCTTTCTGCTGCAGCCTCTCTGCAAGAAACTCCACAGGCGCGTGGGCTCAATACGCCGCTGCCACCAGAGTTAGCCCCTCATCACCACACAGCTCTGCTTTTAGGCAGTTCCCACTGCACATGTCTCTTCCCCATGATCCCTGTGTGTGTTTTTCAGTCAGCAGGTTCCCTGTCCTGGTGGGTTGTGGGTTCTCCCCGGACCCACTCCTCGGGCTGCTGCCACACTAGGTAGCTGCCTTGAAAACTCGCTCAGGTGTCTACTTTCTACACAGCGGCCATCAGCCTCACATCTTCACCCTCATCTGAATTATCATCGCCAGCAGATTTGGTGAGACAATTGAGAATTCTTAAAGGAAGAGAAAGTTTTCTCCCCACATTAAAATAATGGAAAACACTATTACTATGGAGGGAGTTGGGTCTCTGTATGATAATACGCTGGATGGGTTTGAAAATGGAACACTCAAATGAGAGGATAATTAATTTTGATGGGATTTATGTAATGTCAATTATACATACCACTTTGATCATTCTTATAGACACAGGTGTAGATGTAACAATTCTGTTACAGACAGTTATGAGCTACCATGTGGGTGCTGGGAACTGACCTGCGATCTTCTGGAAGAGCAGCCAGTGCTCTTAACCACTGAGCCATCTCTCCAGCCCCTGTCTTAAGCCAGGCCAGTGCCCTGCATCTATAGTCCCATGTACCCAGTTGGCTGAGGCAAGAAGATCCTTTAAACCTAGAAGTTCAAGACTAGCCTGGGCGTCATAGTAAGTCTCTCAAAATCCAAAACCAGAAAAGACAACAACAACAAAACCATGCACACATTAATTTTTGACTAACACATAATGACTATACAGATTTATGATGAATGGTGTGGTGTTTCAGTACACACGTGCAATGTCTGCTTACACATCTATGTTGCAAACAGGATAACTGGCATTTGACTGGGCTCAGCATCACCTTCTGTTTGAAGCCTTTGAGCATCTCCCTTCTAGTTACTGATAAAATAGTTGGTTCTTGTGAGCTAGAGCCACCCCACTGTGCTGTAGAACACCGGAACTTTCTCTTTCTGTATCCTTTCTACTTCCTCCCAACATACACTCCCAGCTCTAATACTATTCTGCACTCTGCTGTGGATGGTTGATTGATAAATAAAGGACTGATTGGCCAGTAGCCAGGCAGGAAGTATAGGCAGGACAAAAGGAGAGGAGAATTCTGAGAAGTAGAAGGCTGAGGCAGAGAGACACGGCCAGCCGCCGTGATGAGAAGCAACTTGTTAAGATACTGGTAAGCCACGAGCCATGTGGCAACTTATAGATTAATAGAAATGGGTTGATTTCAGATATAAGAACAGTTAGTAAGAAGCTTGCCATGGCCATACAGTTTATAAGAAATATAAGTCTCTGTGTGTTTACTTGGTTGGGTTTGAGTAGCTACAGGACTGGTGGGTAAGAGAGATTTGTCCTGACCGTGGGCCAGGCAAGATCAGGAAAACTCTAGCTACAGCATTCTGGTCTACTTCTTCCAGCAGCCACATGTGGGGGGGCTCTCTGCAGGTGTCGGGCAGGGAAATGAACTGTGAATAGGTGAGAATAAAAACTGAGTTCCAATTGACTTGGTCAACCTGGATCAAACCTTCGAAAGAAGTCTAATGCCAAACAGTTTGTTGCCAGCACATTTACACTCAGTAAAATTATAAAAAATAATCTTCCTGGTATAATACAATCCCCAGTGCACAAGAAGCATAATTATATCAAAATTCAACTCAGGGTACATGTCATTTCTTCCAAGAAGATGAGCTCTAGAGAAAGGCTACCTGTTCTAACTTAAGGACCTAAGGAAGGATCTGGCCTGCTCATAAACATGTCGTAAAAGGGACTGGGGATTTAGCTCAGTGGTAGAGCTCTCGCCTAGCAAGCGCAAGGCCCTGGGTTCGAGCCTCAGCTCAAAAAATAAAAGATGTCGTAGAGGTCATTTGGGCTATTAGCCACCTCTGGTCTCTGGTTGTGGGAGCTTGGGGGAGCCCCTGGCTATACAGATAATGTAAGGGTCATTTAGATTATTTGCTATCTCCAGTCCTGGTTGTAAGAGCTCGATATGGCCTAGCCCAACAGATAACACAGATCACCAGGCAATTAATCACCTCCAATTCCCAGCTTTCTAAGTGAAGATCAGATTCTACATCCATTCCTTTGGGAGGACAATACTGTGTGCTCAACATTCCTGGTTTTCCTGGAGATCCGTAGGTGCAAGGACCTTCATGCTGGACTCCCAACACACATGGGAGAAAGACCCTTACCATTCATCTGTTGATGGGCATCTAGGATGATTCTATATCTTAGCTATTGATGCCAAAATAAATGTAAGAGTACAGGTATGGTGATTTCACTTTCTTCAGATACTGCCGAGCAGTGGTTTGATTATGTAGTGGATCTGTTTTCAGTGTTTGTGGGGAACCTCATTCCAGTCTCCTCAGTGGCTATACTGATTTACACTCCCATCAAAAGTGGTAAGAGTTTCCTTTGCTCTATATCTCACTAGTGTTTGGGATTCAGTCAGTTTTGTCCTTTTGAAAGACCATATCTTGTATCTGTTCTCAAACTCACCATATAGCTAAGAATGACCTTGAACTGCTGACCCTCTAGGGTGCTAGCTTACAGGTAAGCACACTATAACTGGCTTGTGCAGCTGGAGATAGAACCTAAGGCCACAGCATGCTAGCAAACACTCTAACAACAAAGCTATATCCCCAGCCCCTACATTTTTGTCTTTTTTTTAAAAAGATTTTATTTATTTATTTTATGTATATGAGTGCTCTATCTGCATGTGCACCTTTACAGTGGAAGAGGACATCAGATCCCACTATAGATGGTTGTGAGCCACCATGTGGGTGTTGGGAATCGAACTCAGGACCTCTGGATGATGACCACTGAGCCATCTCTCCAACCCCCATTTTTGTCTTTTTTAAAATTATGTGTATTATTGTGTGTGTGTGTGTGTGTGTGTGTATGAGTAGTTCAGAAGACAACTTTTGGGAGTGGGTTCTCTTCTGCTACCATGTAGGTCCCAAGGATTGAACCCAGTTCATCAAGCTTAGCATCAAACACTTTTACCGTATGAACTATCTCCCAGGCCCTTTTTATTCTTTGTAATAATCGCTTTTCTAATTGAGGTGAGGTGATCTCTCATTGAAGTTTTGATTTGCATGTCTGCTGCATTAAACACTTTTCTCATAAGTCTTGTAAGACACTTGAGAAGTGTCTGCATAAATTGTCCTTCTCCTCCCACCCCACCCCCGAGACAGGGTTTCTCTGTGTAGCCCTGGCTGTCCTGGAACCCACTCTGTAGACCAGGCTGGCCTTGAACTCAGAGATCCACTTGCCTCTGCCTCCCAAGAGCTAGAATTAAAGGCATGCACAACCACTGCCCGGCTAAATTGCTCATTTTTAAACTGGATTTTTATAAACTTTTTGAGTTCCTTCTATATTCCGGATAGCAATCCTTTGTCAGAAGAAATACTTTATAATATAAGCACTCCATTTTGCAGGCTTTTTTCACTCTTGATTTGCTGCGCCAGAGCGCGTGACTTTAGAGGCATCTCATTTGTCTAATTGTGCCTTTATTATCTGTGTTTTTGGTGTCTTCCCACCGTGACTGCCTCTGACTGGGAAAGTGGCTTTGTGGAGGAAGAAGAATTGAAATGGAATCTTGTGGTAAAAATAAGTAGAGCCCCAGGCATAGGTGAGCAGGAGCCCAGAGCAAACAGAGAGAAACAGCCAGGCATGGACTCTTGGCTACAAAATATACCTGGAGAATGTGGTCAAGGCAGAACTGTGGAGGGCTTTGCCTGCCGGCCCTGGCATTTCTGGGCATCTCTCTTCACTCCCTGTGGACTTCTGCACACAGGACCTGGGCCACTCTCTGCAGGATGGCAGCAGCTGGCTGGCCTGGACATTCTGGTCTTCCTGGTGCCCTGCCACCCCGAGCAGGCATACAAGCCCTAACTGCAGCCTCCTTCTACCCTGGCATAAGTAGACGGCAGTGCAGATGCAAGACTAGGCACCGGGGCCCGGGAGTCCCTTTCAGCCCTCTGTCTTCATAGCCCTGGTAGACATGGAAAAAGCAGCCTGTCCGAGCAAGCCTCTCATTAAGGTGGAGTGGCTAACAGGCCTCTCTGCGCATACTAATTACTTGTCTCCAAAGAAGGCAGCAGAGGGTGGACTGGCAAAGCTGAGCAGTCTGAACCCACCGCAGCCAGGCTCCTGCTGTCATGTTTATTTCCCTTTTCCAGAAACTCCCTCCCAGGCTCCCTTCTGTCTCCCTCTCTGTTTTCAAGTAATTTCTGAGTGGGTGGTTATGTGTAGGACGCTCTTGGGGAAAGAAGACTCGGAAAATATGGAAGAGAAGAGGGTGGGTTCAATAACGTTAGTTAAATCTTATCTCTTCCTCTTTATAAATATAATCTAACCATATTGCTTGAAATTTGATTTTATATATAAAAAAGCTATGTTCTTGTGTCCAGTAGCTTAATGTTGCTATTTCTAGCATTTTAATATTTTTCTTTGAGCCTTTCCCCCATTGTTATACATTTGTAAGATGCACTTTTAAGAGGTTGTGATTGCCGGGCGGTGGTGGCACACGCCTTTAACCCCAGCACTCAGGAGGCAGAGGCAGGCGGATCTCTGTGAGTTCGAGGCCAGCCTGGTCTACAGAGCGAGATCCAGGACAGGCACCAAAGCTACACAGAGAAACCCTGTCTCAAAAAAAAAAAAAAAAAGAGGTTGTGATTACACATTCCTCTGTATTTTGCCTTGTTTCCACTCACACTATGGACAATGGAAAGCTCTCACCCTAGCCGGCTTCCTCGGTGATCGTGGTCTTCCCTGAATGCCTCTGTTCGTCCAATGAGGTGGCTTTGTTAACTAGTTTCATAGGTATCACTCAAGAAATTACCAAGAGAAACTAAGTAAGAGCTTAAAGAAACTGGAGTTGGCAGAAAAACTACACACACACACACACACACACACACACACACACACACGCACACACGCACACACGCACACACACGCACACTCACCCCAACCCAGGATGTCTTTTCCCTAATCCCTACAGGTCACATTAGAGGGCAAAGAGGAGGAGTTGAAGTTGCAGATGGAGCTGGGGCTGCTGATTGGATGGAGTTTGGTTTGCTCTGGCTCCATTGAACCCAGGGTCTGGGACATGGTCGTCAAGTCTCACCACTGAGTTACACTCTGGCCCTTGTGTTTTGTTTGTTTTGGTTTTGGTTTGTCTTGAGACAGGGTCCCATCATATGTATAGTTCAGGCTGCTCTGAAATCCACAATCTTCCTGACCCTACCCTGCTGTACTCTGGGATTACAGTACTGTGCTCCGTTTGCTAGGCTTTAAAATGGAAAATTATTTTGGAGTGTGTGTGTGTGTGTGTGTGTGTGTGTGTGTGTGTGTGTGCCTGATGTAGTTATGAGGATTTCTTTTCCTGAGACAGGGTTTCCCAGTGTAGCCTTGGCTGTCCTAGAACTCTGTAGACCAGGCTGGTCTTGAACTCACAGAGGCCAACCAACCTACCTCTGCCTCCTGAGTGCTGGGATTAAAGGTGTGTGCCACCACCATCTGCCCAGATAGGATTTTTTTAAATATAAGGACTCAGAAGGGAGAACCAGAGGGACCATAGCATAAGAAGGACCCCATCCAACGTTGCTGGCTTGGAGGAGGGGCCACAAGCCAAGGAATACTGGGCTCTTTAGAAGCTAGAAAAGGATTCAGGGAAACAGTTCTTTCCTGGGATCTCCAACAGAAACCACAGGCCTGGCCACACCTTGATGCTATTGGTTCATTGAGACCCATTTCAAACTTCCAACTGCTAGAAGTGTAAGATAATACATTTGTATTAGCTAAGTCACTAATTGTGTGTGAGTTGTTATAGCACCCATAGGAAACTAATACAGCGGCCAAGATCAGCTTTCAAAGGCTAAGCGAAACAATATGCAAGTAGTCCAAATTCCAAGGCAAGGCCTTCCTAGGCTTGTCTTGGCAACTCCTTGCACCTTAAGCAAGCAGCCCAGCCAAGCTCCCACTGAAGCATTAGAAATACTTGCTAACTAGGGCGGCAACGGGGTCTTGTCCAGACTCACAGTCAGCCATGCTGAGTTAACAGAGGCTATGGCATCTCAGAAGAGGGTGAGATGTGGACACTCAGGGAGCAGTCAGCTGAAGCAAAGGTTTGCAGAGAAGAAGTGAGAATTCAAATCACCTAGAAGAGGTCTCCTGTCTAGTGGCCCCCACGAATCCAGAGATCACCCCTTGGCTTGAAGCAAAAAGGAAGTGGCCAGCACGCCAGTCCGACATACCTATCCCTTCTTTAAGGAAGACAAGATTTTCCAGAAGCTCTCAAGAGCTTGCGATTCCATCTCTTTGTCCAGAACTGGGTCATGCAGTCATTTCAAAATACAAGGGATTTTGGGAAAGGGATTCAGTTAACAAAAAAACAAAACAAAAAATCAGAATGGATTGGGAGTCTGTTAGTAACCAACAGCAAAAGGAAGAAGTATTTCACAATTTTCCGTAGTTCCCCACACCCTGGGCAAGGCGAAGAAAGAAAGGCTAATATTGTTGTCCACCTATCAGAAAGAAGTCTAGAATACATTATATACCTCAGCACGTTACCCTCTCCGCTGAGGACACTGAACAAAATTACTTGGGAAGTAATTAATTTGCCTAAGGACACATGCTCAGCAGGAATGGCCCGCAAAGCCGCTCAGCATGTCTCCTTCAGTGCACTCTCCTCCTCGTTCCCACTCAGAGCTAGCAGAACTGAACGTGTTCACACGTGCAAGACAGGCTGGAAGGAGCCCAGGAGGTCTGACAGGAAGTAAACGCCCACCTTGCCAGAACCGGGCTTAGGAAGGCACATCTCATAGGATTTCGTTTACAGTACCTGAAGAGAGCTGGCAAAGGGGCTCAGCCAATGGGTTCAGTCCCCCAGAACCTGCTTGGTGGGGGCAGCGGAAAAAAAAAAATGTGTGTGTGTGTGTGTGTGTGTGTGTGTGTGTGTGTGTGTGTGTGTGTGTACATACATGAGCCTGGGGTAGCATAGACCTGAAATCTCACTTTACTCAGAAGCTTGAGGCAGGAAGGTCCCAAGTTCAAAGCCCGCCTGGGCACCTTCATGAATTCCCAAGATGAAAAAGGGTTGGTAGGGGGATGCTAGGGATGCTGGTTGGTATTAGAGCACTTGCCTAGCATTTGGAGGCACCAGGTTCCATCTGCAGTCTGGACCGTGGGCCCTAAAAGACAGGAAGTGTGCGCATCTTGTAGATGAGGTTGTATAACTTAGGTGACCGAGAAGTGGTGGAGCACGGGGCAGAATTGTGCGCTCACTTAGTTACTAATTCCCAAAGAATGTCTTTCTGGATTTGCAAAATCTAAATCTCTTAGGCCGTGTGACTCTAAAACATCCCGAACTTCCCACTCCTAACACGCGGTGAGCTCCACTTTGCCGGTTCAGGAGGCTCGGAGACTTGCCCGTGGTCATAAAGTCCTGAAGCAGAATGGGCCTTGGATGCTGACACCCTGACCAGAAATCCAGGTGCAGATGGTCCCAGGCTATCTCTTAAGCTCCCATCCGATTCTGCTGGGCATTCTGGACCTCTTCATATCTGCCATGTCCATTGTTCAGGCTCAGCGTGTCTGTAAGACTGAAGTGAAAGGCTTCTCAGAGGTACAAAGGGCCTTGCTGCCTGTGGATCTCGGGAGACATTGAACCTCTGATTTAACCAGCCCCATTACTCTCCAGACTTTGGTCCTTTTGATATGTACGCTAACAGACTTTCCTTCTCGTTGCCTTGACCACTGAGGCGGGTTTTACTGAGTTCTAACGAGCACGAGCGTGGACTCCAGTCCCACAGCTCTTACTCTCCAGGACATTTGATGAAGCGCCTGCTTCAAGCCATCATTTGTTCTCCTGTTAGCAAGATGGTGCCTGGAGCTAAGTCCTGGTCCATGGATGAGATTAAACGTTCTTGGGGGACAAGAGGCTTTGGACGGATGAGAAATTTCAAGCTCTGATTTCTGTCCCAATCCACAGGCAACTGGTTGAGCCTTCCACGCTCTGTTGTGGTTTAAATATAGCCAAAGTTCTCGTGTGGGAAGTTTATTCTCTGTGCAGCCTATCTTGGAACTCGCTCTGTAGCCCAGGCTGGTCTTGAACTGACAAAGGCCAGCTTGCCTCTGCCTCCCGAGTGCTAGAATTAAAGGGATGTGCCACTACCACCTGGGTATTCATGGGCTTAAGGAATCATCCTCAGCATTCCAGCATCATTTGAACTCTGTCCACCTTACAGGATTACAATGAGGTAAAGGCTTTCCATACAATATAAATCCCTGGTCAAGCACTGGATGTCTGTTTAGTCCCCTTGTGCCTTGCACAGAGTGGCTGAATTTGGGAGGAAAAGTCCCAGAAAAAATTCTCCCTAGCTGAAGTGAAATGCAGCACCATCAAATATTTTCAAAATGCCAGGCTCCCCGAGAACACGGACAGGCTCTGTCTGTTTTCACACAAAAAGCATCGACTGCTAAGGCCGCCACACACTGTTTTCCTCTGCACTGGGGCCGTTTTGAAGGGACTGACGTGATTTCCACGGCTGAGGTGATTCTCCTGAGGCTTTACTCTTTCCTAATGCTCTATACCGATGGGGTCTGGTGTCTGTCATTTCTTCTGCTCTGACTGGTGTCCTCGGGGGGGGGGGGGGGCCTTCCAGGGCTTTGCTCGCTGGGCTCTTGGATGGTGTTTATTAGGCAAGGCGTCTGTTATTGGTGCCTTCTGGCCCCATCTGGGAGTCTCTGGATTGCTGGTGAGGATTGGGCTAACCAGCCTGCATCAACAGGAGACTCAGGGCTCAGCCGCTGTGCTATTTCCTGATTGGTGTCCCCACAGAGAGAGCAGGACAGAGCCTGGCAACCTTACCTCTACTTCCGAAGCAAGTCCAAGAGCCAGACCCAACGGCAGATCCAGCCTGGGTATTCGGCCAAGAGATACCTCAGAGGCCTTTTGCGGACATGGTCCCCTGTTACCATGTACAGGCTCCAGTGTGCAGGTCAGTGGGAAAATGGAAGGGAGTGAACTCCAGTCTCCCCCACCTTTCAGTCTGATGTGAAGGGGTGTTTTCCAGTGAATGCCAGAAACATCAGGATTTAAGGTCCCAATCTGCTCTAAGGCAAAGTCCCCAAGCTTTGTAGTCCCCAAGCTTCCGTCCCAGGTTTTATCGTCACTGACATTGGCAGAAGGAAGGGCCACCTAAGTACTTGGCCCGGCTCCCCCTGCCCAACCTCAGCACCTCACATCCCACAGCCCAATCCAGAACTCGCTTCCCAACCCACCCCACACCTGAGGCCTCAGAGATCTTCCAACTTACACCCCACTGTTCACAAAACAAGACAAAAAGGAGGTCTACAGACGAAACGTTATTTATTTGTCCATGGTCAGCCAACCAGAAGCAGAGCTGGACCCAGAAGGCAGATACTTCCTGCACCCACAGCTCCACATTCTTCCCAGCATTCCCAAGTTCGCTGTCTGAGGTCATCTCAGGTCATCTCAAGAAGGCAGCTCTCCGGCACAATCCCCCCAGGAGAGAGATGAACACCCCTCCGCCTGACAGAAACCCCAAATGCACTCTGCAGACTTAGGAGAGTCTGAAGTGGGCATTCAAGTTGCCAGATTCATCACACTACACCCACACAAACAGTGGAACTCACAACATTTGAGACACATTTCTACTAAAAAGAATTCATTGTTTATCTGAAACTTAAACTTTAATTGGACATCCTGTATTTTATTTGGCAAACCGCGGGGGATGAGAGATGGGTGGGAAGATGTGCCAGACCTCACTTCTGTTGTTTGCCAGTTCTTCGGCACCAGCACACAGGACCAGAAATTTCTGGCTTGCTTCTTGTTTTATAGGTTTACCTGGGAAAGGAGAGAAAACAGTTCCCTGCCCCAGTAAGTGATGGCTTGAAACAAAATGAGAGATGTGGGTTTGTCTGGCAATTCATTTTACTTTCAAGGCAGCCCCATGGTTACAGGCAGGTCTATTTACTTACCACTTGTGAGAAAGAGCTTCTCAACCAAAAAGGTGTTGTCACTGGCCAAGGCAGGGCAGGCTACTGTCCCACAGTCTGGGCTCAATGTCCTCAAGAAAGCAGGCAGCTTTTAAAAAATAAAAGATCTCAGCTCCGTCCATGGCGTCATCTTAGCTAGCATGCGTGGTCTAAGAAAAGGTGCAGGGACCTTGTATTTGCAGGCCCCTTGCCATAGCCCCTTGATAAAGTGTCTCTTGAAAATAGGCCCTCAAGCTGGAGGAGCAAACGGGGAGGCTTCAGTGAGAGGCCAGTGTCCCAACAGCTCCATCATCTTCTTCCCCTCACATTTCCGAACTCACTCACCTTGGGACGTGCGTGAATTTTCTAGTCTCTTCTGCCTGCCCCTGTGATGAATCGACCCCACCCTTCAAGACTGTTTCTTTTCTTTCTTGCCCTTTCTAAATGTATGTTTGTTTTATTTATTGTTGTTTGTTTTGTTTGTTTGTTTTTGGTTTGAGGCAAGGTCTTACCAGGTATCCCTGGCTGGCCTGGAAATCGATGTACGGATGTCTGGCCTCAAACTCACAGACATCCTCCTGCTTCACTCTGAGTGCTGGGATTAAAGGCAGGAGCCGCCATGCCCAGCTTTAAAAGTTGTTTAAATTAATGTTTATGTTAGTACACAAAGTTTCATCAGGGCACCTTCATATACAGATCATAAGAGTGTGTTGTCTTTCCTTCTCCCGTCCAACTGCTCCTCAGCCATCTTTCTTCACGGTTAGTGCCTCTTCTGCCTTACATCATTGCCCTCTGTATCTCCCACCCCATCAAGATTCTTTTCCCCTTTAGAGTTTCATAACCTATATGCACATGCGCGCACACACATTTATGTAAACATGCATATACAAAGACTTTTTGTCTAGACTGCATATCTAAGCCCGAATCTCCTACAAAGGCTCTCCTAACAATCCCAGTCAATATTCAGCATCTGACCTCACATCACACTGATACTCAGAGCTGCAGAGTTGAGTCCAGAGAGCTCCATCTCTCCAATGGGCTGTGAGAAATCCATGCCTAGTTCCTCTGTGTCTGCCCTGCAGCCTAGCAGACCATGGGCGCTTGGTAAAACTTCAGGAAATACTGCAGAATGGCTACATTAGACTGAAGGTCATGGGCAGACAGAAGAAAGTAAGACATATACCCACTGTGAGTAATCTCTTTCTGGAGCAGAGCAAGCCTTCTAGTCAACACCTAGGAAGCAGCCACAATTTTGTTTTGTTTTTTTTCCCAACAAGGACCTAGTTCTTGGGAATGTCGATGTGGGACAGAGTGCTCATGTGCCCAGAACCAGAAGCGCCCAAGGCACTTGACGGGGAAGCTTTCATACATTCCATCTGAGTTTTCTAATCCTGCTTATCTTCTAATTGTCCTCTTTAATGTCTGTTCAAAGTGGGGAACGAGTAGTTTCGTCCAGAACTCAGGATTGGTTATTACACTTCCCGTCAGTAACTCCTGACCTGCCCCCTCAGGACACATCAAGGATTCTGTGCTGCTCCAGGACAGTCAGCTTGGGCTACCCAAGAATCTCAGGCCATACCAGGATCTTTCGGGTGTTCCCCCAAACTACCATCTCCTGCCTGTCTTCCCTTCCTTTTGGATTCAACAGAGACCATCTTATGAACAAGGTACCAGTTCGTTGTTTTTGGGTTTGGTTTGGTTTGGTTTTGTTTTTTTCTTCATTTTTCATGTGTGTGTAGTGGGATGTGCATGTGTATATGTATACTTGATTGTGTGTGGGCACACGTGGGTGTGCTCATCTACACATGTGTGGATGCGTGCTGAAGCCTGAGGGTGATGCCAGAATCATTCTATAATGCTCTTCCCCTTATCCATCAGGCAGGTCTCTCAATCAAGCCCAAAGCTCATTGATATGATAGTCTTGCTAACCAGCTTGCCTTGGGGATCCCCTATCTCTAAGCTCTGAGGCTGGAATTCTAAGCAGCCTGCCATGCCCACCCAGCATGTAAGTGAGTTCTGGGAACCCGAACTCCGGTCCTGATGCAAGGCTCACACTTGAACCGCTGAGCTGTCCCCCCAACCTGTACCAGTTGATGGTGTGACCAGTTCACAGATATTTGGATTTTTCTTTGACAGTTTAAAGTTTCACAGAAAAAGATCTAGGGGTTCTGGTTCCATCGTCTTCATCTGTAAGATGAAGGGGTCAGTCTGGAATGTGCGGCATGTGTGGTACCCAGTAGTGTGGTACCCAGTAGAGTGGCCATCAATCACCTATGTCTAGCGAGTACTTAGAATGTAGCCACTGCAACTGTGAAACTGAGCTTTTAATTTAATTTTTATTCATTTACATACAAATAGCTGTATGTGGCTAGCGGTTACTGTACTGAACAACATAGGTCTAGACTTTGGTGTTCAGATTTCTGAAGTTTGTTCTTTGTGTTTGTTAATTGGGTTTTTTGTTTTGTTTTTATTTTTTTAAAACAGGGTCTCACTATGTAGCCCAGGCTAACCTAAAACTCACAGTCCCCCCTGCCCCAGCCTTCTAAATGCTGGGGTTATAGACATAGGCCTCCATCTAACATTCTTTAATCCTGTGATTTTTTTGTGACAATGCTTTAAAAATACATAAACTTTGGAGCCATGAATCTGTTTTGCATGGCTCTCCTTTGATTTGTGAGATGGAAGATCTTGAGCAAGTTGATTAGCCACTGAGCATCCATTTGCTCATCTGTGCAATGGGCACATTAGGACTACTCAGTACTACACAGATTACCATGATCCATATTTAACTGATGTTTTTTCTTGGGAACATGTGTCATTCAGAGCTGTGAGTTGTCTTTGGTAAGAGGAAAGATGGATGGGAACAGAGCTCTTGAGAAAAATGCTGGAGCCCAGCATCATGTACAGGTATTTACCTGACACCCAAAAGTTTCCAGAATCAGTGGCAATGTCAGAACAAGCTCTCTCCTTGGGAAAAGGGTCTTGTCGGATAAGTAGAGGAAGTGGGGAGCATGGCAGATCCTCAGAGGCTGATGCCATCCAGCATTCCAACTATGCCGTTTTCTTGACCCTGGTGCCACGGGACTCTGGTCAGAACCTGGTCCACGTGTGATTTGTCTCTCTAAAACATACTGGTCCGGCGATTGTCTTTCTCATTACCTGTTTATACCACAAGTCCTATGTACTTTGTTAACACGGGTTGAAATTTCTTAAACCACTTGATTTGGGAACATTGAAGAAATCACGTTTCTGAACAATGCATGTCCTGGGGACTGGAGCCCACCTAGGTAATGTGGGGACTCCTGCCCTTCTGCCCTTCCCTGGATGGACAGCTATCACATCAGTGCCCTCTGCTGACTCTTCACAGACCCCCTGTCTCCAGTCGATAGCCTGGGATTTGGATGTTCTGGGACCCAAAAAAGTGGGCAGTGAATTGCAGCCCTTTCTCTGGGGACAGGTATCAAGACTTCACAACTGTGGGGTCTGTGACCTCACTGACACCGTTTACCAAGGAGCTGCCACTATCAGGCAGAAACAAGATTCTAAGCCATATGACCTCTCTGGGCCTCAGTGTCCTCATTTATAAAACCGAGTGGCCACACTACATACACTTCACAGGCCCGCATGTGGGAGTTCAAGGGGATAGTGCAGTCCCTGGCACATAGTAAGGACTCAATAAATGTTAATTACAGACTGCCCTAGATTTTTTTCCATCATAATTACTAATTGCAATGTCCAATTGCCTGTGATCACAGGGTCAAAAAAAATTAATTCTAAAGAATGATATGGTGTTCAGAGGCTGAAACTTGGACCCCACTGTTTTCTTGGTTTTAACTTCATTTTTTCCTTAGCTTCACTGTTTATCTTTTTTTTTTCTCTTTTTCTGAAGAAGTAGAAAAATCCTGGCTGTAAAGCTCAGAGCCCCAACAATGAGCCAAGCTATGCTCCCTGGTTCCTCAGTTTGCTCATCTGTAAAATGGGAGCAATGGTGTCTGTATTCCTTCCCTTGTGGGCTAGGAAAAATTACAGGAGGGCCAGGGAGATGGCTCAGTGAGTAAGACCACTTGCTGTGTCAGCAAAAGGACCTGCATTCAAATCCCCAGTCCCATCTAAAGGCTAAGTGGGTCCAGGAGCACCTGGAACTCCAGTATTTAGGGATGGCGGCCAGTAGAAACCCGGTGCTTGCTGACCCCGTTAGTCTAGCTAAGATGGTATGCTTCAGGGTCAGTGAGAGAACCTGTTCAAAAACCAAGATGAAGAGAGAGGGCCAGGCATTACAGCGCATGCCTTTAATCCCAGTGCTGAGGAGGCAGAGGCAGGAGGATCTCTGTGAGTTCAAGGCCAGCCTGGTCTGCATAGCAAGCTCCAGGGCATCCAGGGCTATGTAGAGATATCCTGTCTCAAAGGAGAGACAGAGAGAGAGAAAGAGAGAGAGACAGAGAAATGGAAGAAGAGTCTTAGTATCGTCTCTATGCCCAGACAGACAGACACACACACACACACACACACACACACACACACACACAGAGAGAGAGAGAGAGAGAGAGAGAGAGAGAGAGAGAGAGAGAGAGAGAATGGAAAGAAAAGGAAAATCGTAGGGAGGGAAGGGTAAAAGCTCACCAACAATTCTAAATTGCTAGCCTGAAGCACGTGATTGGGATGGTCCGAGTCCATGTTTGATGTACAAAGGGACATAGCTTTGGTCTCCTTTCAACAATGTCCAGTGCTCTTCTTGCAAGCCTGCTTCTCTGGAGCATAAACTACTGGGCCAGGTGATGCCGTGTACTGAGAATTGTTGTTCTCACGTAGATTGAGTCACATAGTCCCAAGAGAAGTGACCTCTGTATACCCTCTACCCACCTCACGCATTCGATGTGCACAGCTGCTGAGTGAGTACCCGTTTGGCTGGAGTTTCACTTCCTCCGCCCTCAGAAGTATATCTAACTCTCAATGAATCTGACCAGGAAGAATGGATCTGCAATCTGGCTTAGCATCAAAAGATCATTCTAGAATTCCTCAAAAGGTCTTTAGCGCTACCTACTCGGTATGGAGTTCAGGTCCTCTTGTGAACAGGCCAACATGGCCCTGGGCTATCCATTAAGTTCCCTGAGCCATAAAACCCAGGAAGACTTCTGAACTTAAACCTGAGCTGGTGTCTTATCCATCAGTGCTTCCAACACTTCAAACCAGAGCATCCTTCAGGCAGAGGAAGCAGGTGGGGAGAGCTGTCCCCCGACCCCAGGCTTTTGATGCTAAAGCCAATGACACCAAGGATGAGAATGATGAGGACAGATGAGGCTGGCTGTGAGGAAGCCCATGAGCTCCCAGACACCCAGTTCTCCATCTCACACAGGGCACTCAAACGTTTCCAGTGCCCTTGGTGGAAAGAAAGCCCCATGTTGTTCCACAGTGCTGCATGCCGGGAGTGGAGGTATTGGTACAGCTTGGCTCCCAACAAGGAAGGCTTGCCAGACTCTTTCAGCAATAAATCTACCTTGAGCAGCTGATGAAAATAGCTGCAGGACCCTTTAAACCACCGCTGAAAGATTTGCAAACTCTGCCTCAGTCATCTGTTGACTCAGACCCGCCCTGCCCACAGGGTGAATCCAGAGCAAGGCAGCAGCCCTGCCTCCCCGAGTTGGACAGAGAGGGAAGCCCAGGAAAACCACCTGGAGACACCCACAAACCCCAAGGTCAGGTTTCCCATTCAGCATCGCAGCAGCTACAGGTCAGGGCTGCAGGTCAGGCCACACCATCACGCCACCACCCAGGATCCCTTGCACTTCACACACTGTCGCTATCTGGTTTGAGGCCCAGACACCTCTATAAGGAAGTGAGGGCAAGACATTGGGATCCCCAGTTCACAAATGAGGAAGCGGTGTCTGAGAAGCAAAGCTTCCACTCACTCTGCTGACACCCAGGGCAGCCCCGTGTCTACCAGCCGGGTGCCATCTCCACAGAGACACCGTGATGGGTGTGGGGTTTCCAGCTGACCCACTGTGACCTTTGCAGACCAACAGGGCCTGGATGAAGGGGAAGATGGGACAAGTGCATACGTGGACCAGAGCCACAGCCATCAGTGGACTCACGTGACACCACTCAGGCAGCAGCCACGGCAGGAAGATGAAACCCGAGCTGAGGTACCATTTCTGTTTGTTTGCTTGTTTGGTTGTTTGGTTGGTTGGTTGGTTTTTCGAGACAGGGTTTCTCTGTGGAGCTTTGCGCCTTTCCTGGATCTTGCTCTGTAGTTCAGGCTGGCCTCGAACTCACAGAGATCCGCCTGCCTCTGCCTCCCGAGTGCTGGGATTAAAGGCATGCGCCACCACGGGTCTATGTTTCTTACTAGTTGTAACAGACTAAGACCTTAACCTCCAGCCTCCTGAGTGAACTCCTCTACAGGATGGAGTTGTGAGTTAAAATGTAAAAGTGCTTTCTAAACCCTAAGGCACCGTGTGGGTGGGGGTGGGGGTGTATGGTGTGGGGGTGTGTATGACAGAAAGATGTGTGTGTAGTGTGTGTGTCTGTGGGGTGTGGGAGTGGAGGGTGTGAGAGAGATGTATGTGTGATGTGTGTGTAGTGTGGAGACGTGGGTGTGTATGGGAGAGATGTGTGTGTATGAGAGAGATGTGTGTGTGTGAATATGTGTGTGTGTGTCTGTGGTGTGTGGGAGTGGGGGGTGTGAGAGATGTGTATGGTGTGTGTATCTGTAGTGGGGTTATGGGGGTGTGAGAGAGGTGTGTGGTGTGTGTGTGTGTGTGTGTGTCTGTAGTGTGGGGACATGGGGGTGTGAGAGAGAGGTGTGTGTTAGTTGCACACAGCAACAGAGACAGTATCTGTTTCTATTGTGAATAATCTTGTTTGACTTTATGAGGTCACATGTCAAGGAGAGGAGAAACATGGAGAAGACACACACACACACACACAAAAAGCGATTTTATGATGGAAAGACCATGATTTAAGCTCTTCGTCCTGATTTTTTTTTTTTCTTTCTGTAAAGCACTGTTTGTCAGCCATAGCTGCATGTCATCCCCTCTTTGGTCAACAGTTACATGTTTCATTGTAATCAACAGCATTGGAGATCATGCCCCTGTGAGCGTGTTTGTCTTCCCATCCTACAGAGAGATTTCATCCTTGGAGCCACAAGGCCTGACTTACAGAGCGCTGATTTACTCCCTTGTGTTTACAAGACTGTGTGTCTGTCGTTCCCTAGGACAAATGGACAGAGAGCCACCTCCCTGTCCGCGCTTCAGAGGAAAGTCACAATGCAGAGTCTCAGCAAGCCTCCAGGCAGGCCCTTGGGTGTGCCCGCCTTGGTCGCCTTCAGCTTCCTTGTGACAACTCCCTCTTCACGTTCTACGGCGGTGCCTTCCCAGGTAGAAAAGCAGGTCTCAGAGCCAGAAGCCTGAGGTCTCTGTTGATCTGAGTGCACCGCCTGCAGAGCTCACTTGAGAACACAGGCTTGCCAGTCACCACCTCTTCCTGCCGCTCACCTTGGAAAGTGGCAAGCAGAGGCCAGTTGGCATGGGAAGGAGACTCAACTCGGACCAGCTCCTCTTTGCCCAGTGCCTAACCACACGAATTCCGACATCCTAGGGCCGAGTTTGAGTTAACCCCCCACTTACCAGTGACGATCTCAGGCTTGTTTGATTTTGCTGAGGCCGTTTCCCACCGTGTGGAATGAGGCTAACACAGCTTTGAGACTGCCATGGGGACCGCGTGGGTTAGGACATGTAAAACACGGTGCATGTTTCCTTCTGTGTTTACCTCTCAACACTTGTGTGAGCCAGCAAGAGACCAGACAGTGAGACTGAGGCTCCCCTGCCTGCTGTGACAGAGCCATTGGACATCTCAGTCTCCCACATGCCCCGATTTTCTTCTCATCAGCCTGATTTGCATCAGACTTCTATTTTCTACTCACGTCTACACATTTGATTATATATTCATTCTACTCAGGTTAGGGGATGGTGGTATATATTTGTAATCCCACACTCAGAAAGCTGGGGCACTGGTTCAAGGCCACCCTGCATCACATAGTGAGTTTTAGGCTGGCTAGCCTGGGCTACTGTATGAAAAGCTGCTCAAAAATAAAAAAAACAGAGGGCTAGCGAGGTGGCTCAATGGTTAAAAGCATTTGCTGTTCTTCCAGTGGACCCCAGTTCAGTTCCCAGCACCCACATTGGATGGTTCACAGCTATCTCAACTGCTTGTAGTTAGCTCCAAGGGATCTGATACCCTCTGGCCTCTGCAGGCATGAAGCATGTATCAACACATGCACGCACGCATGCACACATGCACACACTAAAAACAAATTTCTAAGAAAAGAAAGAAAAACGTAACAAGACTTAAAACTCAGCAGTTCACCCCATAACTGGGACTGACAACTTTTCATTCCTACCTGTTTCTACAGATAAACAAGGGAACCTGAAACTCCACAAGGCCAGAGGCGGCTGCCTGTCACAGGAACCTCCTGTAGAAAGAATCCGTTTTCCTCCTATAGCATCTGCCACGGGCTCAGAACAAAGAACATTTGGGGAAACAAAGAAAAAGAAGGTAGGGAGTGTATGTGCACATGTGCAATGTGTGTGCATGTGTCTATATGTGCAAATATATGTGCATATGTGTGTATGTGTGTATGCATGTGTGTGCATGTGTCCGTGTGCATGTGCAAGTGTATATGCGTGTGTGTGTGTGTGTGTGTGTGTGTGTGTGTGCCTATGTGTGTATCTGTGTGTGGTATCTGTGTGGTGTCTGTGTGTGTGCATATGTCTGTGCGTACATGTGTCTGTATGTGCAAATATATGTGCATATGTGTGTATGTGTGTGTATGCATGTGTGTGCACGTGTCTGTGTGCATGTGCAAGTGTATATGTGTGTGTGTGCCTATGTGTGTATCTGTGTGTGGTGTCTGTGTGTGCATATGTCTGTGTGTGCATGTGTCTGTATGTGCAAATATATGTGCATATGTGTGCATGTGTGTGCATGTGTCTGTGTGCATGTGCAAGTGTATGTGCATGTGTGTGTATGTGCCTATGTGTGTACCTGTGTATGGTGTCTGTGTGGTGTCTGTGTGTGTGCATATATATGTCTGTGCATGTGCATGTGTGTGTGTGCATATATGTGTGTGTACATATGTGTATCTGTATGTGGTATCTGTATGTGTGTGTATTTAATTCCATTCTAGAAATTAAGTGACTCAAAGGGACGTCTCTGAACTCATGAGGTGGAGTTGGAATGAGGGGTTGTAGCAATTTGCTGTTGGAAATCCTGGAGTTTCAGCAGCCCCCATCATTCCTCAGAGCAGAGCACTTCGTCCTGTTAGGAGACAGGGGCCTCTCTAAGGAAGTAAGCGCAGGTCGTGAGCCTGTGAGCCGCCGGGTCCTACCAGTTAAAAATGCCGGGGACATTGACTCTAACAGTGTTCACTCACTCGAGGTTCCGTCAGCTTTGCAAATGTAGGGTGATTTGGCAAGTTTATGGACTCCTTTCAAGACCTAAGAACAGGGGTGGAGAGATGGCTTAGAGGTTAACAGCATTGACTGCTTTTCCAGAGGTTCTGAGTTCAATTCCCAGCAACCACATGGTGGCTCACAGCTATCTGTAATGAGATCTGATAGCAGATCTCTAGACAGGACACTATATATATATTTTTTTCCAATTTTTTTTTTTCAAGACAGAGTTTCTGTGTGTGTAGCTCTGGCTGGCCTCAAACTCACAGAGATCCACCTGCCTCTGCCTCCTGAGTGCTGGGATTAAAGGTGTGCGCCACCACCACCCGGCAATAAATAAATCTTAAAAAAAGAAGTAAAAAACAGGGCCAGCATGATGGTGCAACTTCAGAGGTTCTTGCCACTAAGCCTGAGGACCTGACTCAATTCCTGGGCTCACATGGTAGAATTACAATGCTAACTCCTACTAACTGTCCTCTGACGTCCACATGCACACAGTAGCAGGCGCCTGTTCATACATTAAGTAAATAAATACACAAATAAATAAATAAGTGTGATGAAGATTTTAGAAGTGAAGAATACCTTCTTCCTTAAGATGGCTCTGGCCAGGGGCTGGAATGGTAGGTAGCTCAGCAGTTAAGAGCACTGCCTGAACCGAGCAGCGGTATCGCACGCCTTTAATCCCAGCATTCGGGAGGCAGAGCCAGGAGGATCTTTGTGAGTTCGATGCCAGCATGATCTGGGACAGGCTCCAAAGCTACACAGAGAAACGCTGTCTCAACCCCCCCCCCCCCCCCCCCCCCCCCCCCCCCCCGCAAAAAAAAAAAAAAGAGCACTGGCTGCTCTTCCAGAGGACCAAGGTTCAATTCCCAGTATCCCCATGGCAGCTCACAACCATCTTTAAATCCAGTGTCAGGGGATCTGACACCCTCACACAGACATATATGAAGGTAAACACCAATGCACAAAAATAAATAAGTCATTTTTAAAAAGTGACTCTGGCCATCTTTAGCCTGGCCCTGCCTCACTATTCTATATGGCACTTTGGCATTGGGAAGCATCCATGATAGATAAGGCATGTAGAAGAAACTCCAAAATGTTCCGCCCCGATAGCCTCTGTGTGAATAGTGACGGGCCCCTGCCGTCTGAAATGGCTCTGAAGGACCACAGGCAATGCTGGTACCAGGAACCGATGTTTTCATTCTCTTCAGGACTGTCTGGGTGGTCCTGAGTCTGAGCTGCCTTCCCGGGTTCCTTTGGGCCAGGAGTACAGAGCAGACCTGAACTCCAGCATCACCACAGGATCAACACAGGCCTGAGCTCTCACACCCAGTCAGTCCCCACCCGAGCCAGGCGCAGAGGAAAGGGACGTCTTTGAATCCCAAGCATTCGTTTAACACAGGAAAGCAATATTTTCCACTGTGTTAAAACCCTGTGTCAATTTCTAATTAGAATAAAGAAATTAAGGCTTGGCTTGTCAGCCACCCCTCACGCAAGACGTCTGAGTTCCCACACAGCTTTCTCAATGCGACCCTTGTAAAAGAGAACCCACAAGGTCCGTATTCAAAGCAGGGCCGTTGGTGAACAACACCTGCAGAGGGCCGGTCCCCAGGAACAGAGATCTTGTGTGCGTGTGTTTAGCTAATCACTTTCTTCATGTTTCAAAATTATAAATATTACTTTGCATAAATTGGGTAGATTTTTCCTTCTTCAGTCAGCCCCAAGCATATAGGATGCTTATGTGTGTTTCTGACTCCTGATTTTGTTTTTTCTGGGGAAAAACAGAAAATCCTTTTTATTTTTTCTTCCTCTGAAACCAAACTCTCTGAAAGCTCGTACCTACACTTCTCAGGGCACTAAATTCATATGCTAAATGTCGCAAACAAAAAGTATTACCCTACAGTATCTCCCCCCCCCATATATATGTCTCTGTGTGTGTGTGTGTGTGTGTGTGTGTGAGAGAGAGAGAGAGAGAGAGAGAGAGAGAGAGAGAGAGAGAGAGAGAGAGAGACGATAGGAAGGAGAAACCAGACCAAATGAGTTGTTGAAGCTGACACGGTGACTCTTCATAGTTGTACTCATGTGACAAATGGTCAGAAGCTGAGATTTTTCTGCTAGGGGCCAAACTGGCTATTAATGTTTACAGGAAGAAATTTATTCTTTAACAAATATCCTTGATTCCAAGAGTGGTGGGGCATGCCTGTAATCTTAGCACTCATGAGGCAAAGGCGGGAGAGTTGTGAGTTCAAAGCCAGCCTGGATTTCACAGTGAAACCTTGTCTCAAAAAATAGTTCCTGGGAAGGTAACTCAGTAGCAAAGTGTTTGTCTAATGTGCACCCAAGTTCCACCCTCAACACACACACACACACACACACACACACACACACACACACACACACACACTACCACAGACACAGACACACCATGCATGCAGACATACCACACACCACACACTGCAGATACACCATACCTCCAGACACACCACATGCACGCACATGTGCGTGTGCACGCACACACACACACACACACACACACACACACACACACCATGCAAGTCATAAAAGCAATCCATATTTGAAACACTGCTGTGACTACATATATTAATTCATTTTTATCTCCCAACTTTGCAGCATAGGTAGTATGGCCACTCTTATTTTAAGGAAGAAATTGAAGTTACTAAAGGGAGCTTGGGGAATCCTGTGGAAGAGGGAGGGGAAGGATCGTGGGAGCCAGTGGGGTCAAGAACACCACCAGAAAACCCACAGAACCAACTAACCCGGGCTCATAGGGGCCCACAGAGACTGAACGGAGAACCAGAAGCCTGCTTGGGACTGACCTAAACCCTCTGCACATATGTTACAACTGTGTAGCTTGGTCCTCTCGTGAGACTCCTAACCGTGGGACCAGGGGCTGTCTCTGACTCTGTTGCCTGCTTTGGGGACCCTTTCCTCCTACTGGATTGCCTCATCCAGCCTTAATAGAAGAGAAGATGTCTAGTCTCACTGCAACTCAATATACCATGGTGGGCTGATATCCATGAGTGGCCGGCCCTTTTCCAAAGAGGAACGGGAGAAGTGGGGGGCGGAGGAGGGGCTGTGGGGGGGGGGGGGAGTAGAGGGGCAGGAAGGGCTAGGAGGAGAGGAGGGAGGGGAAACTTTGATTGGACTGTAAAAACAATAACAACAAAATTTTACCAAAGGGAGTCGGGTAGTGGTGGTGCACACCTTTAATCCCAGCACTCAGGAGGCAGAGGCAGGTAGATCTCTGAGTTTGAGGCCAGCCTGCTCTACAGAGTGAGTTCCAGGACAGCCAGGGATAGACAGAGAACCCCTGTCTTGAAAAAAACAAAACACAACAACACAACAAAACACAAAAAAGTTAGCGAAGGGAAGCAGGTACAAATAACAAGCCCCGTATCACTTCTCATCTGAGGTGGAACAGCCTCTGCTTCTTGTTCCCTTTGCTTGTTCTCTTAACGACGGACTCGGAGATTCCTCCTTTATCAGGACACAGATATGTCCCCAGCCATGTCACTCAATCCATCATTCTCCCCAGACACAACAGAGAGTATTATTCTCTCAAAGGCTTTTAGGGTAGGGAGAGGGGAGTTTGGGGCAGGATCTCATGTAGCCCAGGCTGACTTTGAATTTGCTGTTTCACTGTGGATGACCTAGAACTCCTGATCCTCATGCCTCCACTTCCCAAGTGCTGGGATTATAGGCGTGGACTGCCATGCCTGGCTCTCTCAAAGGGTCTCAAATTTATCGTGTCGATAAAACTCAGAAGAATCAGGCAGGAAGGACATACTTGGAGCTCCCTGGAGATATCAAAGCAAAGCCCCGCCCCCACCAGAGCCATCAGCACCAGCCCCCAGGCCATGACCTTTGCTTCTCCTAGCAGCTATTTGAACAAGAATGCAGTAAGATATGCTATCATTTGCCCTCCGCAGGCTGCAGGGTTTTCATTTCTGCCATGTTGGTTTTGTGTTTATACTTTCTCCAGGCACCAAAGGCACTGAAATTGCCTCCTGTTTCAGAAGAACCCCCCAGAGTCCTCAACCCCCTGAGGAGCCGATTTAAGGCCAATGAACCCCCAATGGAGCTCTTCATCATCCCAATGGAGATTCATTTCCATGCCCCACAGCCCCCCAAAGAAAAGGCCTGCAGAAGAGGTAGGTCCTCTGCTGATGGCATTTCTGTGGGACTTGGTCAAGCCAGAAAGGGTTAAAAATTGGGATCCTTGCCAGTCCAAGTGATGGCTGAGGTCACCAGCCCCCAGGGTCATCCCCAGGGTCACCCCCAGGAAAAGCGGGTCTTTTCCAAACAAAGGAAAGGCAACAAAATCCGTAGGTCTCTTCTGATCATACCCAATTCAATTCTATCCACCGGGCCCTTCACTGAGCAGTTTATGTTACTAAAGTAGGAAAAGAAGTGTGCCATTACTCTGGTGGAGGCGGTGCGGTGCTTTGCTTTGATATCTCCAGGGAGCTCCAAGTATGTGTACACACTCAGTGAGCCATAGATAGTATAAAAGTGCAAGAATGTTCCAGCAGCTTACAAAAAAAAAAAAAGTTATATAATACCAAAAAAAGCAACTAAGAATGAAAATGGAAAAAAATTGTCCTCGTTAGAATTACCATTGCTGTGATGAAACACCATGACCACAAGCAGCTTGGGGAGGAAAGAGTTAATTTGGCTTACACTTCCACATTACAGTTTATCATCAAGGGAAGTCAGGACAGGAACTCAAACAAGACAGGAACCTGAAGGCAGGAGCTGACGCAGAGGTCATGGAGGGGTGCTTCTTACTGGCTTGCTCCCCATGACTTGCTCAGGCTGGTTTCTTATAGAACCCAGGACCACTATCCCAGGGATGGCCCCACCTACAATGGGCTGGGCCCTCCCCCATCAGTCATTAATTAAGAAAATGCCCAAGGATGAATGCTTCCCTCCTCAACTTCACTGGAGCCTCCTTGGGAGGGAGGGAGAAAGGAGAGAGGGAGGGACAATCTGGCTTGGGTCATGTCCCTGCCCTGGAACCAATCACTGTGGCTAAGATAATGAGGTCCTCTTATAATCCAAGCTCAGTCACATGGCCAACCCTGGAGTCACAGAATGGGCGGAGATTTACCCAAACCCCATTGTGCAAGCGAGGAAGAGATGGGTCTCCACAAAGACGTGACACGTGGCAAAAACAACTTAGCTTTCCCTTTGCCTTCTAGCTGCTCAGCACCCTGAATCAGATCCAGAACCAGAAGAGGCCACGCCTCTGTGGCGGCCTCCCCTGAAGCGGCTATACTTAGAAAGGCCAAGGGGAATCACGGTGCACCTCCCGGTGGCCAGTGGTCAGGACACACCCTCACCTCAAGGTAATTCCTTTCTCCCTCCGGCATCCCAAGGGAGCCTCACTCTAAACCGAAACAGGGCAAGACCCAGGAGGGTCCTCCGTGGAGAGAAAGGCTTCCAGGGAGGTTAGTCCATCCTCAACCTCTTGAAGATGGCTGTAGTTCAGGCAGCAACTGGTTAGTTAACCCATGTGCTTCGATACAACTAACAGTGTCTGGCTTGAAGAGACTTACTCACTGAATCAGCCCTCCATAATACTTTCTGGTTACAGATGCACAATGGCACTAACTTGACTGAAAATTTGCTGCATGCCCTATTTCTAATCCTGTTTGGTTTTTTGTTTTGTTTTGTTTTGTTTTGTTTGTTTGTTTGTTTGTTTGAGCTGAGGATTGAACCCAGGGCCTTGCGCTTGCTAGGCAAGCACTCTACCACTGAGCTAAATCCCCGACCCACTAATCCTGTTTTTAAGCAATGAAATTTCATTTCTAATCTTTTATAAATACATGCTTCTCCATTTAAAAGTTTGTTATATTGATTTTAAAAAAAGTCTTCACATTTTTTTCAAAATATATGGTCATCAGAAGTTACACACATGGGGCCAGGTGTTGTGGTGCACACCTTTATTCCCAGCACTTGGGAAGCAGAGGCAGGTGGATCTCTGTGAGTTTGAGACCAGACCACTTACCACAAAGTTAGTTCCAAAACAGCTAGGGCTACACAGAGAGACCTTGTCTGAAAAAAGATAAAAACTAAAAAATGTTAATAATAATAATAATAAAGAAGTTATGGGTATGTTAAAGTATATATTTTAATGTAGTAAATAGGTTGGAAGCGGTGAGCCATATGTGGAAAGTTCTCCATGTTCCTCACTTGCAAGATGGCAGGTTCAGGAGCAGCAGGTGACCACAAGTGGCAGGTCACCATCGGGCACAGCAGCTGGGAGCAGGCGGGGAGCACATCGATGTGTGCTGAGTTCCCCTCTGTGCCAGGCTCTGCTCTCAGTCTTTCAAAGGCGCAGTCTCAGGTGCCCGTCACCACAACCCTGCCTTCGGCTTACAGACCAGAAAATAGACGTGCCAAGAACTCAGTGACTTCTCTGAGGCCTCACAACTCCAAGTGTGTGGTCAGGACCTCCCTGTGCTCAACTCCATTCTTGCCCATTACCCTATGCTGCCCTCAAGAATAGACATGATTGGAGAACTAGGGTAGGGTCTTTTTAAAAGGTATTATCAGATAGGGGCTTATTTAACCGCCTCCTATGTAAATGCCAGCTTCCTTAGAGCTAGTTAGTACTGGCCAGGACTGCCTTCTGCCGCTTTCCGGTGCACAGTCAGAGCCACAGAGATAAAGACGGCATGCTGGGTTTCACCCTTAGCATTGCTCAGCTCATACTGCCCCCAACTCCTTCTCACCTACTGAATTCACCCACCGGGGGCTGAGAGTGAAGAGCCAGCCCATCTTTGGTGGCAAGACCAGGTAGAAGCTAGCCTAAGAAGTCTCTGATAAGTCAGAGCGACTTAGTTCAGTATATGACCCAAAGGAGGGCCGTAAGTTCAAGGTCAGGGCGCCGAAACAGTGATACCCCAACTCAGAAAAAAAGGAGGTGCCAAAGAGGCAAGCTTTTTCACATGCTATGTCCCCCCACAGACCTGGCGCAGGGTATTGGCAGCTGGTAAGTGAGATTGTCTCATGCCCACAAAGGCTGCACATTCCTATTCTCTTGCTCAGCCCTAGGACATTTCCCCTCTAATACCACAAAAGTGAAGCCAGCTTTGAGGTTTTCACACATCTACACACACATGTATTTTATTTTACTGTAGCATAGCACTATGTGGGTGTAAGTTGCAGACATTATACAGACTATCAGCAAATTATTCTGTCAGCCACAATACTGTTATCACATTTTTAAAAAAGTTAGCATTGGTGCAGAAATGGTTTCCAATATAAAATACATATTCAAAATTCTCTAGTTATACCACCGATGTTTTCTATAGGTTTTTGTCTGTTTGTTTCCCCAAATCAAAATTCAATTCAGGACCATGCAAAGAAAGCATTTAGCTATCCCCTCTCTTCAGAGTCTTTTAACCTGCAAGAATTCTCTAGGCATGGTTTTGCCCTATGGGTTGTTGTTGCTGATGTAGTGTTTAGGTTTTTGTTGTTGTTGCTGTTGTTTTATTGGTTGGTGGGTTGGTTGGTTGGGTTGGTTGGTTGGTTGGTTGGTTGGTTGATTTGGTTTGGAATATTCTGTTCGTTTGGTTTAGTTTGGTTTTTCGAGACAGGGTTTCTCTGTGTAGCCCTGACTGTCTTGGAACCAGCTCTATAGACCAGAATGTCCTCAAACTCAGATATCTGCCTGCCTCTGCCTCCCGAGTGCTGGGATTAAAAGCGTGCACCACCACCTCCCAGCTTGGTTTGGTTTTTTGAGATGGAATCTCACATAAAAATATAGCCCAAGCCGGCTCCGAACTCACTGTGTATCTGAGGATGCCTTGAACTCTGAACTCCTGATCCTTCCGTTTCTGTCTCTGAGGTGCTAGAATAACAGTTGCTCATGGGTACATCAGGTTTCCAAGTTAGTTTCTTATGGCATCAGTGATGGTGTATTTCATAGGAAGTGACGCTAACCTATAATGGGTCAAAGGTGGTGTAGATTTGTCCACTGTGCTTCTGTCAGGCATGGTAGCTCACACGTTTAAACCCAGCTCTTGGGAGGAAGAAGCAGGAAGGTGGATCTCTGTGAGTTTAAGGCCAGCCTGGTCTACGGAGTGAGTTCCAGAACAACCAGGATTATGTAGAGAGACCCTGCCTAAGGGGGCAAGGGGCAGGAAATACTTCTCTCTTTTTTTTTTAATAAATAAACACTCTGAAATTTTGAGATTTTGCATGAAGCCAGTTTTTACACCTAAAAGAAACAGTTGTGTCAAGTGTGAAATAAAGACCATTTTCTCTAAAAGACAAGCCAGGCTTTTGTAGGTGGGGTCCCAGATTCTGTCTTCCTAGAACAGTCCCTGCTGCTTTTGAGAGGAGATGAAAGGTTAGGAGGTGCTTTCTGGAGTCTTTTTTAATCAGTCCTGTGGCCCTTTGTCTACCATGTGGAAGGTGGTATAGTGGATCCTCCAATCAATGCGCTCACTGCACATCCAGAAAAGACACACCTGACCTTCCTGATCCCAGTTTTTCCCATTTTGCTTTAGGAGATGGTGATAGCCTGGCTAAGAGCGAGGACCAACCACTGCACCTCCCACCCCCAAATAAAGGGGGAAAAAGTCCAGAGATCCGGAAGGATGTGGACAGCTGCAGGACATCAGCCTGCAACAGTCCCACAGGCCACTCAAATGAGGGGGCACTGCCAGCAAGACCAGGTAGTCATTCTGGGGTGCATGCAAACCCTACCCTACTGTCTTTTCTGTGGCTCCTGTCTAGGTTACCCACCAAAAAGAGGAAAATGGTGGTATTTCCAACGGTATTAGTGAAACTAATGTTCGGCCATCCCCCTAAAGAGTCTGACTTGTTTGGAGAGTTTACTGCACCAATACACACCAAGCTGTTTCCTCCTTCCAGCAACCACTCGTGATGACTTGGCTCCCTGAACTTCCCTGAGTTCAGCAGACCACACTTAACACTACTCCAAGACAGAAACCTCCCTGGGCACAGGAACCTGTGGACCTTGCAGTAGATTAAAAAAAAAAAAAAAAAAACTTCCAGAGGGAAATCATCCTCCAGCCCAGGGCAGGCCTGAGGCCTGTTCACAAGAGGAAAAAGATGTTGCCTTCCTATCCTAGGATGAGACAGGGCAAGCCACGCCCTCTGTGGCTGAGCCTGGCAGTCAAGAAGTGACCAAGATCCAAGGCAACACTGCAAGGCAGTGCAGTAGCAGCTGACGTGCGGCTTTGAACCCTAGTCAGTTCAGAAAGCCAAAGCTGCTGAGAGTCTGAACTACCCCTAAAAATCTCAAGAGAGGAGCCTGCCATGCTGGAAACTGACAGGCAACTCTCAAAGAAACGCAGGGGAAGGACTGAAGAACCTGCTCCACAGTTAAGAGCATTTGCTCTTTCAGAGGGCTCCTGGCCTGTTCCCAGCACCCAATTATCGTAACTCCCGTTCCAGGGGATCTGAAGCCCTCTCCTGGCCTCCTCAGGCACC
Organism: Onychomys torridus; assembly: GCF_903995425.1. Taxonomy (NCBI): domain Eukaryota; kingdom Metazoa; phylum Chordata; class Mammalia; order Rodentia; family Cricetidae; genus Onychomys; species Onychomys torridus. The sequence continues at coordinate 44,520,937 of NC_050465.1, forward strand.
AGGCATGCACATAGCATATATGAATACACATAGGCAAAACACCCACACATATAAAATAAAACCAATACATAATAAATCTTAATATACCTTTTAAATGCACTCCGTGCACTGTTCCTCCTCCCTCAGAGCTTTGGGCCACGTCCTCCTCTGGGAGCACCAGATGAAGGGGCTGGCAAGTGTGGAAGGGGCTTCTCTGTTCACAGCACAGCTCACCCTGGGAGACAGGGGAGCTGAGAGCCAGCCGCAGGGAGACAACAGACTCCTACCCTTTCATGCTGCTCAGAGATAGGGCGGCTCTATTTAAATCAACCACTCTCTCCCTGCCCTGTCTGTCTCCCCTTCCGTCTCTCATTCTGTCCCCGAAGTGTGTGGGGTTGAATTCTTGTAAGCATAAATTAAATATGTAAGTCAATAACTCCGTTCTGTGTATGCAGTTTCTCTGTTTAGGGCTCAGGGAGTCACAATCCAACCCCTTCCTTCCCTCCCCTCTTTCTACACAAATGCTTTCGAGACTTTTTTCCTTAGCTTCGTTCCCTTATCCATGGTACAAACGGCCCAAGCTTGACGAGGGTCCCTTCTTCACCTGGGGCCATCCTGGGGGTCAATAGCCATAGCGCGCACACACACACACACACACACACACACACACACACACACACGGGAAAATATGATTAGACTAGAATATTATAGCCATGACTAAGACAAGAAATGCCAAGTGAATATGCTAGATGTGTGTGCCTGTGATTGTCAGTGTGTGTATACTCATGGGTCTCAGTGTGTTTGGTGGTATATGTATGCTTATCTGTCCATGTGAGTACATGTGTGTGCTGTGTGCATGATGCATACCTGTATGTGTCTGAGCATGTGATGGCACACATCTAAGGTGCATTCAAGCCTGTGACAGAGTGCATGTTTCAGTGCATTGTGCCACTGTTTGTATGTGGCATGTGTATAAGCTTGCATGCCTGCATGTACGTGGCTGTGCATGATGTACATTTGTCTTTTGAGAGTATGCACATGTATGCACGCGTGTTTATATCTTTATGCACATTTATATGTTTGTAAGTGAATTATGTCCATGCCACTCAGCATCCACTCCAGCTGGAGGCCTGCCTTATTACTGGCCCTTTTTGGAAAACAGGAAAAGGAAGATTAATATGATATGAACTATATTTAGTTTTTGCCCCTGGTTTCTGTCACAGACCTGAACACCCATGGAATTTCCAGAAGTGTCTCTTCTTGCTCATGGGGAGCCTCTTGGATAATGATGGTGATTATGCTAATAGGGTCATGTATGCTCAGAGAGGGTGCAGAAGCTCCATCCCCACCCTGTGCATCTCACTGGCTGTGGACTACATTCCTGAGGACACATTAGTAGCCCTGAGTGTCTTCTGTGAGTGTCCTAAGAAAGTATCAGATTCAAGTCTGGGAGTCATGGAAGCCGGGTTTATAGCTGGTGGGTTAGAAGCACAGGCCACAAATGGAGGTGGAGTTGGTTGTTTTTGCTCTTTTGGGGGCCACCACCCAGCTTCCAAATAAATCACATGTGGAGTTGAATTCTTAATTATAAATGCCTGGCCTTAGCTTGGCTTGTTGCTAGCCAGCTTTTCTTAAATTATCCCGTCTACCTTTAGCCTCTGGGCTTTTTCCTTTTCTACTTCTGTGTATCTTACTTTCATTCTTACTCTGTGTCTGGCTGTGCGGCTGGGTGGTTGGCCCCTGGAGTCCTCCTCCTTCTCTGGCTCCTAGGTCTCCTTGCTCTTTTTCTATTTATTCTTTCTGCCCACCAGCCTGGCCTATCCTTTCTCCTGCCTTGCTATTGGCCGTTCAGCTCGTTATTAGACCATCAGGTGTTTTAGACAGGCAAAGTAACACAACTTCACAGAGTTCAACAAATGCAACATGAAAGAATGCAACACACCTTTGCATCATTAAACAAATATTCCACAGCATAAACAAATGTAACTTAAAATAATATCCTACAACATGGGGGTTTGCAGTCAACAGTTAAAACAGGAACAGCCTTGTGGATCTGAGCCTTTAACCTGAGGAATCTGACGTTACTCCAGGTAGAGGTGCCAGCATTGAGCAGAAGTATAGGAGGTCCTGGCTGTTGTCTCTAAAGGATGGTTTGGTGAGGGGAACTTCCACACACCTGATCACAGGTGTTTTCAGGACTGGGAGCAGAGGAGGAACATACGGGTTTTTTCTCATAGTCAATTTATACGGTGTGTACCTTGAGTCTTTGCAAGTAACCAAGAGACAGACAGCTTCTTTGTGCAGCCTGGGCTGGACTTCCTGTATAGTCCCAGCACTTGGCCCTAGTCTGTGATCAGACACGGGGAATACCACACAAAGGCATCGACTGGGAGGAAAAGCAAAAGCAGGAATCACCAAGTTGTGGACCCAGGGACTAGACCACACTCAACTGGAGGAGACCCCACTGGCCTAGAACTGCCCTCAAAATGCCCAGAGCTGCTACCTTCTCCAGACTCTGCATGGGTGTGGTGTGGCTCGTGGAAGCCCCTCTATCTCATCCTGACCCCCAGAAGAAAGGCCCTAGGCAATAAGCCTACTCTGCCAAATGCCTCAGTGAACGCTGGCAAGCAGAGAACACACCAGCATCTCCATTCACAGCCTCCCTCACCTGCACTGAGGCTAATGCTGCCCATGCATATTCTTGTTTTCAAGAAAATTCCAGAGATCCCACACTGGGACACTTGGTGGGGAGTCCAGAGGGTGAAAACGTCTGCCTGTCGCTCGAGGGGCTCATGGGAACAGAGGCGCTTCCGCCGGGACAAGGTAAGAAAGCACACTCCAGGGCAGCCTTGTTTTCGGTTTCCAAAGGTTCCCAGCAGCAGCAGAGACATCATTAAAAGCAGCAGACATGAAGCAGCCAGCTTCTCCCACTCCCTGACACAGAGGTTCCTCTGTGGTCCAGACACAATAACCCTATGTTCGAGGAACAAGTTCCCTCTTGCCGGAACATCTGGAGACAGGAGATGCAGAGAAATGGCTTGGAAGAGCTCTAGTGTGCCATGCTGATGCCTTGATCAGGATGATAAAGCCCTTTTGGTATTCGCCCAAACTAAACACGGCCTTCTTCTCTTCTTTCCAACCACGCTCCTGAGGTGGAGGTGGCTAATTGGTAATCCAATCAGGCATCCTTGTTATGTGCGTTGGTTCACTGCTGTGAGTCACCTGGCTCCTGACAGACAGCGAGGCATTTTCCAAAACCCCTTTCGGAAGGGCAGCTTTCTGGAAGAGAGACCCTGGCTCTGGGCAATAGCCATCTTGCAAAGGAAAAAAGAAATGAAATCAGAGGGTCATGAGTGTCAACCACCCAGAAACCATCGGGCTGGGCCTGCATGGGCTGTGCAGCCAGCAGGCCCCTTGATGAGGAAGATTAAAAGCTGCACGTATTGGTGGGTTATGTCACAGCTGGCTTAATGGGTCGGGCCTGGATTCGGGGCCAGATTTCCATAGCCCTGGCTTGTCCTGTATGTAGCCTGATGATGTTTTCTGTGTGCATGATTGCTCACCCACAATGACAAGATACACACACACACACACACACACACACACACACACACAGAGAGAGAGAGAGAGAGAGGGGGGTGGGGGGAGGGAGAGCCATCCCTTGGCTGCATTTTATAGTCTATGATGACTGCGGTAAGTTCCACCCATTATAGGGATTTCTGGGAAGTACGATGATGCATTTGCTTCTGAATTCGGCATCCAAGAACTTCCCTCCCCATTTGGTTATACCAGAAGATGACTTTTTAAATATCTTGGGTCTGAATCTGTTGGAGCAGGAATGAGAAAGTTGGAAGGACTGTCCGTGGGACAGCTGGTGGGACAGCCGGGGAAACAAATGGGGCAGTCACCTGCCGTACATCTGCCCATGCTGTTCCAGGGGGAAGAGCTTCTCTTTGGACAATGCAAAAGCAACTAGCAGAAACAGAAACGTTTAAGTATGGTGTTTGCTGCTGCCGTGTAGATAGGATGCTTTAGACATTTCAGTACCTCCAGCCCCCGCCACAGTTCCTAACGCATGAAGCAGGATCGGAGCCAGTGTTCACTGAAAAACGAGTTCTGGGACTGGAATGGACTTGGGGTAGAGTGCTTGCCTGGCATACACAGGGTCCTGAGGTGGAGTCCCAGCAAACATATCCCCCATAATTTCAGAGAGAGAAAGAGAAATATAACTTAGGCTAATGAATGGAGACGTGTCTGCATCTTCTCCCCATCCGAAGGACAACACACTCGGTCCCACTTGATTCTGAAGTTCAGAAGTATCCATTGTGTTCTCGCTGAATGAATCAGCTAGGCAGTCTCTCTCCAGCTTTTCCTCAGTGTGGTTGGCCATCTTGATGGTGATTGGATGGTGCTTCAAAAGGTGAGGAAATATCTTAAACTCACATCTTCCTACAATGATCCAAAGAACAGGTCGACCTTTCTTGTTCGTTTGTTTTGTTTTGCTTTAGTTTTTAGTTTTTCAAGACAGGGTTTCTCCTTATAGTTTTAGTGCCTGTTCTGGATCTCACTCTGTAGACCAGGCTGGCCTTGAACTCACAGAGATTCACCTGGCTCTGCCTCCTAAGTGCTGGGACTAAAAGCGTGCACCACTGCCACCCCGCCAGGTCGACCTTTCTAAGAGACTCCATTCACTGAAGCACACTTTCGGAGACTGCTTATGTGTATCGGTGTTTTGCCTGCACATACATCTGTGCACCATGTGCATGCAGTGCCCTCAAAGGCCAAAAGAGGGCGTTCTATCCTCTGGAACTGGAGTTTCAGATAGTTGTGAGCAACCTGTGTGTGCTGAGTGTTGAACCCTGGTCCCCTGGAAAAGCAGCCAGTGCTCTTAGCTGCTGAGCCATCTCTCCAGCCCCTGAAGGAGTATTTCTGTTGCTGTTCTGTCTTGAGAATTGTTTGTGGATTTGGGGGTTCTGATCTTTTGATCTTTGGTTTGATCCCACAGAGAGTATATTGAAAGTTCTTTCCCCTTTGCAGAAGACTTTCTCTACCACCAGAGACTCTGAAAGTTCGATTTTACTCAGATCTATCTTTTACATTTGATTTTACTTACTTATATTAATTTTGGTGCTCAGAGTGGAACCCAGTACCTCCCACATACCAGGCAGGAGGTCAGAGGCTGAGCTACATCCCCAGTCTCAATGTACCTCGGCCGACATTTCCACACTCCGCCCAGCATCATCTCCCACACATTCCAGCCTGCCCTCCAGAGATCCCTCTATCATCCCTTGGTGGCCCAAATGTTCAGTTTCCAGTCTTTTCTCTCCAGGCCTACTCCTGAGTCATCCCCCAAGTAGTCAGACAAGCTCTAAGTTCATCTTTTCCAGGACATTTTCCTGAATAATTTTACCTCCCTCCATACAATTACCTAGATGTAATCTCACCCCTTTCCTCTCTCTCAGCCCCACCTTTGTGATTGTGGATTTATCTGCATCTGTTTTCAGTTTGGCTCTCCAATATAGGAGTGCTAGGGAACCTCCTCTCTCTATCCTATGTCCAAGAAATGTGTGTTGACTGACTTAATACCCCAGGTGCCACACAGAAAAGTTCTTGGGAGAGCATAGTTAGGGTTTTTTTAATATTGAAAAGAATTCTTAAGTCAAAGAGGGAATATGATCTGTCTGATCTTCCTGAAGCTGTAAGGCTCTGTCAACAACTATTTGGAGATAAATTCTTAGGCAATTAGATCATAATAGTTCGCTTTCAAACAGCAGAGAGAGATGACTATAACCTTTAAAAGAAGGAGAGGGGAGAAAAGATGTGAAGCACTGGAATTTGGCTCTCCCGATCATGTTAGGCCATTGCAACACTCCCAGAATTCAAAGGCTTACAAAAGGGAAAGTTGGCTCGGAAGGGTCTAAGTCAAGCATTGGACACGCTCTCTGAATTGCTTATCCCTGATACAAATCCTCAAATATTCTTCTCATCACTGTGCCAGCCGCACACATTTCCTCTCAAGAGTTCTTCTATTCACTAGTTTCATAACGAGAGATATTCAAAGATGTCGGGGCCAAGAATTCAAGTTGGGACCTCAGGTCCCATGCAGACTTCAATTCCCAACCTCTTTCAGAGTTCTTAATCAGCCTTCAGCCTTGTCCTAAATGGATGTTTAACCCAGAGTGTGTTTCCCATTTGCTTATTTGTTTGTTTTACCTTTGCTGCTCTGTTTTGTCATATAATAGCATCCTGACCCATGCAGCTTTTCCTGGTGTGGTGGTTAATACATGTCCACCTGACATATCTCCCTTCAAAAGGTTATAGTGGCTGGCTCATGTCTAATACTGATGTGGACAGAAGTGAGGTATATGGCTTTGGAGACAGAACCCGTCTTAGCCCACTGTCTGTTGCTGTCTTTGTTTGTTTTGTTTTTCCCGAGAAAGGGTTTCTCTGTGTAACAGCCCCGGCTGTCCTGGATCTCACTCTGTAGCCCAGGCTGGCCTCAAACTCACAGAGATCCACCTGCCTCTGCCTCTGGAGTGCTCTAGGATTAAAGGCGTGCGCCGCCGCCACCACCACCTGGCTCTGTTGTTGCCTTAGGGTTTGTTTGATTGGTTGGTTTGGTTTTTATTGCTGTGAAGAGACACCATGACCACAGCAACTCTTATCAAGAAAATATTTAATTAAGGTGGCTCACTTACAGTTCAGAGGTTCAGTCCATTATCATCATGGCAAGGAGCATGACAGCATGCAGGCAGACATGGTGCTGGAGCAGTAGCTGAGAGTCCCAATCTTACAGGCACTAGGAAATCAACTGAGACACTGGGCAGTATCCTGAGCATAGGAAACCTCAAAGCCTGCCCCCCATAGTGACACACTTCCTCCAACAAGGCCATACCCACTCCAACAAAGCCATACCTCCTAATTACACCAGGCCCTGTGAGATTATATGGGTCAGGATTTTTTTGTTTGGTTTTGGGGTTTTTTTTTTGGGAGGGGGTTGTTTCAAGATAAGGTTTCTCCATATAGTTTTGGTGCCTGTCCTGGATTTTGCTCTGTATACTAGGCTGGCCTTGAACTCACAGAGATCCTCCTAGCTCTGCCTCCCAAGTGCTGGGACTAAAGGCGTGCGCCACCGCCACCCGGCTTATGTGGGTCAATTATATTCAAACTACCACATCCTACTCCTTGGCCCCATAAGCTTGTAATAATATCAAAATGCAAAATGCATACTTCCAACATTCAATGCCACAGGATATACATTACCATTCCAAAACACAGGGAAGGAAGGATAGCGAGGAAATACCGGACCAAAGCAACACAGAAAACCAGACCAATTATATTCAAACCACCACAGTTGCCATAACAGAAGATGTGAGCCTGGGTGATCTATAAAGAACAGAGACTTCTTTTGGCTCCTTGTTCTGGAGTCTGAGGAATCCCAGAGCGCAGCATGACATCAGCACCTGCTTGGGGTGTGGGTGTGTGCGAGTGTGTGTGGTGTGTGTGTGGTGTGTGTGTGGGGGGGTGTGTATGTGTGTGTGATGAAAGTACAAAGGACTGCAAGTTAGTACGCTCGAGTTCTAAGAACTCACTCCTACAATAACTGACGTAGACTCAGGAGCATAAAAACACCCTCATTGACTCAAAAATTAGCCCACCCCAGGGGAGGAGCCTCACACAACATCTACTGAAAGTCTTGCCACCTCTCAGCTCTCTGGCACAGGGCGGGGATCAAGTTGCAACATGATCAGGAAGACATTTTGCTGGAGGAATTTTTGTTGTTGTTTTGGTTTGGTCTCACTGTCATTGGCTGGTCTGGAACTCAAAGGTCCTTCTGCCTCAGCCTCCCAGAGGCTAGCTCCCGGCTAGGCCTTTAGATGACCAAACTCCTCAATGACGTGTGACTGTGACCTTATGATGATGACCGTACCAGACTCCCACCCCAGATGTGTGAGAGATGAGTAAATTTCATTGCTTCAGCTCACTAGGTTGAGGGTAATTCATGGTGCAATAACAGATAACCCATTTTCTCTGTTGAGCCCTGGGTCAACAGGGAGTCCTTCCATGTTGGTGGATATGGGACAGTGTGGTTTCCCTTCAGGAGTTTCTCTCTTCCCACCTGTTGTCGTAAAGATGATGCCTAGACATTTAAGGAATACCTTCCAGTGAGTCTGTGTGAGGAGAATGAAGGGCCCTGAACTAAATGCCCACAGTCTTGGGTCCCATGACCCAATCTACCGCCTGTGGCTTTGGTAGTCATGGATAAATAACTTCACTCCTTTGGACCTCAGCCTCTTCATATGGAAAAAAGAAAGTTGGTTTGATATCTGGTCCTTCCAGCACAAATCCCATGGTACACCAGTCCTGGAGGAGCTATGGACTGTATGCAAAAAGGGAAGGGCTTTGAGGTCGAATGCACTTGCTAGCCTTAAGCAGATTCCTGATGCAGAAGCATGCCTCCAAGGGACTCAGAGCCACACTGCTTCTCAAACTGGCTTGATCACTGAATCCTTTTTGTTCTTCAGCAAAAGTGTCACATCATCTAAATCTTTTTTGGGAGCATACTTTGGAAAATGCTAAACCGATGGTTCCTAGGGTACCTCTCAGCTCTAACAGCGTGTGTTTCTACATAAGCCCCTCCCTCAGGAGGCTCCCTCAGTGGGGACAGTTCTGTTCTCTCCGCTTGAAACAGGATCTCAGCATTCACTAGGTTCTGACTGTTGTTGCTTTTCTTCTCCAAACATCAGTTCTGAATCATGCAGTCCACAATCCATCCACCTCTGGGTGGGAAGAAGGAGAGGAAGACAAAAAGAACGAGACCCATGTGGTAACAATTCACATTGTTCCTCCTGCCCAATCAGTGTCGGCTAATAACCCACAAGAAATAATGTTGGCAGATGTTATCATTTCTATTGATCTCAGATCAAACGTTGGAGTAAAGGAAAACATGGCTGGATAGAGTTGTTGGGCAGCCCACCTTCCTGTGCTGTAGACGCTAGAGAGCTAAAAACTACATTTCCCACCTAACATTTGCAGCCAGGGGACTGAGTGAAAATTGTGCTCTGCCAATCTCTGTCTTGCTTACATGAGAGTTGGAGGGCGGAAGTGAGGCAGAGACATATAAGTCTGGGGCTGCTTATGTTGGCACCAAGTTCATGAAGACAACATGCTAAAAGGCAATGTCTTAGTTGGAATCTGATTGCTGTGGAGAGACACCATGACCATGGCAAGTCTTATAAAGGAAGACATTTAATTAGGGCCGGCTTACACTTCAGAGGTTTAGTCCATTATCATCATGGTGGGAAGCATGGCGGTGTGCAGGCAGACATGGTGCTGGAGAGGAGCTGAGAGTCCTACATCTGGATCTGTAGGCAGCAGGAAGAGAGACAGCCACTGTGCCTAGCTTGAGCTTCTGAAACCTCAAAGCCCACTGCTACAGTGACGCACTTCCTCCAACAAGGCCACACCTCCTCCAACAAGGCCACACCCACTCCAACAAGGCCACACCTCCTCCAACAAGGCCACACCTCCTCCAACAAGGCCACATCTACTCCAACAAGGCCACACCTCCTCCAACAAGGCCACACCTCCTCCAACAAGGCCACACCTCCAGTGATGTCACTCCCTCTGAGACTGTGGGGCCATTTTCATTCTGACCACCACAGTTTCAACCAGTGTACAACCCTGTCTCTTCCCTGACTCCCTGAGTGGTTTCTGCCCTGCACTTAACCCTAGTTGATAAGCAGTCCTTATAGAGACTGCAGGGAATTCCCGTCAGCCTCAGCGCTGGACTAAACCAGATCTGTCTGGTGCTTCAGGAGGGACAGTTTGATAACAGCCTGTCCCAGTCTTCAGAAGGAAGCCAGGTTCTTTTCTCTGGCCATCAAGAAACCAGTAAGTCCTCCACTACCACCACTGATCACGCCTTGATGGCCAGCCAGCGTCAAAAGTCCTTCCAGATGCTAAGGACATTCTTGCTGTTTGTGTTTGTTCGGTTGGTTGGTTGGTTGATTTTTCGAGACAGGGTTTCTCTGTGTAACCGTCTTGGCTGTCCTGAAACTCTCTTTACAGACCAGGCTGGCCTCGAACTTACTGAGATCCGCCTGCCTCTGCCTCCCACCTGTTCTTCTTTTTTTGTCTCACTACAAAGCCGGCCCTGATTGTTCAATCCTTCTATCTCAGCTTCCCAAGTACTGGGGTCATAGGCCTGTGCCAGCACACCTGGCTCCTTCCTTTCCTTTGGCAAAGACCTCTTGAGGTTCCCATGGAAGATGGCATCATCACCCCTCTATGACCACCCCCAAAGCCAAAGAGAAATTTTTTTAAAAAAATCTTTTCTCCTCTGAACTTGCTAGAAATGTTATTACTGTTGTTTTAGAGGCTCAGTGTGTAGCCCTAACCGGTCTCAAACTCACAGCCATCCTCCCTTGGGCTCGGATTACCCGTGTGCGTCAGCTGACTCAGAAACTCCTTCTCGGACGAAAAGAGCACACAAAGGGCTGGAGCATACTTAATTTCCCGGTGTTTTTGTTGTTGTTATTGCTGATGATGGTACTTGAGTCATTTTTATGGAGCCTGTGAAGGTTCAGATTCTGTCTCCCCTGCCTTCCTTCCGTTTTTTTGTTTTGTTTTGTTTTTGTTTTTTATTTTTGAGTCCCTAAAATCAAGAGGCAATCTGTAGATTACTATCACCAGTGTTTATGCAAAGGAAGCACTTCATGAGACTTGCTGAGGGCACAGACAGATAAAACAGATACGGCCTGAGTGGCCGGAATGAAGGAGAGTTGTCTGTGCCCCTCGCAGAGCATCTAGCCCAGCTAACTCCTCCCTTCCTAAAATGTTGTCTAGACTGCAGAGTGTCCAGACTCAGCCACCTGAGCCCGGAAAACCACAGTTTGAAAGCCCTCTTATTTTACAGGTTAAGAGAACGGGGTGAGGTGGGGGGATGTGTGATTTTTTTTTTCCCAGTCATACAACTTCTGTGTGGTAAATCCACAAGCTCCTATACCAAGTGCTTCTCACTCTTGTTGTCTTTTGGATTTAAAATTCCCGTATGTAAGCTCCTCTAATCTACTTCTGAACATCTTGGAAAACAGGTGGCCCTCTGTGGGAGCCCATTTTCAGGTTCCTGGTGGCTTTACCCAGCAGGCCTGCATAGAGAGGATGATTGGACCACAGGCCTGAGTGCAGGTGTCTGAGATGGTCTGCACTTGGCTGTGCTGGGGAGGAGGTCTTTTGCTCCACTCCTTGGCATTCTTATATATATCCTAGGGCAGAGCCAGTCGGGGCCGGTGGATAAGGATCCAGGTCTGCTCGAGGCTATCCTGTGTTTTCTCTCTGTTTCTCTCCCCTCTGTTTCTAAGTCTCTTATCCCTCATCCAAGAGTCCCTGGGGTAAATAAATGTGGGGGCTGGTCCCCCACAGCCCTTACAGAAAATGCTCATAAACATTGGTTGAAACGGTAATAATAGAGCCTTCAATGGTTCCCCAACGTCCATTCCTCCATTATCAATTAGAATCTGTATCCTTGAATGTTAGTTGAACATGCGGACACCTAACTCAACACAGTACTTCCCAGCGTGTCTTGTCCCTAGGCCCAGCTATGTGGTTAATGTGAATAGAAATTACAAGTGTGACTTCCAAGACATTTTTGTTTTGTTTTGTTTTTGTTTGTTTGTTTTTCAAGACAGTGTTCTTCTGTGTAGCTTTGTGCCTTTCCTGGAACTCTCTTTGTAGACCAGGCTGGCCTTGAACTCACAGAGATCTGCCTGCCTCTGCCTCCGGAGTGCTGGGATTAAAGGCGTGTGCCACCACCGCCTGGGCCACGACATTTCCTTATTCATCTTTCTCTCTTTACCTTTGCACTTGATTGTGAATGGAGAAATAGTTTCAACCACATGGAAGAAAACCATGTTCTATGGGGTGACAAAGCAGTAAGTTATAAAGAACCAGGTGCCCGGATAACTTCATCCGAGCAAAGCCACCCTGGTTTGCCCACATGCAAGAGAAGTAAAGGAAAAGCCACCTTGTCACATGCTCTCCTTCTTCCTCTGTGACAACCTTGCCGACTCTGCCAGTCTGGATTTCCTCACTCACTCCAGGGCTCTGGACCCAGCACTGTGGCTGCTGCGTAGGGACCTCACAATCCAGGTGGCAAAGAGATTCACAAGCAACTTCTGGTCTCGGGCAGAGCAGAAGGAAATGAAGCTGTAATCTAGCCCCAAGCAACTCAACTCAGAGCTGCTAAAGGAGTCGTCAAGTCCAGCCTAGGAGACTCGAAGGGCTTTTACGGAAGGATTCCCGTTTGCACAGACCTTTGAGACATCAGTAGAAGTGAGGAAACAGAGTGGGGGAAAGATATGCCACTGAGGACTGGCATGAACAGAGACAAGCGTAGGGAAGCAGAGAGCATGTGGCCCAGTATGCATGGACTCAGTACCCGGTCCACAGAAGGTGCTGGGGCTGAAAGGCAGGCCAGGGCCACACCAAGGTAGGCCTGTGTACCAGGCCAGAGCTGCAATACTCCCTTTTAGACAACAAGGAATCACAGATGTTTGAGGAGGGATGCCATGCCAGCCTTCATGAGGGGACAGTAGAGAAGAGGTAGAGGGCTCCAGCCACCCCTCATTCAGACAGCAGCCCGTGATGACAGAGACTCAGAAGATACAGGAAGTGAGGGGCCCCTCATGGCCACTGCCTGCTAGTGGGGATGAAACCAGAGCAACCAGAGACAAGCCTGTTTGTAGAGTGTCCACAAAAGTGGCCACAATTGCCCTAATCTGTTTTCACTGTCAGTTAAGAAATTACCAATGTGGGGCGCGGGGGCTGTTTGTCTGGTATATTGTAATTAAGATAAAACAACCACTAAGGCCCTGGAGCCCGCATGTGCCCGCATCCCCACCTCCACCCCCCCCCCCCAGCAGCACCCCAGGACCAGAGTTCCGGTGGCTCCCTCATTCCCAGTCACATTCCCACCCGTTTAAGAAAAAGCAGCCTTGTAGGTGGCTGGGGTTTTGCGATAGAGAAACGCTCGGGCTTCCTAGCAGTCAACTGGGGTAGTAATCAAGCGTCCTAAGGAAAAGCCTGAGAGCAGATTTCTTGGGAGCCAGGAGACAAAGGGAGCGGGTGGGGAACTTGATGGGAAGTGTGTGGAGCCCTCCTCCACCCTCCCGCGCCCACTCACGGGGAGGTTTGTCTTTCAGGACTGATCTAGCCTCCTTTTCCCTTTCAACCACTGGACCGCTCAATTCTAGGAGGGAAGATTAACATTCATTATGCAATTTATCTCTCTCCTTTTAATCCAGAGTGTCTGTCTCCAAAGCCCCTACTCAATAATTAATGTGTGTTCTCATTTTCCATTCTCCGGAGCATCTATTCGCGAACTGGAGGGCCGACAATTAACACTAATTATGGCTTTTCCTCCCTCACTGGTGGCGCTCTGGATTCCAGGTTGCTTTCTCAGCCTGGGTTCTGGGCGTGCCTGGGACTTGCTTGTGCGTGCACGCCGAGGCATGGGCGCGTGCGCGCAAGCACACACACACACACACACACACACACACACACACACACACACACACCTGCGCCACTGCAGCTGCGCAGACCCATGCTGCCCCTTCTTTGGCAAGCTCCAGTATACTTAGTGTCTAGATTAATGGAGCAAGATGAATTTTAAAAGGGGAGGTACTTGTGTCTGGGTGGGTAATTCACCGGGAAGATATGTCTCTTCCAGCTTAAATTTTCTAAGCTGCTCTGTGATTTTTTCCCCCTTCCTTATTACATCCACCTTTTCTCTTCCTCTCTCCTCCCCTCCCCCCCACCTGTGTCCCTGCAGCCTTTCTTGGGTCTGTCGGCCTTATCTCTTCAGCCATTAAAAAACAGCATTGTTTAAACCCATTTTCAGTTTGGCTAACAAGGACAGCTACAATAATTCTCACCCCAGGTGACTCTATCAAATTGAAATAAATAAATAAAAATAATAAATAATAATAATAAAAAGTCTGCCTTTGGGGCCAGAACCTCTCTTGTCTGCCCCTGTCCCAACTCATTTGGAAACTGGGGCCTGAGTGGCATCATGCCCCTGTGGCTCCCACTGCCGTGTCTAACATCAGCTGAGCGGAGCTCCTGCTGATCAAAGCTTCTCTGCTCACAGTTTCAGCACGGTGGGCCCTGCAGGCCTTCACCTCTAAAAACCTTGGATAAAATCGGCCTTCTCCTCAATGGCTTTTGAATGCTAGACCAGCCTCCTCTCCACGGGCACCCACAGCGTTTCAAAGCCATGCCACTCATGGCCAGGCTTAAATCCAGGCATCCATTGACTTTATATTTTCTCCCTGTTTTAAGGTAAAGAAACTGGACTTTTTTTTTTTTTCAAGTTTTTACACTCATAGTTATAATTCTTGATCGTTTTTCAGCCTGTGAAAAACAGAATTTGTCCATTCTAGTCTCCCTCATAAAGAGGAAGGGCCCAATACCCCTGAAAAGGCAGCTTTCTCTTTAAAATGTCACCCCAGCTTCTCAGTATCATTCAGCTCATGAACATGTTATGACATACCTAGACTTCCAGAAGAAATACAAAGCCCCCCCCCCAACAAATACACCAGTCAATAGGAAAAGAGATGTACTTAGGATGTCTGAGAAATGTGGAGTCCTCGTGAGTTCGTTATTCCTGGAAAGCCCACTGGCTGGCATTAAGCAGAAATCTTAGAGAAGTTGGCTTTTCCCAAATGATTGCACCCAGCTGGCCCAGGAGGGGTCATCTCTAGGGACCACCTCTGAGTGGTCCAGGTTAGACCCTGTACAACCTATCACGATGAGGAGGCTGTTGGCTCCCACAGTGGAGCACAATTCAGCCTGCACAGCGATGGACTAGGAAACTGTCTCAAAAACCTTCTGTGGCTTGTGTCTTCAGTGCAGGCCTGAGGGCAATTCCTCCTTCTTCCAAGATTCCTTTCATTTTTCATTCCCCCGCAGAGGGATGCAAACCTTCATACCTCCCCCTCCACCCACAGACATGGCTGCCCCTGTTTCAGACCGGGGTGATTGCATAGAAGCTCTTCTCCTAAAAACCAGTCTTTGATGAAGAGGAGAACGTGTGTGGCCTTCCTTGTTGCTCATTTGGGGAGGCAGCAATGAATCCCCAGAGGAACCTGTTGTATTAACGCTGGGACTACACAACAGGGTGGGCGAGGGACTGCTTTTCCCAGGGGTTGTAAAAGTGGGAGAAACCGTCACGTCAAGATGTGTAAGCAGGAAGCCCAGTGGGAGGCTGGCCCCACCTTCACCCCTTCGCCAGCATGCTCCGTGGGGAGTTTCTGTGTTCCTACATTGATGTAAAACTGAGCAATGCCGCAGGTCTTAAAGAGGAGCCCTGTCCGGAAGATGACGGAGATGTTGGGGATGATGGAGATAAGGGTGCTGGTGATGATGGCAACAGTTGTAGCCATGGTTACCGTGACGGTTACAGTTTCCTGATGTGCTGGCTCTTTCTCAGTCTTATGCAGCTCCTCCTTCTGGTTCTCACCGGAGGAGAGCGTGGTTTGGTCCCCTGACTTACCACTGACCATAAGACAAAGTTCTGCTGGGTGGTGGTGGTGGTGGTGGTGGTGGTGGTGGTGGTGGTGGTAGTGGTGCACGCCTTTAATCCCAGCACTCGGAAGGCAGAGCCCGGGCGGATCTCTGTGAGTTCGAGGCCAGCCTGGTCTACAGAGATCCAGGAAAGGCGCAAAGCTACACAGAGAAACCCTGTCTCGAAAATCAAAAACAAACAAACAAACAAAAAAGTTAATTTTTCTTTTGTCACAGTAACGAAAGTTATCCCTTTCATTAGCCAGTAATCCACAGTATCACTTTCCATTTCATTTGGGAATCTGTGTGACTGAACTGTGAGAGCTCTTCCCCTCTCCTTCACATACTGCCCTGTGGCCTGAGGACATCGACACTGTTAATCCCCACAATTCTTCACTTGAAAATTAATGTAAGCACCAGCTTTGGAGCATGTGCAACAGAGAGAATAAGTAAGGTGATTTTACAAGGCACAAGGAAATTGCTCATTCATTAGTTCAGCCAACACCAAATGACCATCTGCTAGCATCAAATACCATGCCAGGCACAATAATACAGTTGAGAGACAGAGCCGGGCCTTCAAGAGGACCACAATGGTAGAAGAGGTCTGAATATAAATTATGAAGGATGGAGGTTGCTGGTTTGGGAAGGAAAGAAAAACACCCATAGCAGAGTTCCTATGGCTCCGTGTAGGAACTAGTCAAGTGAAAAAGAAAGCTCTAGGGAAAGAGGGCTCAGGAGAATTAGGGAACACAGCAGAATGGGAGAAATATGGGCAGCTTGTAATAGCTGGACGGTAGGGGACATGGAGGGGAAGGCGGGGTGAGAAATGGGCCGTCCAGGGCAGCCAAAGACAGTATCCCAGCAAGTGCTTACGAGTCTTAGGACAACTGTTCACTGGAGGGCCTCTAAAGCCATTGATATTTATTGCCACACAACTGAAATTTAAATTCCAGAGTGCAGCAGCTTGGTTTCCATCTGAGGCTTGGTAAACTGCCATGAACCTTTGGACTTCTCCATAAAAACAAAAATTATGAACTTTCAAAAGAAGTATATATTCCCCAAACCAAAAGCTAGACCCTAGAGACTGAGCTAGGTCTAAGAAATGTACGTAAATAAAAGGACTGATATCCCAAATTGGAAGAAAAATACTGCTCTCACATTCGCAAGGCATGTCCATATTTAAATTCTGACTGACTCATATTTTCTAGACAGCCTTCTTAGCTGGACTTCCCAGGGGTATGTCTTTAGCCTGGAGGCCTTCTCAGGTCCCTAGCAATTGTTTAATATGTGTATCTCACCCTCCTTCTCAGCCAGGAAGATTTAGAAGGAAAATGTATAGCATAAACAAACCTTAAATCTTATCCTAAGAATCTGATAATGGCATCACCAACAGGCCTTCTTGGTCTTGGTCTCTTGCATTCAACAAACAGACTTGAAATTTATTATAACACTCCATAGGTCATAAGCATCTTGAGTCACATCACATAAAATATTTTTAGATCTTTTTAAGGAAAGGTCATCAGCACTGCAGCCTCCTTCCTTTTATAGTTAAGTTTACCCTGGGAAGAATTTCTTTTTTAATAATCTGGAATTTGCATTTTCCATTTATGACCAAAACCCACAAAACCTTAAAGGTACCAGGATGGACGCTGGGGCCTTCTCTTACTGCATTCTGCTGGGGCCAGCGAGGCTCTGAGCACAGCTGAGAGAAGACCACAGCACTTGAGGTCTGCATGGCAGCAGATGTTATCTCCTGCCTGTCGGTGATGCTGAAGGTTGGGAAGGAAATACTACAGTACCCTGGCGATCAAAGGGTATGCTCTTGAGAAATGGTGTGTGGAAAAAAAAAGCCCGGAACAGATTTCAAGAGGCTCCTGCCAGCACCTCCAACAGCTCCTGCTGTGGAAACCACAGAACATTCGGCCATGTCAGAGCCTGCAGGGCCAATGTTTACCAAGCCCTGACATGCACAGAAGGAGCCAGGTGGCCCACCTGTCCTGATCAGGCAGTTCCTTGGAGTTGGGGTTCTAATCTGCTATCAGATGGGTCCCAGCAGAGTCCCCCCGCCCCCGACTCTGAAACAGCAGGGGTAGATGTGAGTGTATGTCATTTTTATTTAAAACAGCAATTTGGGAATTAAACATTGTTAACACAGATTTAAATAGAAGGAAATTTAAAGGAGCAGAACTCCAGGCTAGAATCGGTTGCGCTCTCCACCTCCCAACCAAGGTTTGAGTGTTTGGTGAAGAATGCCATAATTTAAGGCAGGCGGAAGGGGCTGAGGCAAAAACCCCTCTAGGCGGGGTCACCCCTGAATAGCCTAGTTATCTAGTGGGAAGTTGCTATCTCCTCACTAAAAGCCCCACTCGATTAATGGAAGCATTTGAAAATCTGATCCGTCTGGCTGGTGGGCAGCCAGGGAATGTGTTCTCTGTTTATCTCAATAGTGGCAGACATGTTCATCATAGAAAGGCCCTGAGAGGCTTCCAGCAGCCCCGAAGGAGGGCTGAAACAGTGTGAGGTCTTTGGTGTGCACACCAACTCCTCAAACAGGAAGAAGGCCCTACCCTAGGTTGACAGCCAGGGGCCTGGGTTGCACAAGAGGTGGGTCTCCCCATGCTGCTCCAGAAGGAAGTTTTAACCACCTCCATTGGCTTTATCTCACAGGAATGCAGCTGGGGTCTGAGCTCCTCCTCGACAGTACAGACCTCAGTAAATTACCAAGGTCTTGACCCAAGAGATGAGAAGTCCTAAGTGATTTTTCAGTCTCCTATCTAAAGATGTGTTTACATTTCTTGAACTCTGGCTGACTGACTCATTCCCCTGCTGTTGCAAGAACTCCCCTTATGCGTTAGGACTTACACATTTCTTTTCTGAAAGGCCCAGGGGTTTTTTTCCAAGTCACTGTGAAGTGAACCTCAGTGTAACACAATGCAGCTGGGTGGCTCTGTCCTGGGGATGGATCCCGGCCAGGCAGCTGGGATGTGGCAAGCCCAAGTGAAGCCAATCGGGGGTGGTGTGGTGTAGAAGGTAGGAAGGCACAGGACGCAGCTCAGGTCACCTGGGCTCTGGGTCCTGGCTGAGCTCTTTTAAGGTGTAGGCTTGAACCCATTCCCTGAGTCAGTTTTCTCTATCTGATTTAAGCAGCTGGGTGGAGGTGGCACACGCCTTTAATCCCAGCACTCGGGAGACAGAGCCAGGCAGACAGATCTCTGTGAGTTCGAGGCCAGCCTGGTTTACAGAGTAAGATCCAGAACAGGCATAAAGCTACACAGAGAAATCCTGTCTCGAAAAAAAAAGAAAGTTTATACAGAAGCCATCCTTAAATCAGGAATAAGAAAAAAAGAAAAAAGAAAAAAAAAGCTAAGGAATCACAGAAAATGATGAGCCTATAAGAAACAGATACTGGATGGGCAGTGGTGGCTCACGCCTTTAATCCCAGCACTCAGGAGGCAGAGGCAAGTGGATCTCTGTGAATTTGAGGCCAGCCTGGTCTACAGAGTGAGTTCCAGGACAGCCAGAGTTACACAGAGAAACCCTGTCTCAAAAAGAAAAAAGAAGAAGAAAGAGATTACAAGCTAATGCCACTTTGGCTCATGTGGAATGTGCCCTCATGCCCCACAGCCACACTGGCTTTTGCCTCTCTTCCCTGCACTGGCTCACTCTGCTGCTACCCTCCACACTGAGGGGCAGGGGGAAATCTCTGCTCTCTTCCTGAAAGCTTTCAGAAGCATTTTCCCATTTCAGCCAAGTGCGATCATACAAAATTTATATTCAACACCATCAGCAGTTTCTTTTACATCAATATTTCCTTTTTAATTTCAGCTTTAATCTGAATTCCAATAGCACAAAGTATCTACTTTTGTTCTTTTAAATACCAATCAAAAGAAGAAAATCAAAATCTGAATATAAAGCTCAGCCCCACTCAACAAGGTGTTTAGACATGTCTACAGAGACTATGGGTTCTACTTGGTACTGCCCTACACCTGTGCTTAGAATCTCCAACACACATAAGCTAAGCATGTACAGATATGGTTCGTATGAAAGTTCACGAGGCCCAGATCTGACCCTTGACCCCCTTTCTCTCTGACTTTCTCCGTAGCAAACACTGAATCCAGAATCAGTCTTCATAGAGATCGTTATGAAGCCTCCTCACCTTTGACTCAAGCAACAGAGACTCAGGTACAGTATCGTCTCGGAATGAGCCCAGCCCTGGAGTCGAGACTTGTCCGGGGTTCTTGTCCTAACTTGCTGTGTGACCCTGAGTGAGATTCTTATCTCTTGGGGCTCATTTGTCTCCTCAGTAAAATGAGCAAGTAAACTGTTACATCACCGGGTTCCTTTACTCTCAAGCTTGGGATTTGGAGTCTATTGTGTGGTTCTTTGTGTGTGAAGAGGCAAAGCAGACTTTTCCCAGACTTCTGCAACGTCAGAAAGGGAACATGAACTCAACCTGCAGAAGGTTCACATTTTCCTCCCAAGTGGGGAGAGAAAATGGCGATTATGTCTGTTGTTGTTGTTGTTGTTGTTGTTGTTGTTGTTGTTGTTGTTTTTAAAGCTTCAAGGATCGGAACTGAAGAGACGGCTCCATCAGTAAAGCGCCCGCCATGCAAGCATGAGGGTCTGAGTTCAGATCCCCAGACCCCACGCAAAAAGCCTGGCAGGCACAGTGGCTACATCTGTAATTGCAGCACTGTGGGAAATGAGGAGGAGACTGCAGGTCCCTGGAGCTCACTGGGCAGCCAGCCTAGCTGAAGGCTGAGCTCCAGGTTCAGGGAGAGACCTTTCAACAAATAACACAGAGAATGGTAAAGGAGACCATTGGCCTCCATACACATGCGCACACAGCCATGCACACACCCATACACACACAGCCATACATATATGCACACCTATACACACACACACACACACACACACACATGCACACGCATGCACACGCACGCACGCACGCACGCACGATTTGGATTTGGGTGACTTAGGAATATCTAATGATTCAAGGAAATGTGTGCAGAAATAGCAATAGGTAGGCCTCCATGGGAAGCTCTGATAGTGATGCTGTCTTCAGCGTCTCTCCAGAGAAAAAATTCCTAGAGCTGAATTCAGGGACTGGGAGACCTGAGGCTGACCAGGCTGTCACTGCTCCAGGGGACTCAGGCCTCTCCTACAGCCTGAGGGGCAGGCTCTCCATTCCTCTCTTATCTCCAACTTCCAGAGCTGCCACCGGCCTTTCCTCTCATCCCCAGCACTTGGGAACAGTCAGGACAGACGTGAGTCTGTTTGCACGTGTGTTTGAGCTGAGATCTCACAGTTAGAATGCCAGGCTTCGGTCAGTCCTTCACTGAGGTAAAGAACAGTGAGGCCAGGTTGGAGATTTAGCTCAGTGGTAGAGCGTTTGCCTAGCAAGCACAAGGCCCTGGGTTCGGTCCTCAGCTAAAAAAAAAACAACAACAGTGAAGCCTCTCTGCTACTGAGGAACCACAGAAAAAAACGTGTGTGGGGTGTGTGTGTGTGGGTGTGTGTGTGTGTGTGTGTGTGTGTGTGTGTGTGTTTAATGCCTCCATTGAAGACATTCTTCTTCACAGGGGATCTGAAGACCTTAAGTAATAACAGTTGCAATAATAGGGTTGTGACTGAGAAAATACGATATATTTTGGTAATCCCGAACAGCTCCAAGGCCATGCAAACACCTCCAGTACTCCCAGCATGGTCCCAGCTCAGGTGGCCCTGTGGCTGTCCTGGAGGAGGCTGATACCACCTGCCAAGAGTGACCCAACCGTGTCTAATTAACAACTAGACCAAATTACGGAACTGTGCAGTCAGACTGAACCTAGATTTTGGATCTTAAGCTCCAACCCTGGCTCATCTGCAAGGTCCTGGCAAGTTCACCCACTCTTGAGAATGTCCCGGGCCTGCTTTGCAAAACAGAGGAGGGGTTCACTTCTGAGCTACGCGGTTTGTTGGCGTCACCCTAGACCTCCTTGCTCAAGAAGGAGCCCCGGAAGAGAAGCCGTGAGGAAAAGTCTAGGGAGCCCCACCAGCCCCCAAGCCAAGAGAAATAGGGTGAGTGGTGCAGAGGGACTTCCTCCTGCCTCTCCCGCCCCTCCCCCTGACTGCTAGCGGCCCTTTATTAGGTTAATCACTGGCTCGGATTTTAACTACTTCCTCAACCTACTCCACATAAATGACTAATTTCATGTTTACTATAGAGCATCTGGGAAGGATTTAGAAACAAATTTCTACCCAGCAGAGTTCAGTTTCCTACCTCGATGGGTCACAGGCCCAAGCCGTGGCCTCCCTGCCTCTGCCAGGGCCTTTCTTGCTCTGAAGCACAAAACTGGCAAGAGCAGCGGGGGAGCGATAGAGCCCTTCTTCCTTCACCCCCTCCCTCCATCCATACTGTAAGATCTCACACACACACACACACACACACACACACACAGATAGATAGATATGGTTTTTTGTTTTTGTTTTTAAGACACAGTGCTAGCTGAGAATCCCAAAGGTAGGTAGGACCTTTTGGATACAGCCGACCTTTGAGAAAGTCACAGGTCTAGGGCGAGACAGCCTGGCGGTGCTGTCCAAGTGCTTGGACCAAGTCCCCAGGGTCTGGAGGCTGCCTCGGGCGCCCCCTCCCGGCAGCATTGAAAACCGCTGCTCTGAGTCTTCGGCCGCTGCCTTGCTAGGACCAGGGCAGAAAGGGCGAGCGGAAAACCTGCCTCCCTGCACCATCTCCAGCGAGAGGTGCCTGCTTCCCTGCACCATCTCCAGCCAGAGGTGCCTGCCTCCCTGCACCATCTCCAGGGAGAGACCCCAAGGCGCCCCTTCCTCACCTAGCCTGAGGTTCAGGGCCACAGCGCCAGGTGCATGGGTTCAGTGAGCGCCGCAGCTGCCATCAGCAACTTCCTTGGAGTTAGAGGAGGGGGCTTACCCAGGAAACTACAAGGGGAGTGTGAAGATAAAAAAGAGCGATAAAAAAAAAGAGAGAAGAGACACGCAGATGTGTTTCAACTCCAAGCTCCCATTTCCCCTTTCAAATGAACGGCCTCCCCACTGTGAGCGGAATCAAGTATTTATGAAGGCATTTTTTGCATATTAATAGCTGCACAGGGATGGAGCGGCGCCAGCTCTAAAGTCCTAAAGGTATGGTGCCCCTTTTTTAATACTTCCCAGCTCCTCACAGAATTTGGTTTTCTCCTTCAGATTCATTTCCCCTTCTGCCTGGTGGCTCCTCCCGGGGCCCTACAACTGATTAAGAGAAATTAGCTCCCGGGTTGTCTCCTGAGACCCGGTCCTGCTCTTCCCTCCGTGGGTCGCTGACATCAATCGCTGGAGTGCCTTTCCTTTCCCCAGGGCCTCTGTGGAGAGGCTTGAGGTTGGGTGAGGTGACCGGCACCTAAAAAGAATGTTAGAATTGTAAATTAAAGTTCCAGAAGGAGGTGTTCATACATCTATGTAGTGAGAGGATCAAGTAAAACTAAAAAGAAAAAAAATTCCATCATTTCATTAACGTTGATGGATAGTGCTGTCTATCGCGTTTCATTTTTAAAAGGAAAACATTGAGAGTTAGAAACGTAAGCAAAAGACGTAATTCATATAAAAATAATAGTAGCGGGCAAGTATGTGAGCTATATATAACCCAGTGGTAGTGTTTGCCTACCAGGGGCAAGGCCCTGGGTCTGATCGCGAACTCCCTTGCCCCTCACACAGGCACACAGATGGCTAGGGGTTGGAGATGTAGTTCCTCTGATTGAGGGCTAGCTTAGAGTGCACATAGCCCTGCGTTTGATCCTGGGACCACATAAATCCAGGCATAGAAACACAGACCTGCAATACCAGCGCTTGGGAGGTAAGACAGAAGGCTCAGAAAGTCAAGATCATCCAGCACATAGCGAGCTTGAGCCAGGCTGAGATATGTGATTTTTCCTAGAATCTGTGATTTCATACGAGGCAATACTGAGGTTGGAGCAGACACTTGGCGAGGAGGAACCAGCCTGGGCAATGCCGGCAGCACCCCTGGCTTCACTAAATGCCCTGTTGTGACAGTCAAAAATGTTTCCACACATTCCTGAATGTTTCCTGGGGAGCAACTGAACCCAGCTTTTCTCTCTCTCTCTGTCTCTGTCTCTGTCTCTTTTTTCTTTTTGTTGTTATTATTGTTTATTTTTGAGACAAGGGCTTACTATGTACCCCAGGCTGGCCATCCTCCTGCCTCACTGAGATTATGAGCATATGCCACCACACCCACTGTCTTAGTTAGGGTTTCTGTTGCTGTGAAGAGACACCATAACCATACAACTCTTATAAAGTGAAACATTTCATTGGGATGGCTGCTTACAGGTCAGAGGTTCAGTCCATTATCGTCTTGGTGAGACAGGCAGCATGGTGCTGGAGAAGAAACTGAGAGTCCTGTATCTTACACGCAACAGGAAGTGGTCTGTGACACTGGAAATAGCTTGAGCATATGAGACCTCAAAGCCCACCCCCACAGTGACACACTTCCTCCAAAAAGGCCACACCTACTCCAACAAGGCCACACTTCCTAATATTGCCAATCCCTTTGGGGACCATTTTCTTTCAAAACATCACACCCAGTTTGACTGAATATTTTGAAAGTGCAAATCAAGCCAGGCATTGGTGGTACCCGTCTTTAATTCCTGCACTTGGGAGGCAGAGGCAGGTGGATCTCTGTGAGTTCGAGGCTCTACAGAGCAAGATCCAGGACATGCACCAAAACTACACAGAGAAACCCTGTCTCAAAAAAAAAAAAAAAAAAAAAAAAGTCTGTTAAACTGGAAAAATGTCCTTTTTTCTTAGCTCATTCCTATTTCCTCCTACCCTAACTAGTTTACGTTCGGGTGAGCTTACCATAGCATAAATTCATATTTTACGTGTCTTACGTTTTTCATTTTTGGATTTCAAAGGGCAGCCTGTCACTCTGACTATGACAGCATTTGGGTTGAATAAGCCTGTGTCGACCTTACCTGTTTCACAAGTGATGTTTGTAGTTCCTGTCAGCCTTCCTCCTTCCAGAAAATAAACCCATACATGTACCTGTAGACACACTGTGTTTTGTACTATGTAGACAGATTTTTCTTTGGGCCACCAGCTCACACACACACAAAAAAAAATGATACAGAGACTTATTGATTATGAAATCTATGTTTTACCTGGTGGCTTTTTACCTCACTTCCATCTTGAACCTCCTGTTTCCTCTCTGTGTCCTCTGGCATCTTTCATGCCTAGATTCATCTCTTCTTCTTCTTCTTCTTCTTCTTCTTCTTCTTCTTCTTCTTCTTCTTCTTCTTCTTTTCCTTCTTCTCCTTCTCCTTCTCCTTCTTCTCTCTCTCTCTCTCTCTCTCTCTCTCTCTCTCTCTCTCTCTCTCCCCCCGGAAGTCCCGCCTATTCTCTCCCGCCTAGCTATTGGACATTCAGCTCTTTATTAAACCAATCAGAAGGAGCTTTGGCAAAGACACACCTTCACAGTGTACAAAAAGCTTATTCCACAGCTGTACAAAGGCTTAAAAGTAAACTTTTTACTGGGGTCCAGCTAAGCTATACCATGCCTTGTCTTCCAGTTAACTTTTTAGGTAAGCTTCCAAGCTTTAAAGGTAGACTTATCTTTCTTATGTCACCTAAGTTATCTTAGCATTCTGGTGTCTAACATAACTCCTGACACATGAAAGCTAACAGGAAGATATCGACAAACAAAATACTTCACTGGCATGAAAATTTCCACATCACAGAAAACTTGGTCCAAAGAAATACACCATGTATAGGAAAAGCCCACAGTCCTAGGAGGATGGCCCTGAGGAGACCGTGTTTTACCTCCGTGATAACAATAACGAAGTTGAGTTGACATTCTTCCTCACCTCCTGGTGGCCATTTGGATTTGGCGTTTCTGCTCTCTGGAAAAGCTCTGGGTCACGTGCCCATTCTGAGATGTCAGTTGGCTTCCTTCTTAGAGGTCCTTGTGAGGATGTGAGATGAGTTCCAGCATGGATGCCAACAGTGGACTTTCTATATTTCCCTCAGAGGGGAAGGGAACTGCTCTATGCTCCCTTCCCTGCAAACACTCTCTCCCTTCCCCCCTCCCTCTGCCCTCTCTCCCTCCTCCTCTCTCATTTTTATAAATATCTCTCTGGTTGTGGAACTTGATTCAGAGGATTTCAGAAGACCTAAAGCAAACTTCCTTTCTGGCCCAAATCTGTCCACTTCCAAACTCCCTAGACAATTCAAGGACTGTTTCCTAGAGGAATTTATTTTTTATTTCAAAACCAGAGTTTTACAAGTTGGATTTATGTGGCTATCATTATTCAAATAAGTCTGCATATACTGATCTCTTGGCTGCTGGGGACATATAACATCTGCCTAATTAAGCTCTCTCTCTCTCTCTCTCTTTGAGACTGGGTTTCTCTGTTTAGCTTTGGAGCCTGTCCTGGAAGTCACTCTGTAGACCAGGCTGGCCTGAACTCACAGAGATCTGCCTGGTTCTGCCTCCCAAGTGCTGGGATTAGAGGCGTGTGCCTCCACCGCCCGGCCTGTTTTCTTTTCATGATGGACAATTTCAAACATATGTAAGAGTAAAGGGAATAATGCAGTGAACCTTCATGTTCCTACCCACAAATCTGAACAATCGTCTCCCTGTTATCTTTCTTTCAGGGTCTTTCTGAATAGTAGGTAACAGCAGCTTGTGGTTTGGGTGTGTGTGTGTGTGAAGGACTCAGGATTATCTCCCTCAATCCATAACAGCTCTATTGTGGGTACAGTAATGGTCTCTATTTTACACAGGAGGAAATGGATGTCAGGACCACCAGGGCCCCATTCACACGTGACCTGCACCCCCAAAGAGGCCTAGCAGAAGATTGGGGATCCTATAAAACCATATTTAGACCCCATCTTCTTGCTTCCTGGCTCTGTGGTTTGAGGCAGGCTACTTAGCCTGAGACTCAGTTTCCTCCTGTGTAAGTAAGGGCGAGTATTTCCCCTGTGGGGTCCTGGCCAGGCTAAAGTGAAATGGTGTATGGCAAGGAGCTCCCACAATGCCAGACACAGGAAGGTTCTTAATGAATTAGAACCACTGCTATTTTATTTATCCCCTCTTGTCTGCCTTGAAAGGTGTTATCAGACAGGACCTGGAGCTGATATGGTGAGGAGAGAAGCAGAGGGTTGGGGGACATGGAACATAAGGGGCTCCCCACCCCACAGCAAATGTTGCTAGAGAAAACTCGGAGGTTAGCGAGAAAAAGAGCCGGGTGCAGTAGAGGAGGCAGGGAAGCAAAGAGGAAGGACATTTTTAGATGTCTTCCCCCAACCCTCTTCTGTCCCCCATTGCTGGGGCTGGTTCAGCTTCACAGTCTTTCTAAATGATGGGGCTGATAAGAATCCAAGCACCACAAGTAACTCGTCTTCTCTAGTGCCTGATTCAAAATGACCCTTTGACAGTAGAATCCACTTGAGGTTCCCTGGCTGTTGATTACCAGGCTGGAGAAGTCACATCAACAAAACAGAGTTGGGGGTGCAAGCCCTGAATTAGGAGGAGCTTTGTGGGGGAGCGGTTTCCATCCCCCACCCCACCCCCATCTTCCCATCTCCTGTCCAAGGCAGGTGTCCCCTCACCCAAGCCCAGGGAAGATTCCACCTTAAGCCCAGCTAGACTCCCCCTCATGGAAAACACTGGGCTCCGACCTCCCTAAGGGCAGAGCAGATTTCTCTTTCGGTTCAAAAGTTTTCTCCTCTAGCCCCAGCTAAGCTAGATAAACAAGGATTGTGTTGTGTCAACAAAGCACTTAATTAGATTGAGGACAATATCAATTAGAACTCCTGGATAAGATTGACTTTCAGATAACAGGAGCCCTGAAGCTAACATGCCCTGTGTTTCATTACTCAAAAATCTCCATGTGATCATGAAGTGAGCACTTCTTTGTAGGTAGAGAAACTGAGGTACAGAAAGCTCAGTGACTTGGCAAAAATCACCAAATGAGCCCTCACAAAGAGGGAGACTAAAAGAGCTGGGTTTCTTTTCTTAGACCAGGGCTTGGGGGCTAGTGGGCTACCTGATAACCACTGAAGAGAACGCCAACCATTCTTATAGACTCGAGGTAGGAAAAAGGAAAAGTAGGTGAAGGGCTTGAGGTATAACTTGGTAGAGTGCTTGCCTAGTGTGCATGAAAGCCTGGGTTCGATCCTTACCAGTGCAAGAACCTGCACCGTGGGTGGCACACACCTGTAATCCTGGCTCAGGAAACAGAGCATCAGTTCAAGGTCATCCTCAGCTATGAAGGGAATTCAAAGACAGCCTGAGATATGTGAGACCCCCATCTTGAAAACAAATGAAGGGTTGGTTGGGGGCAGGGGAGTGATAGAGACCAAAAGTCTTAAAAGGAGGGGAATGAGGAACCCCTTTTCCGGCCTAAAGTCAAGCCGTCTCCACCATGCCCACTGGTAGATTGCTCCTAAAAAGATCCACGAGGCACGTGTTGCCAGGCCCACACTTCCTGAGAACATAAAAGGACCTCAGGTGTCAGAAATGAGTAGGATGGAACCAGGGAAACCAGTGAGGATGCTGAGCACGTTGGTGGTGAGGGAAACACGCTGCTGCAGACCCTTTGCCCCCTGGGAGGCTGCGTGGCTGAGAGCATCCAGGTCAGCTGTTATCAACCTGTGGGTTGCCACCCCTTTGGGGTCAAACAACCTTTTCACAGGGGTCACCTAAGGCCATCGGAAGACACAGAGGTTTGCATTACAAGTCATAACAGTAGCAGTGAGGAACTTGCAAAGAAAATAGTTTTATGGTCGGGGATCATCACACCATGAGGAACTTGTATTAAAGGATGGTGGCATTTAGGAAGGTTGACAGCCACTGTTCCCAGGCCTTTGTGGCCTTCTGTGCACTAGAATGCACACCTCCTCTCCTAGGCAGGGGAGACCTGAACAGATCAAAGGCAGGGGTGGCTGGGTGGGAGGCAGGTGGCCGTGTCTTCAGTGACCCCGGCCTTCACAGATCACCCTTTTGGAGAAGCGGGGTCACCACGAGGCAGCATAGTTCCATGTGCACCCCAACCCCACCCCTGTTCCCAAGTCTACTGTATTTTAGTGTCCCAGGCTGCCAAGGGAAGAAGTAACAAGGCCCTAGATGGCAAAACTCAGGGACCTGGCCAGGCCCTCATCCAGAAGCTCCCATTTCCAGGATTGTCCTCTACAACTAGAGACTAAGTTTCTCTATCTCCCTCCCCCACCAGGGTTCAAAGCTCCCAGGAGTAGGAGAGAAAGGCCATGGAGGGGGTCTGGTGGTCAGGGCTCTTTCTTTTGTTTGCTCACAGGAGGGGCCCAACGCCCTGTGTGCACAGAGGTTTGATGCGACCACTTAAAGGCCTTCACAGAGGTTTCAACAAAGGCATCCTCACTCCGCTGCTCCCTCCTCCCTTCCATTAAGATAATGGAGGGGTGTGTTCAAATCTTGGCTACCCGGACTCTCTCTCCCTCCTCCCGTTCCCTTGCCCACAGCTCAGCTTGCGCA
This sequence comes from Onychomys torridus, assembly GCF_903995425.1. NCBI lineage: Eukaryota > Metazoa > Chordata > Mammalia > Rodentia > Cricetidae > Onychomys > Onychomys torridus. Next base: position 44,549,999 of record NC_050465.1, read on the forward strand.
CAGGTTCCCAGAGACTTTTGGCTCTCAGGCAGAGTGAGGCTGTGAGCTGTGTGGGAGGCGAGGCGGTTAGGCGGCCAGAGGGTTGCAGCCCTACTTAATGAGGGACAGGGGCTCCTGTCGGAGCCATTAAGCGGCAGCTCCAAAGGTGGGGAACCCCAATTAGGAAGGAGTGGAAGACACCAGGAGGAGGCCCTGCAGGACGCCCGAGGGACAGACCCTTGTCTTGGATGCCTCAGTGGGACTGGCTCATGGGTAGAGATGGAGCTGTCTGGGTTCAGAGTCTCATTTTAAAGTGAGATGTCGCGGTTGGGGGTTTAGCTCAGTGGTAGAGCGCTGGGTTCAGTCCTCAGCTTTGAAAAATAAATGAATGTATGAATGAATGAATGAATGAAGTGAGATGTCCCTAGCTCTGTAGAGCAGCTTGGTGACACTCGAAGACATCTCAAGGGAGAAGGGGAAATGACTAAGGGGCCGTTCTTGAGTCTACGGTTCGGATGTTACAATCCAAGAGCACTAAAGGAAATGATAAGCTATTTACTTAATTTTAATGGGCATCCCCTCTCAGCTTGGCTCATGTGTGTTCCTATGGATATTTGTATGCAGCCAACTGCTCCCTTCTGTTGATAGCTCAACTGAATCGCATTATGTTTACAGCAAGATAATAATCCCGGATTTTCCATGGCTCGCTCTGTCAGAGTATAAGATTAGTTCTTGAATTCATTAGCAGTCCCTCTCCTTTTAAATGTCAGATAATTGTTGAAATGCCAAGCACTTGCGCAATGCCGTCTGTGCAATTCGGATCAGCTTTGCCAAATTAACTCGTCCCTCTCTAGTCTCTCATTTACTAGAGAGAAAGGCTTGCAGGTGCTTTCAGCAGCCCCTAAAAATAGTAAAATATTGACAGGGCGACATGGGGAAGGGGGGCTGGGTGCATTTCGGTTTTCTCTGCAATAGGCCACCTTCCCATCAGCTCTAAATCATTTCCACCAAAGTGTGCACATGAAAAAACAAACACAGCTTCAGGCCTCCACTTCCTTTCCGTCCTGTTAGCCCAGGGTTTTCTTCTCCTTCCTGCCCTTTTCAAGACCTTGACCCTGGGTGGCTCTTTATGTTGCTGTCTTAGCTCTCGACATACCCCAGAGCTGCGAGGGTCAGTTTTGATTGCTCTACCCTGCAGACACAAAGGGAGCTCACAGGGTCAGGACCGGGCCTACATGGCCGGAGCTGAGTGGGCCTAGAAACCAAGAACTCTACTTTCCTTTCAAAGCGCCGCCCCTGCCTGAATTGGACCCCAGAGATACAACTCAGGCTTCACTGACTTCTAAAGACAGCTGTGGTCCATGTGACTCTTTCCTGTCACTCAGTCTGGGCTCCACTGTTTCCTTTACCTCAGAGAGGTTCCCCCTGCCTACCCCAAGGCATATCACCAAGTGTCCTCCATCAATTGCCACTCTGTCAGTATCACAATGTCTTCGCAGAAGAGTCACCATATAAAATCACCTGCTGACCCATGCTGGCTTGTCTGGCACATCGTTTAGCTACAATAAATACCTATTTAATGAGCAGATGAGAAGCACCCCATCGCAGGGCCAGTTTTTCTGCTTCTAACTCTCTGACATCCTTCTCCTCTTACGGCCTCTCAGAGTCTTCTTTACACATTTGCTCATCTTTACTTCCATCTCTCAGGCTGTCTCTTACGATCATCCATGGCAGAACCACCCGAACATCATCATCACAGTACTAAGCGTCCGTCTCTGAAGGCATTCCATCAAGCTACAGCTGCTGGCTCACTCCGAAAGGGCAGGGAGATGAGCAGAATGGTCTAGAGAACTGATAGAGGAAAAGGCAAGTCAAGAGGTATGGAGTTAAACAAGTCAAGTTGAACTCCTCATAGGCGTTGAAGCCATTCCAGCCTCCGGACCCGGTCTTGGCCATGCTTATCCTCTGGCCCAACACAGAGTCTTTGTAGATAATGAAGAAATTTCGCTCATGTCTCCTGATTTCCATCATCCATCCAGCGATTCCTGAAGGCCTGAGACTGGACAGCTTGAATCCTGTCAGGTCTTGAATCCTGTCAGGTTCTGGCTTGAACCAAAAGCTTTCATTGGAACTAGAAGAGGAAGGGAACTCTCTGCAAGCAAGTATATGGCTGGATGACCAAAATATATATATATATATATTCCCAGGAAAACCTTTATCTTTAGGCATGTTTCAAAACAAAGGAAATGGATGTGGTTGTTCATTGGAATGACGTCCACTTGTGGGGACCCACCAACTGCTAATTCCTCATGAATGCTTACAAGTAATATAAATGTTATGGGAGGGATGGTTTATGGCTGCCCAGAGAGGCAGACATCTGAGAGTTAGTCTCCTAAAAAATATGGAACTGATCAAATTCCCACCCAGGGTGATCTCACAGCACATTAATGTACGTGACCCCAGCAATTCGGCACCCGCAAAACAAATAACTTTTCTCTTTGCCAATGAGGGACCAGTGCCGCGCGGAGGTCGGGCCTGTGGAGGTCAAGGCGTAACTTCCTGTGAAGGGGGCTTCTTGTCCCCTCCCCTGCTGGAGCAAGCAGAGCGACCCTGGCAGCTGCCCCTTTCCTGTCACTCAGCCATCTCTTACTCGCCAGCTCCATAAGTACGATCCAGTGTGTACGTACACACACGCCATCTCTGAGCCAGGCGTTGCTGGGCCGGGGAACAAGGCAGCCATGGCTCCTGTCCTCAAGGAGATCTCACTGTGCAGACAAGACCGCACGACCTCCACCACCATCACTGCAGGCCGTGACTGGGAGGGCCCGATCCTCCAGGAGGGGAGGCTGAGGGGACACAGAGGCTGAAGAGGAGTGAGGTGGTCTGCCCCCGCTCCAGGAGCACACAGTGTTGATGGTAGTCCTAGGTCTCTCCTCAATGTCCTGCTGCTGCTGTTTCTCCACATCAAGGGTGAGTCACATTCAAGCATGGCTTCCTTCTTTGCTCTCTGTCCCCTCTCAGCAGGGTTCAACGTCCTCTTCATGAGGGTGCAGACAGACATCGTCCTCCTTGTGCCCCCATTTCTGCCTACTCTGCTGGGCTTGAAAAAGACACCCTGCCAGGTGGGGTACCACCTGCCTTTAATCCCAGCACTCGACAGGAAGATTCAGGCGGATCTCTGTGAGTTGGAGGCCAGCCTGGTCTACAGAGCAAGATCCAGGACAGGCGCCAAAGCCACACAGAGAAACCCTGTCTCGGAAAACAAAAACAAACAAGAAGAAAAAAGAAAAAGAAAGAAAGAAAAAAGTCACCCAATAAGGATTTGTTGAAGGACTCAGAGAGGCCCAAAAGACCAGGATCAGGCAAGACGGGGCCCCTTAAACATTTGAAGATGGCTAGCTGTCCTTCAATCCAAAGGCCTTTGAGGCTAAGAAGCAGAGGAGAGACATTTCACTCCTTAGATCTCCCAGGCTGGAAGGCAACTTCAGGTCCAACTTTTGGCGCCCTGAAATGTAACACCATTTGCTCATTTTGGTGACCACAGAGAGTGTGCCCCAAGAGATCATAGAGCCCCTGGGGCCTCCCAGACTCCTGTCTTTCCCCATTCTTCCTTCTCTCTCTGGCACATTTGTTCAAATCACTCTTCCCCACACATCAAACACATCTTAGCTTACAAATAAGCCAGACTCTTGCATAATCATGTACACTGCAAGACCGACTTGACCATTCATGGAAGCTACAGGGATATTTTTTTAAATCACGCTTTAAAAAATAGTCTAGATATCTAGATACAGATAGTCTAGATATCTAGATAGGTAGATACTAGCCTATGACCCCAACACTTTTGGAGGATAGGGCAAAAGAATCATGAGTTTGAGGCCTGCCTGGGTTACACAGTGAGAGACTATCATACACACACACAAAAAAAAGTCTTGTCTTGGGCAATGATCTTACCTCTTTCAAATGCCATCTAAATGGCTCTGGGCAAGTTGGTTTCCTATCTGTGAAGTGGAGGGCAGACAGACCTGCCTCCCAGGGTTGCTGTGAGTAGTAAATGGAATTACCACCCCAGGAAGGTCCCTTTTCCCACTTCTCTGGATACTGTTAACTAGTGCAATTCTTCTCTATATGTGTATATCCCCTGTGTCTTCAATGGTAAAAATAGGTGTTGCCATTAGTGTTGCCATGATGAAAAAAAAATGCTTTTTATAAATATTAGGGGGTTGGATCGGCTCCTGTCGCCCTGTGTATCATTCCTATGAAAGTCAGGCTTTCTGCTTTTCTCACAGGGAGCCCTACAGTCCTTGGAGGCAGCAGCTCAGAAGATGGGAGAGCCTCAAAGTTGTATAAATAAAGGGCCGATATGTTCAAACGGAAAAGAATTTTACACACGCAAGCTGCACATCGACATGACGCCGTTCCTGAAGGTGATCTCACACTGGGAAGACAAGGGGTTTATAGACACAGACACAGGGGTGCCAGTTAATACACTTCTGCATGCTACGAAACCAGCTCAGAAGTCCCTCTGCGCGCTCACTTTATCAGAAAGGACAGAAAATAGGCAGGTTGTAGCAGATGAAGGAAGAGCAAATTAGGGCGGTAATCTCAGCCAGCCATCGGGGACAAGCCAGCTGGGTGTCTGGTTTAGGTAGTGGGGGACAGTGGAACAGAGAGAAAAAGAGTCACTTTGAACTGCCTCATAAAACAGGTAAATATACTTCATTTCATCTTGACAGTAGCTAACAATTGCTACTGTTTGCCCCTAAAACTGGGTAGAGCGACGTCCCTAAACACACTGATTCTTGAGTTAATTACTTCAGGGTTAGATGTGGATTCTCTCCTGGATGTCAGCCCTTGTTTTCTGTTCTCTAACCGTTCACTGATCTCGAAAGCTCAGCTTCCCTTCTGGTGAAGGGCACTGAGTCCTGAGGTGAGGATGTCATTGGTCTTCCTCCGCTCTAGCTCCCTCCCACTCCAGCATGTAACACAGGCCTGGCGGGTGCTCCATCACTTGGCCACCCTTTTCATCCTACAGCCCTTTGGTTGAAGGCTTTTTCCCAACCCCTTCTTTGGACCTACCTCTTCAGAGTGTGCTGAACTGAAAAAAAATGGCCACAGAGTCAAAGAAGCTGACCAGGCGCAGAACCAAGAGAGGCATGGAAGGACTTCAGATCCTTCGTACAATCCCAGACCCTTGGTAAGGAGTGACTAGGAAAGACAGACACAGGAGATGACTAACACTTGAGAACTCACGATGACATGCTATCTAGAGTTGTGAGGGCTGACGGGAACTGTGGGTGTCATAAGCATCGCGTTCCCAACCTCAGCGAATGCAGAGTTCTCAGGCCATGCTTCTGGGGCTTCCACGTTCTGCAAAGCGGAACTTGGACTGAGGGTTATGCAGATAGTTAATGATGCTCACATATTTAACAGTTGGGAAGTTGAGGCAGGAGGATCAGGAACTCAATATCCGTTTCAGCAATAGGGAATTCAAGGCTAACCTTGACCACATGAGACCCCATTTACAGACAAACAAAAACACCTATGAGTTTACCCAAAATCTGTTTATCTCTGTGACTTTCCTAGACTTCTTTCTAGGCTCTTCTAGTGGAGTCAGGATGGCTACTGGCTTTTTCTCTTAGAATCATTGCAGAACTGAAAAGTCCAGCTTAGATCACGTGTCCTAATAAATCCAGTGGTCCAGCCTGGATCCACAGAGTATGACAATCAAGAAAAGAAGCATGTCTTCCAGGGCACTTGAATTAGAAAATAGAACGATGAATTCTGAACAGCAGAACAAAAGATGTTTGCTATAAGAATCAAAAAAGGATTGCCAAGCTGCTAGCTTATGTTAATTGGATGATTCCTTTTATTCTAAGAAACAGTGTTGGTTTTGCCTTAGGGCTTAAAGAATTATGGCTGGTGCCTTCCCAAACAGTGGTTGAATCATCATTATCACTGTTTATTTCTTTAATTAGTATTTTGAGTGCCTACTATGTGCTTGGCACCTTCTAAGTAGCTGGGGTTTGTCTGTGAACAAAATAAGCTGAGAAGGATTGGGGAATGTAGCTCAGTGGGAGAGTACTTGCCTAGCATGCACGAAAGTTCTAGATTCCACTTCCATCATGAGGGGAAAAAAATGAACAAATAGACCAAGATCTCTGCCCTAGTCCAGGATAGTGCAGGGGAAAACACTAAGCATAACGAATAAGCAAAGATGTAGTGTGTCTAAGGTGACCATTGCCGAGGACACAAAATGAGAAAGTTTTTGGAGCAACCGAGCAGCAGAGAATTCAAAGCAGGGATTCTCAAAGTCCGATCTAAACGCGTGCAGAATGTACCCACACTGCACGCTGACCCAGAAAGTTATATATGCTTGTCTCCAGAAGACAGAAAAAAAATAGATAATAAGCTTCAACACCACAGCTGCTGCAGACGTTAGCTAATGGAACTCTCAAGCTAAAGGTGGAGAGAGACCTGACTGAACGCAGGCCAAGAGCCAACCACACCTGCAGTTAGAGCAGCTGCCATCCGGCGTCAAGTCCCAGGTTTTGTTCACAGAGGCAGATACATCCCACCACCCAGAGGATCACTGCCAAGGCCTGCTGTGGTATCAGTGAGGGTTTCAGGAAAATAAGGCCTGGCTTAAGACACTGTCCAAAGATGAAGCCTACTGCCCTATGAGGTAAGGTCTAGTCCCAAGAGTCATTTCAACGTGCTTTGTTGACTTGGCAGGCATAGAGCAGAGGGACTGCCAGCCAGGTTCAAGATTCATTGAATGTATGAGGTTTGGGTAATACTGCCAGGATCAATATTTAGGACGGCAAGTGTTGCCTCCCTGAGAGAGAGAAAGGCAAGACCAAGATGAAGTGAGACACAGGCAATATGAAGGTGTCAGGCCAGTAGTAGTTGGCAAGTCCCGGGTCGTCTCTGATTCCGAGTGACCTTCCAACCCTCCGGAACACCATTTCCTCTCTGCAAAAGAGAGATGATTAAAAATAGTCCCCACACCTGCTTCTCAACGATGAGGTGAGAATTACATAAAATAACAGTTTTGAAAACACGTTCACGTCTGTAACAGACTCAGCCCAGGGGAGGGAGGAGCAAACGCTGCTCCGTCCCTGCGTCCCTGCGAAGGCTGAGCCCCTTAAACTTCCTGCAAGTATTCAGATCCCCCTGCGCTCTTGAGAAACCGAGGTTCACAGGTGACTCACAGCATGGTGGACTCGCAGGGAGCAAGAACGAAAAGCTACATGATGAGTGAGGTCTCTCTATGCTGCTTCCATGAAGAGTTTAATTTCACACCTTCCTTCCAGCCTCAGAGCCTGAGAAGGAGCAGGGATCTGTTTGTTTTGGGGCTTTTGCTGTTTTGTTTTGTTTTTGTTTTGTTTTTTTGAGACGGGGTTTCCCTGTGTAGCCCTGGATGTTCTGGAACTCACTCTGTAGACCAGGCTGGCCTGGAACTCCCGAGTGCTAGGATTAAAGGGATGTGCCACCACGGCCCAGTATGTTTTTATTTCTTTCTCTTTTTTTTTTAATGTTTATTTTATGCACATTTTTTGCGGTGGTGTATGTCTGTGTGAGGGTGTCAGGTCCCCTGGAACTGAGGTAACAGACAGCGGTGAGCTGACATGTGGGAGCTGGGAATCGAACTCAGGTCCTCTGAAGAAGCTGCCAGTGCTCTCAGCTTGTAAGCCATCTCTCCAGCCCCTTTTCTCCTCCTCCTCCTCCTTCTTCTCCTTCTTTTCCTTTTTCTCCTTCTCTGTCTTCTCCTTCTCTCCCTTCTATTTATCTATCTATCTATCTATCTATTTATTTATTTCCTTATTTATTTAGTTTTACAGACCCTTTCCTGGAAAGATCTGCCTGGGATGGAAGGCGTGCACCACCAGGACTGGCCCTAGAGACATTGTGTGTGCGTGTGCATGTGCGTGTGCGTGTGCGTGTGCGTGTTGTTTGTTGTTGTTATTGTTTTGCAATGCTGGAAACTAGAGTTGGGGCTGTGTGCATGTTGGACAGGTATTCTGTCACTGAGCTACATCCCTGGCCCCTAAATCTTTCTAAAGTGCCAGGAAAGCTGGACTACTTTAGAAGTTGAAATTTTTAAATAAGATTCTGATTCTGGGGGGCTGGAGAGATGGCTGAGAGGTTAACAGCACTGGCTGTTCTTCCAGAGGTCCTGAGTTCAATTCCCAGCACCCACATGGTGGCTCACAACCATCTGTAATGAGATCTGGCGCCCTCTTCTGGCCTGCAGGCATACATGCAGGCAGAACACTGTATACATAATAAATAAATAAATCTTAAAAAAAAAAAAAAAACTGTAAAAGAAAAACCTTTCCATGTCCACACTGACTGAAGTTGAACACCCACCTTCAAAGATGTATTTCTTTTACAAATAGAAAACTAGAACAGATTCAGTTTTTCTAAAACTCCAGACTGTACCGTGTAAGATGTGGCCTGCGTCCAACTTACACTGTCTGCCGCCACGGCAGCCACCAGGCTCCCCCACATGCTGTTCCCCGTTTGGAACTGCCCTGCCTTCTTGCTCCTGCAAGAGGTCACACCATGCCTACTGGTAAACAAACATACTGGGCCTAATTTAGCTTTACCTCCCTTGAGGTCCTGGGGGAACCTGGACCATCTTAGAACTGTGAGGCTTCTTGTCATCCTTCAAGAAAGCAAGCTTCCTGCAAATAGACCTTTCAACTCTGTGTCCCCGGTGCCTAGAGGTACTTGGCATGTGGCAGATCAATGTCACTTGCTGAGGGAACAGCGGACGAACAAATGACTTAGCCAGAGTTACAGAGCTGGGATTTGAATTTGCTCACTCAACAAAATGAGCGTCTATATAATCCCAAAATGTGAAATCTGAAATGCTCCCAAATCAGAAAATCTCTGACTAGTGGGAGAAAGGCCACAGATGGAGAATTCTGAGTTCATATGATAGGGCACAGTGTAAATGCACTTTAGAAACGTGTAAAATTATCCTCAGGTTGTGCGCATAAAACATATCTGAAACATAAGTGAATTTTGTATGCACATTTGAATCTCATTCCAATATCTCATTATTTGTATGCAAATATTCCAAAATCCAAAATGTGTGTGTCTATGTGTTTGTATGTCTATGTGTGTATGTGTGTGTAAACTCTGAAACACTACTAATTCCAAGCATTTCAGACACTTGTGTTTTGATGACTCAGTTTACAGATTTCATTTTAGTGTGTTGTTGTCTGTTTGGGGATTTGAACCCAGGGCCTTGCATGCTAGGGAAGTGCTCTACCACTGAGCTATGCCCCCAGCTTTTGGTTTGGATGTTTTTAGGCAGGGTCTCACCTGAAGCTGTAAAGGTCGATCTTGAACGACTGGGTGACATGTCTAGGAGATGAGAGAAGAGTACCTCGGGGTGTGTCTGTGACGACACTCCCAGGGAGGATTATCTAAAGTGGGGGAGGCCTGGACGTGGTGGCCTCATCCCGTGAGGTGGAGACCAGGATGAAATGAAAACGGGAAAGGGGAGAGCAAGTGTAGGAACGCTGTCTGCCTGCTTCCTGGCCAACATGGTGTGAGCTGTTCCGCTCCATGCCTTCCTGCCACAGAGGACTGACTCGTGGAAACTATGAAACCAGATCTTTCCTCCTGTTAAACTGTCTCACCCAGGTGTGGTCATAGCAACAGGGAGGCTGACTTTCTCTGTTTACCTCCTGAGTACCAGGGTTAGTACTCAGTTTTCAGTTCAAGTTTGACTCTGAAATGCACATAAAGTCTTATTTTTGTTTATTGGGGGTTGGGGGTAGGGGGGTGCTCATGGCCTTGCACTCACTAAGCAACTAGGACGACATTGACCTTCTGATGTTACACGTTACCTCCGCCTCCGCAGTACTTGGATTACAGGCATGCACCAGCGTGCCTGGCCCTGTGTGCCCTCACCGAAGCGGAGAATGCAGTACATACAAACGTAACCAGGGGGATCTTCACGGAAACTGGCCTGTTATTGCACACTCTCCAGGGGCTTATCCGTAGAGTTCATGGCGTTCTGTGTCAACTCAGAGAGTTACCTTGTTCTTCCTTATTGCCATAATTAACGTAACTGCTCTCCAGTTGATAAGCCATGTGGGCTATTTCCACGCTGTTACAGCAAATGAATGACCTCAGGTACATTATTTCACTTGTGTGCTCGTTATGTGTAAACAACAGCAAAAATGACAGGTGGTGGCTCCGCGCTTCATTCATTCATCTGAAAGAACTGAATTTAAAAGTAAGTTAGAGGTGGCTCAGAGGTTAACAGCACTGGCTGTTCTTCCAGAGGTCCCGAGTTCAATCCCCAGCAACCACATGGTGGCTCACAACCATCTGTAATGAGATCTGGTGCCCTCGTATGTGTAATAAATATTAAAAAAAAAAAAATAAGTTGATATCTCTAATAAGGACTCACTCGAAGAGTTTCCAATTCACTGACTCTCCCTGCCTCCCTCTTCTCATCTGGGAAATGGGAAGAGCATCCCTTGCCCCCGCAGATTCAGGGCTGCATGCAGTTGAGAGCAGTCATTTTTCTGCATTTGAAATTCTTCCCATCTAGGGAGCTTGTTTCTCTCTTTCCAGCCGTTTCCTGTTAGATTGAAAGGCTTTCTAAATAAGGACGTAGAATTGGCCTATTTTCTTAGTCCTCTAACTCAGCAGATCACTATGACCAAGGAAGGTTTTTCCTGCAATGTTGTTTGTTTTGTTTTTCAAGACAGGGTTCCTCTGTGTAGCCCTGGCTGTCCTGGAACCCACTCTGTAGACCAGGCTGGCCTCGAACTCACAGAGATCCGCCTGCCTCTGCCTTGCACGTGCTGGGATGAAAGGCGTGCGCCACTATCACCTGGCATCTTTTCAGGGATGAATTTTTATTTTTACTTTTAATTAATTTGTTTATTTGACTGTACTGGGCACATCTGCTTTGTCTCCAAAATGAGAAACCCAAAAGAGGGCCAGTTTTCGCCCCTCTGGCATTTCATGGCAGCAGGGTCTCATCAACGCTAAGCACTGGGTCAACACGTAGGACCGAGCCCGCAAGGGAAGAAACGCCGAGCGGATGCTGAGGATCTGCCTCAGCAGATGATGGGTTCTCTCTTCTTTGATAACCGGTGGAAACGTGACAGTCACTAAAGGATGAGACCCTGAGGAGGGCTCCCAGGGCCCACCGCAACCTGCGATGTCTCAACCCAGCCGTACCACCGGCATGACTGCGTGGGTACGGGCCCCGGTGCAGGCTGGGAGCAGCCGCATCAACAGCTCAGGGGCTCTCCTGGGGTCACCAGCATGGTCTGGCTGTGGTTTTTTGGTTGTTAAGGAGCTGCCCCTCCAACCACTAAAGGGAGACGGGGGTTCTTGATCCAACTGCGCACTGGAACCAGACACCTTAAAAACACACTACCCCACAGAGTCTGATTTTGTTTGGTGTTGATCCTAGGCGTGTTTCCTGTTTGTTTTATGTATGTGAGTGCTCTGTGGGTATGTGCACCTTTATGCCAGAAGAAGGCATCAGATCCCATGATAGGTGGTTGTGAGCCACCATGTGGCTGCTGGGAATTGAACTCAGGACCTCTGGAAGAGCAGCCAGTGCTCTTAACCGCTGAGCCATCTCTCCAGTCCTGTTTTTGGTTTTTGGGTTTTTTTTTTTAAGTCTTCAAATAATTCCTATGAACAGCAGCTGAGATTAAAAGCTCTATTTCTGGACAGTGAAATCACTCATGTGACCTGGGAAAGAGAGAGGAGGGCGTCAAATGAGAGGAAACCCGACCTGTGGCAATCCTGGCAACTCCACCAAGGCCAGGCCGACCCACTGGCTTTCCGGCTGTTCCTAAGTGCATCTGTTCTTAAGATAAAGGATGAAATCCTTGCCCTGCCTTGGAGGCTCTGACTCCACCCCAACCTTCCCACTTCTTTCTGACTTGGCGCCATCCCTGCCCTCTGTCTCATCCCTGGGGGTGCTCTGTGCCCTCCTCCAGGTGACCTTGGCCTGTGACGTCCTTCCTCCCTTCCCTCAGCCAACACCCACCCCTGGGCCATGTATTGAACAGTGCACAGTGAAGATGTAAACACCAAGATCAGGGGCCCTGAAGCTCCCCCGGGGTTAGGCTCTGCCTGGCCCGCTTGGCTCTTTAAAGTTGACACTTAAGCTGAAAGAAGCTGACGAAGATGGGCTGGGGCTGGAGCTCCACAGCAGAGCCCTTGCCTGGCACAGGTGGGCATATCCTCATTATAATCCCCAGCCCCACCAGGCAGTGGTGGCACACATCCTTATCCCAGCACTCTGGAGGCAGAGGCAGGCAGATCTCTGTGAGTTCGAGGTCAGCCTGGTCTGCAGAGTGAGTTCCAGGACAGCCAGGACTGTTACACAGAGAAACCCTGTCTCAAAAAAATCATCATCGTCCCCAGCACTAAGAAAAAAGAGGCAGTCGGGGACAACTAAAGAAACTTTAGTCCATTTCATCCGAAGGGCGTGGACAGAGGGGATGTTTGCGTTCATCTTGCCTCATTATTCTTTGTGGTATATAAACCCAACAGGAACGTGGAGATGAACCTGACTCTCATGAAGAACCAGGAGGACCCCATAGAAGGAATGATGAAGACGGCCAAGGTAGAGCCAGCTGACGCTGGGTGTAATAATCCCATCGCTGTGATTACCCAGGATGCACTCTGTGCTGCTCAGACCCATTAACAGAACGGTCTTTCCATTTCCCCTCTGACTGTGCGCCGGAACTTAGAATGCTCTTACTGTCATAAGCAAATGCAGGAGACATGCTTTCTCTTCTTGGATTATTTAAGAAAGCTTTCCTTCCTGCGAGAGATGCAGAGTGACACAAGAGCAGAGACTTGAGGAAGGACAAGCCACCCACTCCCCACTCCCACCCCACCCCCTCCGCTTCTCTGTCCTCCTGCTTTCATGGAGATGTGGATATGCTGGTGAGGGGCTTGGGTTCCATGCCTAGAGAGATGTGAGCACAAGGAAGCAGGACCCACGGTCTGTAGAGACCTAGCTGCTGTCTGTAGCTGGGAGGCAAGAATGCCTCGATACACCCACCATAGTGTCACATGCCTTTAAACCCAGCACTCTGGAGACAGGCAGGAGATCTGGTTGAGTTCAAGGTCAGCCTGGTCTACTGAGCTCCAGGAGAGTCAGGGCTTCATGGAGATTCTTTCTCAAACCAACAAAAAGAATGCCTTGATGGTGGCTTCCTTAAAAGCAAATCTACATTTGATTAGGTAGTAGTAGTGGTGGTTCTTATGGAATATGGAGCCTGGGACCACGGGGTTTGGAGGCATACATAGTTCGTAGCATAGAGACTGAATTAGACACCAGGGTCTTTTGCAGGGCAGCTGGGCACATTGATACTGCCATCAACTGGAACTGGTCTCTGTCCTTACTGCATCTAGTTATGTTTTTGTTTTTGCTTGTGGTGTGTTTTGAGACAGTCTCATTATGTGACTCTGGCTGTCCTGGAAGTCACAGAAATCCTCCTGTCTCTGCCTCTGGAGTACTGGCATTAAAGGTGATTTCCATCATGCCGGAATCCTCATTGCTTCTTGCAGAAGTGGAATCATGCCTCTGGAGGCACATCTCACATTTCTAAGGGTGGGTTCCAGACCACAGAGAAGCAACGTGCTTCTTGGTGCTATACAAAAGTGTCCAGCAGAGGGAGCACGTGGGCTGAGCGCCAGCCTGGGCTCTGAACCCTAAACCATTTGAAGCACCCAGGGAAGCTTGTTTTCTTACTTGACCACATTTTAAAAGTCACGGGAGAGTGCGCTACCCAGGCTGGTAACTTCAGGTCTGTGCTACTGAATTGAGCTTAGGCTGGGGAGTGGGCTACACTCAACCTTCACCGCTGCCCAGGCTGGCATGAACACTCCTCTCTTCAGGCAGCTGCACAAGAAACGGACAAAATCTCCGCCGAGTGGTGGTGGCAGTGCATGCCTTTAGTCCCTGGGAGGCAGAGGCAGGCAGACCCCAGACATTACAGCAAATTAATATCTACCCTCTTGTGATCACTTTTTACCAGTCTACGAAACAACAGTGACTCTGTCTCCATTAAGTTGAAGGTTTTGATCATTTTCTGTTTCTTTCATTATTTATTTCCATTGATATCCTAGATTAAAAAAAGAATCATTTTTATACTGATTTTATTTTTTTCTGAAGATGTTTTGGATTTGCTTTGTTTTGTTGTTGTTTTATAGGTCTGGGTGCTTTACCTACATGTATGTTTAGGCACCATGTGCATGGAGTGTCTGAGGAGGGTATCACATCCCCTGGAACTGGAATTATAGACAGTGTGAGCCGACATGTGGGTGCTGGGAATAGAGCCAGGTCCTCTGAAAGATCAGTCGCTGGTCATAACCACTCTTAACCACTGAGACATCTCTCCAGCCCCACCCCCCACACTGACTTTTAAAGATGTCACTCTGTGGGTATCAGACAATAACACATTATGGTAGTGTGAGCCCTAGGTTGGTTGAGGTTTGAAGCAAGGATTCTTTTAACTCGAGGCCCTGTTACCTCCATATTCAAAGCCGAGTGGCACTGGCCAGAAAAAAAAAATCTGACCTTCAGATCCTCCTGATTATAACTCACACATTCAGAATATGAACACTGACAAGGCCCCAAGGTCCCGGTCAAGTGCAGCGCGGGCTTTAGGCACCACGGACCGTGGCCCAAACTGAGCAATGGCTGAGTCAGGCAAACCAGACTTCCTGTCTCATGACACCAGGGCGGGCTCCGGCCGAGGTCCTCAGAGGCTAGCCAGACAGTCTCTAATGCAGAGGAACACCACTGCAGAAAGTCACAGAAGGCATTTGTCTGCCCCCAAGGACAGATGCTCGTTTTTCAGAAAGGATTTCGGGTCTTGACAGGAAAGAAGGAGGAAGTACTAAGGAAATGCTCTGAATTGCTTAAGGAACAATTCTCCCCTTTGGTCTTAATGGGGTATTGTTTTGTTGGTTTTTTTGTTTTTGGTTTTGGTTTTGGTTTGGCTTGGTTTTTTTTTTCCCCTACTGGTCTTACGGTTTACAAGGACTGAGCCAGAGAACAGTGTTGAGCATTTGCTCAGGATGTGCAAGGCTCTGGGTTCACTCACCAGTACCACATACATTACACACATGTTCATACATAAACTTTTAAAAGAAGAATGAACCAGTGAGAGAGCTTCGATTCTGCCTTCATGTTCCCACAAGGCCAGGCCAACCAATGACCTCCAAATCCAAGCAGACTGGGGGAGTAGCTATAGCTGTCATCTCAAAAGTCCAAGGCAAGAATAAAACTTCAATTCTAGCTACTTCCTAGATCAATGGTCCTTAAACATTAGTGCACTTCAGAATTGCCTGGAAGTTTTGTTTTTTGTTTGGGTTTTCAAGACAGGGTAACATGTAGCCCTGGCTGTCCTGGAACTCACTCATAGACCAGGCTGGCCTCAAACTCAGAGATCCGCCTGCCTCTGCCTCCTGAGTGCTGGGATTACAGGAATGTGCCACCACCGCCTGGCTTCGCCTGGAAGGTTTACAAAAGGCGTCTAGTGGTACTCCCCTGGAATTCCAGCAATTGGAAGGCTAAGGTGTGAGAATTGCAAACCAAGTCCAGCCTAGGCTATGGAGACAGCCCTGTATCCAAAACTAAATGAACAGGGCTGAAGAGATGGCTCCGTGGTTGGGAGAGCTCTCTGCCCTTCCAGAAAACCCAAGTTCAAGTTCCAGTACCCACAAAGGTGAAGAGCAGTGGCCTGTAGCTCCAGCTCCAATCTGTCACCCTCTTCTGGCCTCCACAGGTCCTCACACAGGGCATACACCCACACACATATGCATACACATAAATAAAAATAAACCTTAAAAAAATTTTAATTAAGGGGCTGGAGAGATGGCTCAGAGGTTAAGAGCACTGACTGCTCTTCCAGAGGTCCTGAGTTCAATTCCCAGCAACCACATGGTGGCTCACAACTATCTGTAATGAGGTCTGGTGCCCTCTTTTGGCCTGCAGGCATACATGCAGACAGAACACTGTATACATAATAAATAAATAAATCTTTTTTTTTTTTTTTTTTTTAATTAAAGGAGACAACATGAACAAAACCAACAATGGTGAAAAGCAAGAGATTCCTGTCCTTCTCTGAAACAGTTTTAGTCTGGTTTAGATCTGGGTTGAGGCCTAGCAGTATGCATTTTTAGTGAGTTTCCCCGCTTGATGCTGGAGGTTCAGGGACCACACTCTCCAACCACAGTCTTGAGACCTGTTTCTCACACTTGTTCCTCTGAATTTGCCAGGGTCTGCTTAATCTGTTTTTTTGTTTTGTATTTAAAGTATTAGGGGTTAGGGAAGGAATTGGTGAGAGGCACTATTTAGAATATGCTTGGAATACCTGCCTCACAGGGGCTGGGACTGAGGCTCAGTGGGGACACAGTCAGTACCCCCCAAGCAGATGATTCAATACCTAGCACCTCATAAACTGGGTGTGGTGACACATATCTGTAATCCCCCTAGGGAGATTGGAAGTTCAAGGTCATGCTGGCTAAGTAAAGAGTTTGAAGCCAGCTGTAGATACTTAAGACCCTATCTCCAAAGCACAATCAAAAGGAATGCCTACCTCAGACTAAGCACTTGAGGACAGTTAGCTGTCAGTCCACGTTTTAAGTCTTGTCTTAACTATGTATATTCATGTGTACATCTGTTAGATATATGCATGTGAATGCAGGTACCATGGAAAGCCAAGCGGCATAGATCCCCCTAGAGCTGCAGTTTCGAGCAGGTCTAAGCTGTTTGAGTGTGGAATCAAATTCAGATCCTCCACGAAACAGTAAACACTTTTAACCACTGAGTTCTCTCTCCAGGCCCCCATCCTGTTTTATCAAAACCTTGATTATATAGCCATAATTTGCATCCTGTCAGGAGTCCACGTGATGTTTTCATTACTCTCAACCTCTGGGGCACTTGCTCTTTGATGAACACATTTAGTTCTCCGCCAGAATCCTTCTTAAAGTCCCGACGTCACTTCGATGAAGAACTGATTATGGAGTCTTACTTCCTGGGTTCAAATCCTAGCTCTACCACTTACTAGCTGCGTGGCCTTGAGAATATTGCTGAATGTCTCTGGACATCTTCTTCCTTCATCTAAAAAGTGAGGAAACAAATGGTGTTTATCCCCTGGGGTGATTGTGATAAAAAAAAAAAAAAAAAGTTGAGTAGATAGGCTTAGATGAGTACCTATCCCAGATGGCCCTCAATATGTGTTATTAGCAACTTTCATATATATATATATTTGGTTTTTTCAGACAGGGTTTCTCTGTGTAGTTTTGTGCCTTTCCTGGAACTCACTCTTGTAGCCCAGGCTGGCCTCGAACTCACAGAGATCCTCCTGGCTCTGCCTCCTGAGTGCTGGGATTAAAGGCATGCACCGCCACCAATGCCCTCCATGTATTCGTTCTTGAGACCTAGGCTGGCTTCAGACTCACTATGCAGCTAAGGGTGACTTTGAACTGTTGCTACAACTTCTATCTCCCAAACGCTGAGATTAGCAGCCTGTGCCACCATGCCCGGGCACCTATTTAAGAACAAACAGAAAAGAAAACCTTTAACTATATAGTCAATTTGTATTAATATCCCATCAAGAGGGCCCTTCTGACATAACTACTTTCCAAGCCAGTCTCTATGTCAGGACACTTGGTCTTGGAGACTCGATTCATCTTTGCTTTAGTCCTTTAGCTGACGACCTGACAAGGGTGGTACTCCAAAGATGAATGAGGCAGCCTCTGCCTTCTGTACGGATGGCACAACATCCCTCCCTGAGGGCCAGTGTGGTAGTGCCCGCCTGCAATCCCAGCACGCAGGCATATGGCCATATGGCTAGCCTGGTCTACATAGCAAGAGACTCCGTCTCAAGGAACAAAACATCCCTTGAAATGTGGCCGAATGCTTTAAGATGTATGCTGGACAACAAACTCAGGCTACTGTCATGCACACTAGGCAAAGCCTCAATCACTGGGCTGCCTCCCTAACCTTGCCTGAAGACAGACGGACAGAGCTCTGCAACCCCGCATGAAGTACGTGAAGTCACGAAGGAGCAGCCTAGAATAGTGATAAAGGGGGAGTGAACCTCAGAAAACAAGAAGCTATTTCCACTACTCCATTCAGAAAGACAGCCCAGGGCCTGCCACCTTATCAAAAGGATTGTGTGGGGCTGGAGAGATGGCTCAGTGGTTAAAAGCACTGGCTGCTCTTCCACAGTGTCTGGGTTCAATTCCCAGTACCCACATGGTGGCTCATAACCATCTGTAACTCCAGTTTGAGGGAATCCAATGCCTTCCTCTGACCTCCACAGGCACCAGGAACACACCGGCTGCACAGACACACATGGATGCAAAATACCCATAAAATAATAATAGAAAAAGAGGGGTATATGATCATTGTCCTGCTGTCCTAACAAAGGAAAGCTCACTCATCTCTGCTTCAAAAACACAGCCAAAGCAGGAGGGGGCCGGCAGGCAAAGGGCAGGGAGGCCTCACCCCATGATGCTGTCCAGAGCCCCCGGTTCCCTCTCAGTACTGGACAGAAACTGGTCTTCTGTGAGGTTACCCTTATACACACAGTGCTGACCCAGCGCTTCCCTCTCTCCGCAGGACAGGAGAGGAAGGGTCAGTGCTGGGCGCACCGCTGCCTTTTAAAACTTTTGCTTTGGATTTGCTTATTTACTGGGGGGAGGCATGGCACAGGCCACTGTGTCCAGGTCAGAGGACAAGCGCAGGAGTCGGTTCTTCCTTTCCATCACGTGGGGTCCAGGGATCCAGCTCAAGCTGCCAGGCTCTGCGGCAAGTCCCCTGTCTTAGTCAGGGTTTCTCTTGTGATAAACACCAAGACCCATCCTCCGGACCCACGAACCCACAGACCCAGTACCCACGTAGCTACTAGGAAAGCTGGGAAAGCCGGGGCCTTGCGAGCTGAACCAAGCTAAACACAAAGGGGCGCTGCTCCCCACAAGCAGAAGCAGGCAGACCCACCGCACGCATGTCAGATAACTTCGTTCCTGACCTGGGGATGCTGCCTCGTTCCTGACTCACATAGTCACACTTCCTCTGATGCCAGCTCTTTAGCTCCGTCTGTTTTCTCTCTCCACCACAAACAGCAGGCCCTAGCTGCCCACTCTGGCTGGCCTAAGGAGGGGCTCGGATATCCCTGCTTCCTCCACCGGTCTTTGTGGTGGCAAAGAAAGAGAAAGAAATGTTGAATGCATTTGTGAATTGTGAGGATCTGGCTGTGTGATTTCCACTCTGACCCCAGCGAGCTGCCTGGGGAGCCGAGCCCTCTACTTTGAAGACAAGCCTTTTCTTAGGAAACATCCCAGGTTGTCTGCCTCTCCAAGTCACCTGATGCCTCGCCTCCTTGGGAGACCTTCAGTCTTACTCAGTTCCACACACAGCGTGTTGGATAGCCACTAGGTGCCACTTCATGGCCCCATGTCTTCTTGTGTGTGTGCTTGAAGACAAGGCTATTGTCCAGACCTTGTAGACACCCCAGAAGTGAATGAATAAATGGGTCAGAGGAATGAATGAGCATGCTGAGTTCTCAGGAGATTCACGATGACATGCCCTCAGGAGCTTACAGCAAGAAGTTCAGCTTTGGGCCCCTCAAACTTCTGGCGCCTGCAGGAATAATGAGTGCCATAAACCTACAACTTGGGCACTCAAAGAAGCCCTGGCCACCAGCCAGCACACACATCATCATAGTCAAGAAGTAGCCATCAGGGTAGGGAGCATGATAGCCCCTGGGGATGGGTGATACTGGCCTGTCAGCTTCTAGATAGACTGTGAGTCTGTTGGAGTCCGGCTCTGACCTGTCTAAGGGTTCTTGTGGGAAGTAGAGAGGAATGACGGAGGCACAGGATAGCTTCGGGAGGGCCCTGGGTCAATACCCAGTCACCTTGAGGTTTAGTCCAAAGAGCTTTTTATACACTGCTAAGGGGCGGGGCAAAAGACCTCCCCTTTTCAAGATCAAATCACACCGCACAGCCAAGTGTAGACCCTTCCAAACACCTGGAAACCACGCCCTTGGCCAAATCATCCCATTATGTAGCCCTGCTGGGTAAAGCAAGCTCAGATTCTCTGACCTTGAGTAAGGTCTCACTAGGAAACCTCTGTGGGTCCCCACTATAGTGATATTTTATTTGTACTGAAATGTGATTTTATTTGTATATTAATAAAGTTGCCTTGGGGTCAGAGCAAGCCACAGCAGAAGCTGGGTGGTGGCGGTACACACCTTTAATCCCAGCACTTGGGAGGCATGGCGACACACGCCTTTAATCTCAGTACCAACCATAGAAGACCTGGAGGGCTGTACAGACAGGCAGTGACGAGGAGGTCATGTGGCTGGGTTTACAAGCAATGAGAAGGCAGAACAGAGAATCTATATAAAAGACAGGACACAGGAAGTAGGTCTCTTGTGGAGAGGAAAGACAGAGCAGCATCGAAGGGTAAGGTTTTCAACTCTCAGCTATTGCTCTGACCTCTTGGCTTTTAACTCTGCAATTGGCTCTGTGTTTCTTATTTAACAAGACGGTCACATCTACACCCCACAATAGATTGGCTCTGTTAACCTGGGGTGACCGCCCTCAGGACATCATGGGCATCCACAAGGTCTAGACCACACGTTTCTGAGGACCACCTGCCTAGGCATTTTCTAGGTAGGACCTGAGAGCTTGTTGGAGATACAGATTCTGAGCTCCCACCTAAAACCAACCTTTGTCTTAACATGACTCTGGGTGGCCAAGGCTCGTGGCACAGGCCTGTCATCCCAGCTACTAGGGAGAATAAGGAAGGAGGATTACAAATACAAATTCTACCTGGGTAACTTAATAAGACCTTGGCTCAGAATAAAAATGAAATACAGGCAGAGCAGTGGTGGCGCACGCCTTTAGTCCCAGCATTCCAGAGGCAGAGGCAGGCGGATCTCTGAGTTAGAGGCCAGCCTGGTCTACAGAGCAAGATCCAGGACAGGCACCAAAACTACACAGAGAAACCCTGTCTCAGGAAAAAAAGAAAGAAAGAAAAAGTGAAACACAGTTAAGCTAATAGACACACCTATCACTTCAAGAAACAGTGAGCAGAGGATTGGGATGTAATGTGACAGACCACTTGCCAAACACGAGGACGTAGGCTCAATCCTCAGTACTCACACACAGACATAAGTGCATATGCTTCTGAACATACACAAACATGTAAACACACACACACACACACACACACACACACACACACACACACACGCACACACGCACACACGCACATACTCGTTATCTGGTAACATTGGCATCAACTCACGGAGGACACTGAATTTCAAGTTCCAAAGGTGGGGTTCCTACTCCTTGCTCATGGCTGCAAGGGGTGAACTAGCCAGGGCAATGATGGAGAACTCACCCTGGTGGTGAAGACAGGGGAGAGCTGGCAGGCTGACCAACCCCACAACTACGCAGGCCCAGAACCAGGGTTAAGCGTTGGGCCCACCCCAACCTCCACCCCATCTGTGATCTGCGGGAGCAAGGTGAGGGGACCAGTCCTGTGGACTCAGGCTGCAATGTGATGTCCAGAAAGAATTCCAGTGAGGGCCCAGTGTCGATGGTGCAGCAGAGACCAGGGGCCTCGAACCAGACCAACGATTCTTTGCGATGAACACTCGCGTGTAAAAAATATATAAAGAGGCTTACTGTGTGACTCACTGTGTCACACTGCAGCTTCCCTGATGAGATTTCCCCCCTTTTTTCTCCTTTTTGATTTTAAATTTTATTTTGTTTTATTTGTGGGGAGGGGAATGTTGCAGAGGCAGAGGGCGGGTGTGAGGGGATGGGAGATGGTTGGGATCAGGATGCATGATATGAAAGACACAGAGAATAAATTTAAGGCCAGTATTGAAGGCATCTCCTCTCTGGGCCCCAAACCAAGATGGCCAGCCTGTGTCGTCATACCGAGAGCTCTGTCCCTCTCACACTGTTGCTCCAGCAGTTATGAGTAGCAGCTGAGCCAGGACCAGGCTCCTTCCATGGCAGCTGCTCCCAGGGAAAGCCAGCCTGCCAGCTGCACCGGGTCCTGCTAAGGCTCTGCTCCCCCCAGGCCTCTGTGGGTAGGGGATGCCACGGGCCCAAGAGGCAGTGAGCAATCCGGTGAGCCCAGGGCCTCTTGCACTGATGTAAGGCCTCAGGTGTTGTTTGGGGTTTTTATTCTTTTGCTCTTTTGGAGGGCCAGCCACCCAGCTCCCAAATAAATCACACACGGAGGCCTATTCTTACTTATGAATGTCTGGCCTTAGTTTGGATTGTTTCATGCCAGCTTTCCTTAACTTTAACTTATCCCATCTACCTTTTGCCTCTGGGCTTTTCCCATTCTCTTACTTCTGTAAATCTTACTCTTTCTCCTTGGCTTGCTGTGTAGCTGGGTGGCTGGCCCCTGGGGTCCTCCTTCTTCTCTAGCTCCTAGATTTCCTCCCCCCCTAGATTTCTCCTTCTATTTCTCCTCTCTGCCTGCCAGCCCCCCCCATCCTTTCTCCTGCCTCGCTAATGGCTGTTCAGTTCTTTATCAGACCATCAGGTGTTTTAGACAGGCACAGTACCACAGCTTCACAGAGTTCAACAAACGCAACATCAACAAAAGTAACGCACCTTCAAAGTTTATTCTACAACACACAGGTGACCCCTCAGCCCCCTCACTGAAATAACGGAGTTGGTTTGCTAATCACTCAGCCTCATTTTTGGTGATGTAATGGTCTTAGAACAATCTCTGGTTCAGCCACCAGCCAGGCCTTTCCACATCCTTAACTGCCAACTACATGAATGGGGGGGGATGGATCTTTTGGTCACTTAAGGAACACTTTTCTAATCGCTGGCTAAGTTCCGCATTCTCTGGTTGGGGAAGCCATTTTTCCTATGGGAGCTGTAGTTTTGGTTGGAGGAGAAAGATGTGTAAGGCGATGGTTCCAACAGGACCTGAGAGAGCACAGCAATAGCCATGGATTGGAGGGGCAAAGACGGAGGTCAGGAAAGGCGTGAGTCGGCTCTCCTCACGACGACCAAACAGAAGAGAGAGGTCCACTTAGAAAGAGGATGGTGGCATTTGGGTTCTGTCCATGCTCATGCAGCCCTGCCCTGTGGCCCACGTGGCCCTGCTGCTTCGGAGCTGTACAGGGCAGAGCTGCTCACAGCCAGTAGCTGGGAAGCAAAGGGAGAGAGAAAGGAGCCAGTAAGTATCCCAGAATGCCCCACACCACCAGTAACCTAACTTCCCCCACACCTACTACTTCCTCCCAGCATCCCTACAAACTGGCAGCCAAGGAGGACATTTTAGATGCAAGTCATAACTGAGGGCTTCCTGGAGGAGGTGACACCTGCCATGGAGGAAGGACATGACTGACCCTGCAATGCCCTCAGAAGGCAGACGCGGGGCAGTTCCTGTTCACTGCGTGCAGTACCAGGAAGAACATCTTCTCCAGTGCTCTCTGCCCATCCCTGTTTGTCAGATGAGGAAAATGAAGGCAGAGAGAGACAGAGACATACATGACCTTCGTCACAGCTGGGCAATGGAGGGGCCCAAGGCCTGACTGGCCTCCCGAGCCTCAGTCTGTGGACTGATTCTAGTTGATAAGTTATCAAAAGAGGGTTTTTATGAGTCAAGTGCTCTTGGGTGGGTAGAAGGGCAGAGAGCAGAAAGGAAAGAAGAAATATGGATGTAAAGACACACACACAGATTGGAATGATGAGATTCTTGGGGTTGTTTGTTTGGGTGTTGGGGACGGAACCCAAGGTCTTGAACTTGCTAGGCAAGCGCTGCTCTACCAATGAACTAAATCTCAAGCCCCGCTCCCAGTTCTCAGACCCCCCCTCCCCCACCCCTGCAGGATTTTTTTTTCCCTTTGAGAAACAAAACAGCATGGGTTGTCAGGAGAGGGGCCAAAAGACAAATGGACCCAGCACTCCGGTGCAGCAGCTGCCCCCCCACCCCACCCCGGGTGCAGGGCCACAGCTCCTGACACAAAGAAAAGCTCCCTGTGGAGACTTAGAGACCGCAGGCAGGCAGGGGTCTCCCTGCAGGCTGGCTCTCTGCAGAGTCCCATCACCCACTCTTTTCCTCTCTGAGTAGCCTGTGAGGCGGCTACACGCTGGGACTGCCCACGGATTCCATGCGGGTGGGCCCAGGAGCCTGGGGCAAATGTGAGGAGCAGATAAACCCCTGAATGGGCACCACGGGGCCAATTCAGACTTTTAAATTCACCCGTTTTCTTTGCCACACTTCACTGGAGGAGTTGAGAAAAGAGAAGGTAGTTTGGGGCATGTTGGGGGGTTCTGTGGACATTCGTCCTGTTTTAGCCTCTCGCCGTTAGTATAATATCTCAAACTATGTTATGCCCGCTTCACAGGTGAGAAAAATGAGACTTTGGGGCTCAAACTAGAAAGGGAAAGAGCTGAGATACAAAGCCAGGTTTCCTTAGGTGTTATTTTATTGTTAGCACACAGATTCTGAGAGGCGGGGTTTCTACAGGGCTCTTGACTCTGAAGGCATAGCCATCCATGTGTTCTGAATAGGAAAGTTGGGAAACACACACACACACACACACACACACACACACACACACACACACACACACCGCAGCATTTTGTTTTGTTTTAAACCGGGCATGAATCTTGGAGACTGTTTAGAATCCTTGGCAATTCTTTTCCATTTCAGGCTAAGTGATCTGAGGCCATCAAGGCAAGAGAGTTGTATGGTCCCTTACTAATTAGTAAAACCAAGGTCTCTGGAGCTTGTGGTACCGAGTTCAGTTCCAGGGATTTCCTGGACACGGCTCTGGACTCCAGAAGCAAATAGCTGAGAAGGAACAAGGGCCATAGTGGCCAGGCCTGCCATGGTGGGAGAGGCTGTGGAGAGAAGGCGTTTCTGTGAAGGAAGTGTGAACTTGGGAGTCAGGGCAGGGCTCTGACTTTAAGAGTTGGAAGGTGGCACCATGCAAGAGCAGCCTCATCAAGGTCACTGGGCTCCCTGGTTCCAGTGGCTCCCTGTGGGACTTTCACGGACACACACCGCCAGGTCCTGCCACCTGGGCTCAGAAGATTCTAGCTCTAGCACCTAGATAAACAACACACGCTCTACATCTTTCCGCTTCCTTCTGGAAAAGGTTTCCTCGTTCTCTCCTTAGGCTGCTTCCCGCACACTCCCACTCGGCCCTGGTGTGGAAACCAAAAGTGTCCCCGGAACACAGATGTGGCCTTTGGGTGTGAAAACTCCTTCACTCTCTAGAAAAGAGCGCTCATTTCTCACATAGCACCTAAATTTGTCAAAACAGAGAGCAGCTGAAACTGGAGCTCAAGATGGCATAAGAAAAGAAAACCACCACGGGACCTGGTGGTATGTGTATAATCTCACCACGAGAGAGACTGAGGCAGGGGGATCACCAAATTCAGGGCTAGCCTGGGCTATACAGCAAAACACTATCTCAAAATCAGGACGGGAAGGAAGGCCGGCCAGTCTTAATGATCAAAGATGTGAAATTCCTAAGACAGTAGCTAACTGAATCCTTACACTTAAATTGTTAATAAACAAATTAACAATAACAATACTCAGTGACTGGACTCAGTTTATCACAGGAATTCAAAATGGCTGACCTCTGAAAGTCTGTTTATGTGGTTTTTATCCACAGTAAAGGAGAAAGCCAGGCCGGGGGTGTAGCTCAGTGGTGGGGTACTTGTCCAATTCATGTGCAGCTCCACAAAAACAAATATGTGCATAAAATAATAAGAATAAATAGGGCTGGAGAGATGGCTCGGAGGTTAAGAGCACTGGCTGCTCTTCCAAAGGTCCTGAGTTCAATTCCCAGCAACCACGTGGTGGCTCACAACCTGATCTGTAATGAGATCTGGTGCCCTCTCTGCCCAATAGCATTGGGGCTTCAGAAGGCAGACCGTCATTGCAGAGAGCATGAAGCGGAGCAGACCACATGGTGGTCAGGAAGTGAGGAGAGAAAAGAAGGAACTGGGGTCCCAGTATCTACTTCAGTGGCACACCCCAGATAACCTTTCTTCCTCGAGGCCCAGCCCCTAAAGGTACCACTGCCTCCTAAGATCAGCCCAGGTTGGTGGCCCAGCCTTTAGCACATAACCCAGGAGAGGCATTTACCATCCAAGCTGCAACAGACAGGCCACTAAAAACAAACAAAAGGACTGATTACTAAATACAGATTTTACAAATCAGTTACACAGCCTTTCAAGACACAAAATGTAAATGAACTTATTTTCCTTTGTTTTTGTTTTTTGAGACAGGGTTTCTCTGTGTAGCCCTGGCTGCCCTGGAACTCAATCTGTAGACCAGGCTGGCCTTGAACTCACAGAGATCTGTATGTCTTTGCCTCCTGAGTGCTGGGATTAAAGGCATGCGCCACTGCCCGGCTTCTTTAATCACTAGTTGGGAAATTCCAACAAAGAGGACTATTCCCCATGTGCTATTTTCAATTATCCAATGTGTAGTTTACATAGGAAGGCAGGGTAATTGGTCAATCATTCCCTTTATGAGTCAGTTTTCAGTGAACTGGTTTCCCAGCAGTCCCTTACAGTGATCTAATTTTTTCTTTCTTTCTTTCTTTTTAATTTTTTAATTATGGAAACAAAAATATACCTAAAATCGAAGCTTCTGGAGAAACCATTTGTTCTTCTCTGTCTTATATAGTTCCTCAAACTTGACCTTGGCCTCCTCCTGGCCTTGCATTTCAGAGCTGGGTCTCTAAAGACGTCCTTGTTGACAACAGTTGTGTCCAAAGGGATAGCCACAGAGTATCCTGTGGGCACGAGGTGACTGTGGTTGTAAACTTTCACAAAAGATTTTGATCTGTTGGCATTTTTCTTCTTGCCCATGGCAGCTGTCATTTTGGGGGGATAGGGGTCCATTCTAGCCACCAGTATGACTATAAGGGTGAGGTGACATCATCAGTGTTCTTCACAATGATGGCTTTGCGTCCAGAGTTGCGTCCAGCCAGGACCAGAGCTCCTTTCCCCGGTTTTATGAACTTGCCCGTTTTGTCAGCAAGCAGCCTGTACCAAGCAAAAAGGAAAACGGGATGCTTCTGCTCATAAGCTGATCTTCGTTTTGTTTCGAGACAGAGTTTCTGTGTGTAGCTCTGGCTGTCCTGGAACTCACCTGATTTTTAAAGTCGCATTACTAATTATTAATTTGTGGACTTAAATGTAGGAAAGTATAATTTTAAGATAATATATGATTTCATTTCAATTAAATAAAAATAGACATGAACAGATACAATCTATATAGCCTGGGTATAGTGTTCACAGATAGGAGAAACCATTATCATAAAGATAACAATACCAAACAGGGTGTGTGACACTTGGGACCAGCCTGGGTGACCTAGCAAGATTCTCTGATAGAAAAAAGGAAAAGAGGCCAGGCGTTGGTGGCACACGCCTTTAAATCCAGCAGAGGCAGGTGGATCTCTGTGAGTTTGAAGCTAGCCTGGTCTACAGAGCGAGATCCAGGAAAGGCGCAAAGCTATGCAGAGAAATCCTGTCTCGAAAACCAAAAAAAAAAAAATTAAAAAAAGGAAAAGAGAAGACAACCGTCCCTAAATTAATCTATCAATTTAAGACAATTGTGAAAGTCCCATCTGATGTGCCAACACAAAGCTGAGGCAGGAAGACTAAGTTCTGGGCAAGCCTGGGCTACATAGTGAGACCCTGTCTCTGAAACCAAACCAAAGTTGATTCTATCCCCAGGACACCACTCTCATGAAAGGCTCAGTGCACTTCCCTCAAGAGTGGGCTAATTGTAGTGAGAACAGGTTGTTATCGACCAAATTAGGCTTCCCGGACTTGCTCTCCTGATGCACGATACTGCTGGCTCAGCCACGGGGCCACTTCTTTTCTTCCGTGAAGCCGTGGTGAACAAATACTTCATTTCTTTATTGGGAAAATGTGAGTCTAATATGTGAAACTGTTCAGATCTCACAAGGCTAACTGGGAAGTCCGTGGGTAATGAGTACACAAGATCTTATTCTATGCTCTGCAGAGTTATGCTATCAGGTGATTTTACTAAGGGGAAGAAGTCCCCCTTCACTGGCTCACATCCCCAGATCTCAAATGGTGGGGTTAACTGTCAGGTTAAGCCTCTGCTTCCGGACAGTACAATTTCGCCCTCTGGTGGTCATCTCAATCCCTGCACCCTAGTTCGGAAAAAGAAATTGTTTGGGGCAGAACGAGCCTTCAATGAGTTTCCCCCACTCTCCACCCCCCACCCCGAGCCACCATGTTGAAGAAATAAACCTTCACAGAGGTCCTCTTGTCATGGAGATTCCATAGATAGTGTAATCATTTCCTACTACCTGCTAATGGCGCAGATACAAAATAAAAGAAATTCTCAGGGACATTCCTCAGCCGCAAGGTACACTCTTCCCCACTCCAAAGCCGGGAGGGAGCTCCATGTGTGCGAGTCATTATCACGTGAATGTATGAGAACAGAGAAGGGGAACCCGAGTTACCAAGGAGCCCTGGGTGTAGGGGAGCGTGACCAACTGAACAGTGGGCACAGGAAAACTTAAGCAACAATGGTATTTGAAGGTTGTCAGAGTAATGTGCATAAACCTCCCTCATAAAGATGACATTGTTTAAAACAATTTGCTTTCTACTGTTATAACCACACTGGTGTTTTTGTTTTGTTCTTTTGGTTTTTCAAGACAGGGTTCCTCTGCAAATCATTGTCTGTCCTACAACTAGCTTTGTAGACCAAGGCTGGCCTTGAACTCACAGAGCCTAATGCTGGGATCAAAGGTGTGCACCTTCACAGCCCAGCAAAGAGGAGCTTCATTCTTGTTTTTATATTTATTTTATGTGTATCAATGTTTCACCTGCATATGTATATGTGCACCCCGTGTGTGCCCGGTGCTCTAGGAAGTCAGAAGGTGTCAGATCCCCGGGGACTGGAGCTAAAGACAGTTGTGAGCTGCCATGTGGGTGCTTGGGGATCAAACCTGGGTCCCCTAGAAAAGCAGCTAGTGCTCTTAACCTCTGAGCCATCTCTCCAGCCCCCACACTAGGGTTTTAAAAAAAAAAGTTTAAACATGCATAAATCTTCTAATCTAACATAATACTCCTTGTCTATTTTCTCTTCCAGTCCTTAACCATCTAGATTTTTGTGACTGATTTTTGAGACGGGGTCTGAATATTGACCCTTGGCTAGGCTGGAAGGTGAGGCAATCCCTCTGCCTCCTCCAGACTTGAATGAATCACATCACTTTTCTATAGTCTCTGGCTCTTCTTGTCGTTGTATTATAAATCTTTCCCATACTTTCAATATTTCTCTTTTTAGCCGGAATTTTCTTTCTTTCTTTTCTTTCCTACTCATTGACCTTTTTAGCGGTCCTGAGGCTTGCACACAAGAACCAAGCTCTCCCTCTGAACTACATTCCTGGCCCTTCCCTATAAGTTTAAGTACCACAGTCATGGACACGTAGCTTCCCGTCTTCTTTGTTGAATCCCGTCTACTTTGTTGAATTCTTTCTCATCCTCATTACCAACAAATAAAACAAACAAGTTGTTACAAAAGCTTATTTGTTCTTTTGAATTGTAACCTTGTGATAAACACCCAGGTGAGAGTCCCGATTAAGGCTAAAACAGTTTTCTGGTTCTAACACACACTGTCTATCACTTTCCTGAAGGATATTTTAGTCACTTTAATGTCACTTGCCACAAGGCGGCACTGGTCCCTGGACAGGATTATTGCTTTCATCAACACTGCTCATGACACACCAGTAGACATTTCACCTTGCCCCCATTTCCTCCTGGGAAAACTGCCTGGGTCGTTTTGCTGATGGAGGACACTCTATTTTCACAGACCCAGAGCCAAGGAACGTGACCCTGGACCCCCTCAGTACTCCTGTGGCCGAGCACAAGCAGACCTCTGAGGCTGACAACGGGAAAAGCATGTAAGTGTGCAGCTTGTAGCCACTGCGGCTTCTCTGCGTCCATCAGGGTTTTGTCTTCATTCATTTACTTTCTGGTTTTGTGTTTGTGTTTGTTTGTTTGTTTGTTTGTTTCTGAAATTCGTGCGATAACATGCTGGCAGCTGGGATTAAAAGTAACAGGCCCCTGGGTAGGTTACACATTGATGAGTGAGCTACTTAAAACAAGTACTCCAGGTTAGGTGGGGAAGAGTGAACTTGAGTCACCTTGAAGCAACTTTTTGGTGGGTCCACGCACCTGATGTTTACAGAGATCCTGGAAGGCTGGGGACAATCAGTTCATCATGGTTCCTCCAGGTCCGTTAACTCTGGGCAGAATAAAGATGGCCGGCCATCATCATGGCTTCTTCTCATCCCTGCCAACACAGAAACACTGTCCTATGTGCTTACTGTGAGCTCACTGGCCAGCAGCCTGGCCCAGGCCTTTATCCTCAGTCTCCTTAGGTTGTGGCCTCTGCTGTAGATGTCTCTGTTGCCAGCTGGAAACTAACCTGGTTGTGGGTTCCAGGAGCCTGGGGTGATCAGAGATCAGCAGTATAAACTCTCAGGCCAAAAAGGTTTTGTGATAAACCAGAAGCAAAAGAAGGAAGCCTCTGTGATTAAGGAAGTCGCTAAAGAAGTTTTGTTTTGTTTTTATCCCTTTCCTCACAACATATTTTAAACAGGTTATTACAACACACCCCCCTCCCCGCCGCCTCCAGCTAAAACCAATGAAATAATCAAAGAGAATTCTTTTTTTTTTTAATCAAGAGGATAGTTAAACAAACATAAAACACTCCACAAAATCCATTACAGTTATTGTGACTAAAATTCGGATTTAGCACAAATTCCTAAATGTGGAAGAAAAAAACAGCAATCCAGTCAGGCCTGGGGTGCTCATGCAGCTGCCTGGCTTCTTGGGGAAACAGAGGTTTTAATAGCACCATTCTAAAGCAGACTTCTGTGAGTTTTTATAGAGTGTCACTGAAGGACTTAAAGACTCGTATATTTACAGGAAATTCCATTTACCTCATTCAACAAATATTTCTCAGGTTTCCACAGTAAGGCTCTGGGCTAGCACACCACAGTAAATATATTGATTTAACTAAAAAGAAAAAAGACCCAGACGAGACCCAGCACCCAGCAGGCACACAGCCCCTCGGCTGCTGTCCTGGCCACCCACAGGCATAAGTCAGTGACGCCAACCACTCCAGAACACACGAGACGGGGCACACACAACCTCGTAGGGGCTGAATCTGGTTAAGAATAAAACTCAGAGAATCAAAAGAATGAAGGGGACAATTGCATGTTTTTGAGGTCATCTTTCTTGTTTTGTTTTGTTTTTAAGATTTATTTATTTATTATATATATACAGCATGTATGCCTGCAGGCCAGAAGAGGGCACCAGAGCTCATTACAGATGGTTGTGAGCCACCATGTGGGTGCTGGGAATTGAACTCAGGACCTCTGGAAGAGCAGCCAGTGCTCTTAAACTCTGAGCCATCTCTCCAGCCCGAGGTCATCTTTCTTAAAGGTCACTTTTTTCTCCCAGCCAAGCCTTTGAGAGAAGACATTTCAGTTGTGTAATTCTGGGCGTGAGGGTGATCCAACTGCTACCTCTCACTCCACTGATGGATGGACAGGGTTGATCCAGCCAATCTGACTGGCGGGGTGGGTGTCTCCTTCCTCTCTCACTGCTCCACATGTGTCCCCCACAAAGCTGCTGGCCACACTGAAGAGGACACCCTTCCCCAGAGGAGGGCCCGTCTTTCTTTGGTCCAGGGTACCCTCTCAGTTCTGGTTTCCTGATAGAACCTCCAAACCAGCTCTCGGTCAAAGGTGTAAATATGCCATGAAAAGCAGCCAACTGTTTCTCCAGGTGTCTGTTTTAGGGCTTACCTGAAGGAAACCCCGAAAGTGAAGCGCACCCTTCCTAATCTCGCTTAAGCGGGAACGTGAGGAGAAAGTGCCTGAGTGTGTCAAATATCCCCACAGCCGATCACAGTTGCTTTGTGACATCCGCTCACTTCCTCTCTTCTTTCCCATTTAAATTTCCGGCCCTTAAATTCATCTGCTGGCTTGTTCCTTTTCAAAGGGACAGAGATTACGATGTGTACCACCTGCACAGAGGACGTGAGCCTGCCTCCCCAGAGAAGCTGGGTTCTGAGGCTGCATCTCTTCCTCCAAGGAAGAAAAATAAGAAAACGGAAGCAAAATTGTCCAACCAGCAGTCCTCAGCTGCCATCAGTCACGTGAGTGTGAGAATAAAGAATCTGGTCCGGAAACCCTGCCTGGACAGACCCCTCCAAGGCTCCCTGTAGACTTCTGAAGGTTGCTTCATAGATACAGCATCTCACTAAAGGGGCAGTAGGGGCCGAGGTCCAGTGACATCTGCTCACCAGGCCCTGCACCCTGCCCTAGGCTGCATCTTCCTGAAGGACAAGGGCCCCATTGCCAAACCCTACAAAGTGGGTGACCATGGCCCCACTCTGGCATCCTCTTTTAGAGGGAACCTCCACGTTGTCACCGTCCATGGGGAAAGGGAAAGGCTGGCTTGGCTCTTGCTACCTGCCTGGGGTCTTCTCAAAGGCAGCACATGATGTAGCTGTGAATATAAAGCTGGCTCTGAGTCCAGTCAGTTGGCCAACAGTGGCCGCACTAACATGGAAAAAGAAGGCAGGCCGTAAAGGGCTTTTCTTCCTCTTTCTCCTCTGACATTCTTCCTAATCATTTGAAATAAAAGGTGCCTTTTTCCCCACTGGATCCATAGTCTGACGTTGGCCCTCTGCTTCATCCAGAACTCACACGCGTTCATCCTCAGCCCCAGTCCCCTTATTCTCCAGAGTAATCTTCATTTGACAACTCTTCCGTTTCCTCTATGCTCACGGTCCTCTTCCTAAATTTCTTCCTTTAGGGAAGGGATTTGGTTGAGAAGCCTGAGAGGGAGAAAAAAACCAAGACAGACAAGGCCAGAGCCCCCAGAACAGAAAGAGAAGGAAGGACCCTGGGGCAAGCAGAGGCTGCTGGAGGTAAGGAAGTATGTCTGTGCGGAACAGCTCAGAAGACTTCCAGCAGGCAAGGTGATGCGGACAATGGACTTGGCTCCTGCAGGGCCAGCTTTGTTGACTACCTAGCCAAGCTGGCTTTGCAGTCTGATTTCACAACAGTGTCTCAGTGCGCATGGGCAGAGGAAACCATGGCCGAGTAGAGACCTGTGATGACCGGGAGAGGGGATGATAATACCGGCACCCTGCCAATGTTGAAATGAGTGCCACCATGCTGTTTGTGTACCTGAGGCTGAAAGAGGATGAGTCGGTGGCATCAGAGGACAAGTGGACCCAGGGTTTGTTTGTCCTTTCCTACTTGAGCGAACCCCAATGCACATTATTACTGCTACCACTAGGAGCTAATAACTACAGGCTGAGATCTGTACTCTGAAAAGCTGCAATGCAAAATATCCCCAAGTCTGAAACCTTCTGAACATCAACAAGATGCCACCGGTAGATTCCACACCTGACCTCACTGAACCTTATACTGTATAAGGCTCATGAGCACTCTGCTCAGGTCTTGCAGTGTTTGGGGCCTATGGTTTTATTTTGGTTCTGAATAAAAACCCCTTGCTACTTTAAGAAAAATATAGAACCACCTTCAAGCTGAGGGTCAAAAGTGTATATGGCCAGGGGGTGGTGGCGCATGCCTTTAATCCCAGCACTCGGGAGGCAGAGCCAGGCGGATCTCTGTGAGTTCGAGGCCAGCCTGGGCTACCAAGTGAGTTCCAGGAAAGGCACAAAGCTACACAGAGAAACCCTGTCTCAAAAAACAAAAAACAAAAACAAAAAAAAGTGTATATGAAGCATTAACAACTTAAATACTTAGGCTAGGATCCCATCGCCAGGACTTTATATTATACACATTAAGTGTATGTGTAAATATTCTAAAACCAGAAAGTATACCCAACCTGAAATGCTTTTTCATCCCAAACATCTCAGGAAAGGGATGCCCAGCCTAGGCATCCTGAGAGCATGTAGGAAGAGGAGGATAAAATAGGGTCTGAGTGGTTCTACCATCACACTGCCCAGCATCCTTCCGTACCTTACAAGACCTCAGATGCTCCTGGACTCCCTTTAGCCTAAAACTCACACCTACCCTCTTTTGCTCCCAAGATCTGAAGATTCTTTAAACAAGTCGCATTTTGTTGCAAGGACAAGCCTGGATGCGCCCCTGGAGACAGATCTGGTTTGGAGTTTACTTTTTAAACTCTCACTGCATTTACATTTGTCTAGCCCTTGGCATTGCCAGGAATAGGAAAACCAAATACGCTTGACCCTTGGGGTGTTAGACCTCCACCCCATTAGAGCTGTGGCCTGGGGCAGGACTTGTCAAATGTGCTCCGATTCTCCCCAGGAATCTTGCCCATGGTCATCAGGGTGAGATGGAACCTTCCTTTGCTTCCAGCCCTGGGGATTGAACCTAGGGCCCCATATGTAGCACATATACTAAGCACATGCTCTACCACTTAGCTGTGTCTGCAGCCAGAAATGCAACCTTTCTGTAATGATACTGCTGTGTGGTTACATCTTTATTGCTCTAAATATAATGCAGGACTGCTCTTCTCAAATCATTATTACTGAAGGTAAAACGGTGCTGGTTGGTGGCGCTGGTTACTGGTGGAAAAGTCACGGGCCACGGCCAAGACTGCCAGAGTTATAAAGAGCTTTATTAGAAAGAAAGAGGAGGAGAAGAACCAGGCCTGGACAGAAAGAAAGATGGCTGGAGCAGAGAGAGAGTGTGGAGGTCTGAATCCAGCTTTTTAGGGCAGGGATTGCATGACCACACAGAGGGTACATAGTTGCCAGCACCTGCTGATGATGTAAGACGTAAGACACAGGACCCTGAGATGTGCATGTACAGAATCCTAACGTTCCAAACTTTTTGCTTATTATAATAAAAAAAAAAAAAACAAGGGTTGGGGATTTAGCTCAGTGGTAGAGCGCTTAGCAAGCGCAAGGCCCTGGGTTCGGTCCTCAGCTCCAAAAAAAAAAAAAAGCGAGTGAATAGAAAATAGGGGTGTCATCTCTCCTGGAAAAACTGCTTCCAGCTGACTTGATGGGCATTGGTCGGCTCTTGGAGGGTGGTGGTAAGGAAGGGAGTCTTCTGAGGTAGACAAGTGTTCTGGGATGATGGGCTGTCCTGCTGCCCTGGAGCCGTCCATCCCTCTTGGCTTGGCAACTTTGTTCTCGGGCTTTTAATATCTCTCCCCTGGTACACCTTAAATGCCACAGATGACACTTTTGCCTGTGGGGTCAGGAGCCTTGCTCTCCAGATGCTTAAGTTTTCGTCTACTAAAGAGCCAAGTGTGTCGGCATATGCCCCTAATCCCAGCACCCTAGAGGCAGAGAGACAAGGATCTCTGTGAGTTTGATGCCAGTTTGGTCTATATAGTGAATTCCAAGACAGTCAGAGCTATGCAGTGAAACCATCTCCAAAAATAGAGGTTACTAAAGAGAAGGAGTAGAGGTCATTTCTTCTACTCAGCTACCTCTCTCCCCCATTGTTTCTCCCAGGAAAGTCAAAGGATTCAAAAACTGGAAAGAAATCAAGGCTAATTCCAAAAGAAAAGAAACCAGGCACCAAAATGAAAAGGGCACACAGAGAAAGGGACGTGGAGACGGCAGAAGAGCTGAGTGAGCCTGATGTCAGTAACGCCAAGGGAGCAGGAGGCACCTCAGAGACAAGGCTCCTCCGCTCACACTCGGCCGCTGAGGACCTGTGGCTTTCTCCTGAATATGATGCTCTGGAGAGCCAGGTTTCTATAGATGGGAGACTATCACCCACACAGGCCATGGGTGTCGCTACCAACATGGAATCTGAGGAAGGGAGAAGCCCTGAAGACCCTTCCAAGGTATGGGCAGGTGTCCTCTCCTCTTGGCCAGAGGAGCCTCTGTCCTCCTGTAGCGGAATGTAGATATGAGGGAAATGACCCTAACTAAGCTGCACTTTCTGAAACAGCTCTATTGCATGGTGATTTTTTTTTTCTTCTTTTTGAGACAGGGTTTCTCTGTGTAACCCTGGCTGTCCTGGAACTCACTCTGTAGCCCAGGCTGGCCTCGAACTCACAGAGCTCCACAGAGCTCCACCTGCCTCTGCCTCTGAGTGCTGAGAGTAAAGGCATGCGCCACCACTGCCCTTCTAAAACAACCTCTTACCAGAACCATGCCTTCCAGCCCCAGCTCCAAGTTCCAAGTTTTTAAAACTCCAGGAGCCCCACCCCCACCCCACCCCCGAGATTGTCATTTGTTGGACCAAGTGGAGCCCTGTCGTATTTTAAAGATCCTTGGGCAGTTCTGAAGTGCAGCTAGGGCTGTAAAGGCTAGAACTTCTGACACACCAGACAGGACAATGGCACTTTTGTTATCACGGTGAGTACTGGACACAGTCCATGAGGAAGACCGTATCAGGAAAGCTGTGCACTGTAATCCCAAAGCAAGTGAAAGACT
Source organism: Onychomys torridus (assembly GCF_903995425.1). NCBI lineage: Eukaryota > Metazoa > Chordata > Mammalia > Rodentia > Cricetidae > Onychomys > Onychomys torridus. The sequence goes on from NC_050465.1 coordinate 44,586,471, forward strand.
TGAATGTAGGTTATTCCAGCCCCACAGCCAGCCGGGCAGAGGCAGTTTATGCCACTGTGTGGTAGTGTGGAGTCAGCTTTAGGAGTCCATCCCGGATTAGAGAAAACCCTATCTGGGCTGCCGCTGGCTCGGTCCCTTGCACGGCTAACACTCTGGTTTCTTAGGCCCTCCTGGATAAGAGGCAGCAGGAGAAGGCTTCTCGAGACAGAATTCGCATAGAGAGGGCAGAGATGAGGTGGCTGGAGGTGGAGCGGAGGAGAAGGGAGCAGGAAGAGCTGACCCGGCTCCATAAGGAGCAGCTGGAGAGAGCAGAGAAGATGAAGGAGGAGCTGGAACTGGAGCAGCAGAGGCGCATTGAGGAGATCCGGTGGGCCAGCAGCCTGGAGACCCAAGGCAGGGCAAACCTTCCCCAGGGACATACATAGTTCAGTGCCCCGACACAAAATCACAGGAACAACCTGGACCAGAGATAAGATACTGTCTTGACCAAGATAGATGCTCACGGGGGATTTATGGGGAGGAGTTGAAATCCAGCCCCACATTTGTCAAGCTCCTGCCGTTCTCCACACTGTACTAGGTAGACTCTTTCATAGGCCTTCGCTCGATCTTAATCTCCACAACCCTAAGAAGCAAGAATTTCAAGATCCGTACTTTAAGAATAGAAGGGGCTGGAGAGATGGCTCAGAGGTGAAGAGCACTGGCTGCTCCTCTTGAGGACCCAGGTTCAATTCCCATCACCCACATGGCAGCTCACAACTGTCTGTAACTCCAGTTCCAAGGGATATGCATGTGCATGCAGGCAAAATACCCATGCACAAAAAAAATAAATGTTAAAAAAAAAAGAAAGAAAATAACGTGCAGAGAACTTAGGGCATTTAAATCCTGGGCAACAGCACTGAGCTGGATGCTGAAACTTGCAGTTTCTTTCTCTAGACCCCTGTCTGTTACCTCCGCCCTTCCATGCTGGCTGTAGAAAACCTGATCCCCCAGGGCCACTTCCTGAAGTTTACGAAGCCAGTTGCGGGTTGGTTGGTTGGTTGGGCCTGTGCTTTCTGCCATCCCTCTGACATCTGCTGTGCTCTCAGCCTGAGAAAGCAGAGACTGGAGGAAGAGCGGCAGCGGCAGGAGGAAGCGGAGAGGAAGCGGAGACACCAGCTGCAGGTGGCCCAGGAGAGAGCCCGGCAGCAGCAGGAGGAGCTCCGGAGGACAATGCAAGAACTGCAGAGAAAAAAGCAGCAGGAGGAGTTGGAGAGGGCTGGTGAGAGAATTCCTGAGCTCTCTGTTATCTCCCGTCTGCTGGACCAAAAATTATTTTCTTTGATTCCTATCCTAGGCCCTGGTGCACAGAGCTCTCCACATGTGTAAGCTAGTTGCTATTTTTTTTTAATTTTTTCTTCCAGAATGGTAATTATGTCTGACTATAGAGGGTTGATAAAAGGATGGACTATGAACGGAAGACTCTTGTGGAGTGATTGCAGGGTCGGACTTCTGGTTCAGTCACTGCCCCTGTCAGCATTGCTCAAGAGCTACCCACACTGCTCTATTTGCCCCCTGCCTCTGGCAGGCAGAGACAGTCACAAATATCTGGAGAGCCTCAGGCCACCCCTTCCTGCCGGTGTGGAGCAGATAATCTTCCAGCATCCCTTGCGAGACAAGGTGGAAAGTTGAGCAGATGATGCTGCGGTCCATTCCTGGTCCTTTCTCTTTAGTCAGTCTAGTTAAGTAAGTTTCTCTTGACCCTGGACTGCCGCTCCTCCCTCAACAGTGCGGGAAAGTCTTCCCTAAAGCTTTTTAATACCCTCAGAGGCTCGGGAAGATTAGTAAGGTAGACCCATCGATGCCCCCTGCTGAGCCCGTCTCTCTGTTCTGCAGAGGCCGAGAAGCAAAGGCAGAAGGAAGTGGAAATGCAGTTAGCAGAGGAACAGAAACGCCTGATGGAAATGGCAGAGGAAGAGCGGCTGGAGTACCAGAGGCAGAAACAAGAAGCAGAAGAGAAGGCTAGGCGAGAGGCTGAGGCACGGAGGCAACAGGAAGAGGAAGCAGCAAGGCTGGCGCTGGAGGAAGCCATGAAGCTTGCCCAGGAGCAAGCCAGGTACTGGAGCGCTGGGCACCAGCTGCGGGCGGGCGGGCGGGCGGGTCGGCCGGGGTGTTCAGAGGCGTGCCGGCCTGGTGCCAGCGCTCACCATGCACACCGCCTTCCACAAGCAGTTCTCTCAGCCCTACAGCAGGGCTAGAAAGACTGAAACACAAAGAGCCTTTCTTCTGCTCAAACATCGCAGGATTCTGTCATGGCTTATCACAGAACTTGTAGTGAAGCTAGACGGGAATTTAAGAGATCGCTTATCTTGATCTTCTGGGTTACAGATAAGAGAATCCCATTTAACGAAAAAAAAAAAAAGGGAGTGGGGTCGGAGGTGGCGCAAACCTTACAGGTAAATCCCTGTAGCAAGCAAAGGCAGGCGGATCTCGTGGTGAGTTCAAGGCCAGCCTGGTCTACACTGTGAGTTCCAGGACAGGCTCCAAAGTTACACAGAGAAACCATGTATCAGAAAAAAAAAAAAAAAAAAGTGAATCCCAGGGCTAGTGTGCAGCAGTTTGGTAGAATGTTCGAATTACGCCCTTGGTTCAACTCCCCAGTAAAAGAGGAGCAAGATCTCCATCAGGACTGATTGTGAGTGATGGCCAATACCAAGACACATTATGCAAATTGTACTCTAGGAATTCAGAAGTATGGAGAGATACTGACAAAGACAATGTTTTTGGTTATTTTTTAAAGATTTATTTATTCATATATTTTATATATGCACCAGAATAAGAAATATGATCCCATTACAGATGGTTGTGAGCCACCACCATGTAGTTGCTGGGAATTGAACTCAGGACCTCTGGAAGAATAATCAATGCTCTTAAGCGCTAAGCCATCTCTCCAGGCCCTTGGTTTGGCTTTTTTGTTTTGTTTTGTTTTGTCTTGTTTTTCGAGACGGTTTCTCTTTGTAGCTATGCACCTTTCCTGGATCTCACTCTGTAGACCAGGCTGGCCTTGAACTCACAGAGATCCGCCTGGCTCTGCCTCCTGAGTGCTGGGACTAAAGATGTGAGCCACCACCGCCCAGCTGGTTTGGCTTTTTGAGACAAGGTTTCTCTGTGTAGCCCTGGCTGTCCTGGAACTCACTCTGTAGACCAGGCTGGCCTCCAACTCAGAGATCCGCCTGCTTCTGCTTCCCAAGTGCTGGGACTAAACGCATGCACCACCATGCCTGGCCATGTTTTCCTTTCTTAACCTAGCTACAAAACGTTATGCAGAAAAACTTTAAAGATATGACAGGAAGCTTCGTTTAGATTGGTGACCCAGAGCAGGACTTCTCATAAGGGATGTCATAAAGGGTGAGATTTTAAACGTGAGAATGTGGACCTGTATTCCAGGAAACAACAGTAAGTGAACAGTGTGTGAGGGAAGAAATAAAACTGACATATTGGATAAAGAAAAGCTCAGCACTGCTGGATGAGGGTGAAGAGCTGTCCTTTGGATGAAGTCAGGGAGGTAGACTGGAAGGAACTACGAAGTAAGTTATCTAGGGCCAAGAGCATTTTTGATCCTTCACAACCATAAAAACAGTGGTGGCACAGGCTAGACTCCAGCACTTGGGAGTCAACAGCAGAAGGGATCTTGGAAGGCTCCTGGGAGAGCTGCAGTCAGATTCTGTATTAAAGCTGACAGAAGAGGGACAACCTGGAGAATCAGGTTCCCCACATTAAATGTAAACACCACCCCCTTGAGTTATAATGTTTCACAAATTAAATTGAACCTATAATCCTCTTTAAGAGGTCCAGAAAGAGAAGGCACCAGAACTCTCAAGACTTCAGTAACCTTGAGTTTTCTTCGCTGGACTCTGTTCAGCTGTTAGGGGAATCACAAAGTAGGTTATTGGGAAAGTCCTGATTCAGATATCATGTGCCATAATAGTAGTGATGAGACAAAAGCAAGCTACTAGAACCCCAATTTTCCGAGAGAAACTGACAGTCATTACTGAGGTACTAGAGAGAGTATGTAAAACCAGCCCAGGTAGCTAAGACAGGAAACCAAAGGAGTAATGGGAACCTCACTCCTCCAATGACTAGAACTCAGTGCCAACTGGCTTTATTTCACCTGTGACATCTGCCCTTGTACTTTCTGTGTCCTGTTCCCTCACTCTAAAGCAAGGGAATCCACTGTAATTCCAGCACTCAGGAAGCAGAGGAAAGCAGAACTGTGAGTTTCCAGGCCAGCCTGGTCTAAATTTCAAGTTCCAGGACAGCCAGAGCTACACAGGGAGACCCTATCTAAAAAAAAAAAAAAAAAAAAAAACTAAATAAAGCAAGGAAACAAAGCAATTCCTTCCAGCAACTCAATTTAAGACCTGGGATCTACCTCCTTTCTTCTTACTTTTCTGGTAGGAATCCCATGATGCCTCCTGTGTAAAGGCACCAAATGAAGAGAGCATGACCTTCCACTAAAACCTGCAACCAATAGCCCCAATCTGGTAATCACACAACCCAAATCCAAAACTCTACTGAATGCTTAATCATTTTTGGAATTGGGGGTGGGGTTGTCTCCTTAGGCAAAAAGCTGCTTTGGAGAAACACCTTCATTTTCATCAAGAACTCTTAAAGGAAGCCAGTGGTCTACAGTGGACACAGAGCATTTCCAGACCGTGGGTCTACTCATACTTCCAGTTCCTACAAATCCCCAAGCCATAAGGCTAGAAGAAAGCACAAAAGTAAGTTGAGAAATGGTGACGGAAGTTATACTTCTATAATAAAGCTCCAGCCTGAGCTCACTTAGCTCCATTTCATCTGACTTGCCTCAACCCATACCTCCCACTTTCTTTACCCTGGGGCCTATTCCCAGCATTCCTGTACACTCCACACACCCAGTTCACTTTTCATTTACTTAAATCCTGTTGTGGTTTCAGGACCATATTAAGTTCAAGAGCCTTGATGCCTACACTATAATTCCACAGTTCCAGTTGGAGACACTAACACGTCTCCAACATAGGGCGCTCTATGTACTTCAATGTGTTCAAGAGTTGATGGTGAATGGGAATTCTGTCATGCAATAATTCTGGATTAGCTAAGAAGAGCTAATCATATATTAAGAAATCCCTCTAGAAGACAAAACCACAATTTCATCCTGGGAATCTAAAACAATTATCTTCTTAGAAGGCATGTTTGGAATCACTTGATACAGGTTTACCTGAGCAAAATGAGCTCTTTCAGGAGGAAATTCTCCCAATCCTCAAAGCACAGGCCTAGAGCAGCATGTTTGAGTGAGCATGTGGCTGTTAAAGCTAGAACATTCTTCCCCCATACTAGCCACAGTCAAATGCTCAATGGCCACAGGTAGTCCCTGGAGGCTGTATCAGCAAAGAAATAGAACTATTTCATCACCTCAGAATTTCATTATTTTTGGTTCTTGAGATCGAACAAATCTTGAGGTTTTATTCCCAAGTCTGCCTTGAAGCTACTCATAAAACTCGAAGACATCATCCTGTCAGAAGTCTTAAGTCATTCAATGACTTTTAATGTCTATAATGAACATCCCTCTTAACATCACAAGTGGTGGTGGCAGCTGTCTTTAATCCCAGCACTAGTACTTGAGAGGCAGAGGCAAGTGGATCCCCGAGTTCAAGGCCAGCCTGGTCTACAGAGCTAGTTCCAGGACAGCCAAGGCTACAACCCCCATCATCTCACTGAGAGGTGTTGGCACACACCTTTAACCCCAGCACTGGTGAGGCAGAGGCAGGTGGATCTCTGTGAGTTTCAGACCAGCTTGTTACACATAGAAACAGAATGTTAAGAGAAATTGTAGAAACAACAAAGGATGTTATATCAAGCAGTATCTGAATTTTCCCAACTTAAAAAAAATTATTTCTTGTGTATTGGTGTTTCTGCCTGCATGTATATCTGTATGTATGAGGGTGTCAGGTCTCCTGGAAATGGAGTTACAGACAGCTGTGAGCTGCCATGTGAGTGTTGGGAATTGAACCTGGGTCCTCTGGAAGGACAGTCAGTCCTCTTAACCACTGAGCCATCTCCCCAGCCTGATTTTTCTAACTTTTAATCCACACTTGTCTTACTTTTCTCATTACTGCAACAAACTGTACACACACGCACATACACACACACACACACACACACACACAAACACAATCCACCCAATCTCTCTCTCTCTCTCACACACACACACACACACACACACACACACACACACACAATCCACCCAATGACACACACACACACACAAACACAATCCACCCAATGACACACACACACACACACACACACACACACCAAAAGCACCTTAAAGCGTTAAGTAGTTGACCACCCTGCATCAGTAGTCAGAGATGAATGAATGCTGGCACTTAGCTCATTTTATCCTTTTTATTCAGTCCTGGACCCACAGAACGGCAGTACCCCCACCCAGGGTAGGAATTCCCACTTCAAATCTTTCTGGACACACACCCAAAAGTCTTTCCAGAGTGACTTTAAACCCAGGCAAGTTGACAATGACGCTTTAATTATCACACTGTCCACAAGTAAAGAACAGTATTTAGAGGTGATTCCCCACTAATACTCACAAGGTATTTGCTTTGCACAGGAATTACACTTCTAGCCTAGAAATTTAGCCCATTTTTCTATTCTATACTGCAGGGATTGAGTAACTCCTTGTTTCATGTAAAACAGAAATCATGGCTAAGATCACACAGTAAATGTCAATGTCACTGGTGTTCTGAGGCTGGTCAACCCTACTTGCAAATTCAACAGTACGTAACCAATCGACACACACAAATAAACATGCAAGGAAACCATTACTGCTCCTTTGTTTCTCTTTTGCAAATTTAGGCTGCTGCACTCCAGATGGAGTAGCTACTAAATACTGCTTGGGGTCCTTTCCAAACATCTTTTAAACTTTTACTTCCAAGTGTCTATTTTAACAGCACTACTATAGCAGTTGAGCCAACAGTAGAGTGTAGTTACTTTAGAAGACCTCCCCCAAAACCCCTAAAACAAAAACTATTTCTACAATTAAGCTCCACCACTAAATGTTGTCTTCATTTAGAGATACAAAAATTCAGATGAATTATATATTCATGAATTTTGAACAGCTCAAATAACCAATCAAATGTTATTTGATCTTGACAAATGATGCAACTCAAAGATTTTCTACAACTGAACCTCATTTCCAGTTACTATTTAAGGAACATAACAGAATTTAGGGAACTGCCAGGGGACATTATAAAAGCTCCAATTTGTACGATACAAATAATTTTAAAGTTAGGATCAAGTCTACCAGGCAACCTACTTTTTAAGCAAGTTACCTGAGAAGGGTAATAAGCTGTTAACAGTTTATAAAATGACCTGAGAATGGTTTATTTGCTAAAGTAGCCAGACAGCACTGTATTTAGAATAACATGAAACTGGTTGTGTGTATGTATATATATATGTATCTGTGATTCACTGGGATTTTAAAAGGGAAAAAAGAAAAAAACAGTAATGGTATTGTGTGCACCCTCTAAGAATAGCACAATCTAAAAAGACATTAAAAAGGCCTTGTGATATAACTAAACGCTTGATTCAGAAGGCACCCCAGTAACTCCCATTGCTTCAAAATCATTAAAGGTCATTACTGCACAGCACTAAAGAAATACACTCAAGCAAGAAAATCCTATCTGGGGCATTTCTTCCTACAAAACTAAAATAAAAGGAGCTTTAGTACGGTTTTTACAAATATTGTTTATTTTAATGAAGCTGGTACAGACGATGTCCCTTGAAAACCCATGTCCCAGGCCAAAAAGTACAAACAGAATCAAAAGGAGCAGTGTCTGTTGCATACACTTCTGCATGAGTAACTTTATCACTAACTGCTGCTGAGAATTACAGCTTTCCTGGGCTCTCCAGACGCCTGTCTTAATCTTAGGACGCTTTCTTTCTCTCCAGTGAAGCCATCTTTGGAGTCAGTCGTCACTCTCACTGTGTCTGTTATCTTGACTACAAACGTGATGTTCTTCTTTTGGTCCAGACCCTCAGATTTTAAAAGTAGCTTCAAGGCGAGGAAAGATCATTTTCCCACAGTTCAGTTCTCTGAAAGACTTCCATCTCCCACTGAAAATCACAGTCCAGGAGTGAAGCAACCGCATGCTGGAACTTCAGGGCCAATTGGAAGGTCATAGGAAAGCCCCCACTGGTCGATCTTTTTATCTTCACACACTTGAAAATGCACAGTCCTGAAAAGAGTGGCCTCTCTGTGCACACATGAATTCTTTTAAAATAAGAAGGGCAATATTAAGGGAGCTGAGGTCTGATCACCAAAAATCAGCACAACAAAAACAACCAATAATGAATATTGAACACTAGAATTCAGATTACCAGATGTTCTAAAGAGATGGAGTGCCAGTATTCAATTTTCATTTTGAACACCACATTACAAAAGAACTATTTTCAAAAATAAAAAAGGGTTGAGGGAAAAGGAAAAAAATAAAAAGAATTATCTAAACCCTCGAATGACCCCCCGTTTGTTCCTGATAAACTTCAATCACATCTTCTTCCTCCATTCCAAGCTGAAAGAAACGAGAAATATGTTAACACTAAACTTATAAAAGCAACATTTTTACATTGGCTGCAATTACGTGGTCACTATTTTAAAGTACAAGAAGATACAAGTATCATCTGTAATTAATAACCCTCTAAGGTTGAAATTCTCCTACGTGAGACCGGCACGCCGAATCAGAAATAAGAGGGTAAGGAGTTCAAGGCCATCAGTAAGTTCCAAGCCAACCTGGGCTATGAGATTGTCTCAAAAAACTGGAAGAAGCCGGGCATGGTGTGGTACATGCCATTATTCTAAACACTCTGGAGACAGGAGGCAGGCAAACAGATCTCTTTGAGTTTGAGGCAAGTCTGCTCTACATAGTGAATTCCAGGACAGCCAGGGCTATGTAGAAAGACCCTGCCTCAAAAGAAAAACAAGGCCGGGCAGTGGTGGCGCACACCAGGTGGATCTCTGTGAGTTCCGAGGCCAGCCAGGTCTACAGAGTGAGATCCAGGACAGGCACCAAAGAGACACAGCAACCCCCCACACACACTCTCCACCCCCAAAAGATTTATTTTCAGTTGGGTGGTGGTAGCCCACACCTTTAATTCCAGCACTCAGGAGGGGGAGGCAGAGGCAGGAGGATCTCTGTGAGTTTGAGGCCACCCTGGTGTACAGATCAAGTTCTAGGACAGCTAAGGCTGTTACACAGAGAAACCCTGCCTCAGAAAACCAAATCAAACCAAACCAAAGATATATCCCTTGGAACTGGAGTTACAGATGATATATTATGTGGTGCTGGGAAGTGAAACCAGGTACTCTGCATGAACAAGAAGTATTCTTAACCTCTGAGACCCAAGGAAACCCTTTTTTTTTTTTTGTCCCCAGGTTGTTGCAATAGGCATTGGACCCATTACCCTTAGGACACCTATGGTAGAGAAACGACTCCCACATATGCATCATGGCCCTCATGAACATACACTTAATAAATATAAATTTTAAAAACTGTTCCTTTTTTTCTTTTATTTTGTCACCAGGGATCAAATTCTGGGACACATGCATACTAGGTACATGCTCCATCACTGAATTACAATCCTAACCCTTTCAATTAAAAATCTTATTTCAAGTTTGATTCAGAAAAGAAATCATACTTACTTCTTTTGGAGTATGATTATCAGCAATTCTCTGACCTTCAAAGAGAAACCTGAGTGAATTCATTGGAACTCCCTTAAAAAAGAAAAAGAAAGTATGTGTAAATATCTTAGGTATAAGTAACTATGATACACTAAAAACAAACAAACAAACAAACAAACACATAAAGGCTTAGCAAGCTATATAGGTCATAAACTTAGACCACCAATTCAACCCTAATTACCATATAATAAGAACTAATTACTTGTTAGGAAAGCTACCCTACCAAGTACTTTATATGCAGTCACAATGCTCTTTGCAAAGAGTCAATAAAGTATTACCACCTCATCTTCATTTTACAACTAGGGAATTTACGGCTGTAGATAAAAGAAGCTAGCTAAGAATTTTAGCCCAAAATGATTGCTAAGCCTACCCTCCCAACCACTACTATATTCACCTCCCCCTTAAGTCTGAGCTAGTGTAAGAGAAAACAAGGAACTGCCCTTACTAGCTGCTAACTATAGAAGCAAAACTGGTTTTAAACATTAAATCCCAAGAATTTGGTAATGCAAATGGTAGCTAGCTAAGGCACAGTAATATATATAACAGAACAGGTCTAAATACCACAAAACATGTTTGTATTTTCTAACCATTTTAACATGATAGCTAAAGCGGAGATGATTCACTTAAAGGAAAATAACTTCACTAGGAAGTGCGAATCAAGAATCACCTATTTGAGGGCTACAGAAATGGCTGTTCTTCCAGAGGACTCAGGTTCAATTCCCAGCACCCACTTGGCAGCTAACTAATTCCATCCCTGGGGAATCCTATGCCCTCTCTAGCATCTGAGGGCATTGCATGTATATAGTGAACAGACATACATGCAGGCAAAACACCATACACGAACAAATAAAATTTAACTTAAAAAAAAAAAAAACAAAAAACCAACAACTATTTAACTTAAACACTTTTATCTGTGGGTGTTTAAACATTGTCCCTGAAAAAAAAAATTACAAAGAAATTAAAACATACTAGGTGCCAGGTGGTGGTGGCGCATGCCTTTAATCCCAGCACTTGGGAGGAAGAGGCAGGCGGATCTCTCTGAGTTCCAGGACATCCTGATCTAAATAGTGAGTTCTAGGACAGCTAAGGCTGTGTTAAGAGACCCTGCCTCAAAACAAACAAAAAATTCAACCTTGGTTATCTCTGATGTTTTGCTTTTAGCTTTATGAGATAGTTTCATGTAGCTCAGGCTGGCCTGAAGATAACCTTGAACTCTTGACCTCTTCCTACATACATCACCTCATCAGTGTTAGAATTATAGGTACACCTCATACACAACATAAAGTACATTCTTACATTCGTTTTTATTATATGTATGTCTGTATTTGTGTATTTGAGGCAGGGTCTCACTATGTAGGCCTGGCTATCCTGGAACATTTTTAGCTGAAGATTTTATTTATTCTTGAACTTTCCCCCAAATATTTATTATTTGTGAGTATAAGATGTATTATGTGTTAATGGAGACAACTATACAGATATATATTTTTTTTATTTTGTGTTCATTAGTGTTTTGCCTGCATGTATGTCTGTGTGAGGGTGTCAGAAGCCCTGGAACTGGAGTTACAGACAGGTGTGAGCTGCCATGCAGGTTTTGGGAATTGAATCCAGGTTCTCTAGAAGACCAGCCAGTGCCCTTAACCACTGAGCATCTCTCCAGCCCTCATACAGACTTTTTTTTAATGGAGATAATTCCTTGAAATATCTTGAAATATGCTTGAAAATATGGCATGTAATTAGCAGCAGTCTATATTATATATAAAGGAAAATATTTTAATGTTTTTTATGTATATGGATGTTTTGCCTGCCTACATGTCTGTGCACCATGTGTGCAGTGCTCACAGGAGGGCATCAGATCCTGTATGACTGCAGCTGCAGATGGCTGTGAGCCACCAAGTGGGTACTGAGAATCGAACCCAAGTCCTTTGGAAGAGCAGTCAGTTCTCTTAACTGCTGAGTCATGTTCCCAGCCCCAAGAAAATATATTAATTATATATTTTAATTTGATATAAGGCCTAAAACTCATGGTTAGAAACACAGGGAAATTTCACAATAATCACAAAAAAGACTTGCTTTTTTTGTTATATACAGATGCAAACTATCAAGGCAAAAATATTCACTTGAGCAGTCAGAAAAAGTGAGTTACTTTTCTCTCTCTTATTAATTAAACTTTGAAATGGGGTCGCAGGAGGAAAGAACAGTGCACGATTAATGACAGATGACATTCAAGTTTCTAATGGTGAAACAGAATGTCTCTGAAGAACCTTCAGTCGGGAACGCCCCGGCAAAGCACTACCTGCAGGTCTCAATACACACCTGTCTCTGGCAGTACGACTCTTTGAGTTTCTTGAGGTGTGTTGTCATCTTCACTTTGAAGTGTATCTCACTGCTGTCCTAAGGAGATAAAGGGAAATGTTACTCCTTCTTTGTCCAGACTACTTAGTTAACTTCAACCAAATTATTTAATTACACCTTGTCAGTTTTCCACCAAAATATTATTTTTAGCATTCCTAACTAGTTTCATTAAAAACCATCTAATCAAATTCCAAGTTACTTTTTAGCAACCTATCATAAAAAATTAGTAAAAGACATATATTTTAAGTATTGAAATTATTAAATGGATTTGTATGTCAAAGAATGCATTCCTTCATTACAGAATATCCATCAAAATAAATACTGTAAAAATAAAATGAACCATAAATAAATAAATAAATAAAATGAACTGTCACAAATTCTCACAAGCCATCAAAATAAAACATACTATCCCATTCATACCAACTAAAGTGTCCCTGAAGGGAGTCAAAACCTAGGAGAAAAATATAAAACCTTTTTCTACCAAAAGGTGACTCATGGAAGCCAGTTTCTCTAACATGAATAAAAACTTGAGTAAGTCAAAGTGAAGATTTGGGGCTAAGCATGTGGTGGAGCACTTGCCCAGCATATATAGCCTTAGATCCAATCCCCGGTATGCCTCCTAGTGAAATAATTTAACTACAGATACTTTTCTTCTACGCAGATTGTCAAGCAAATAATCAGAAAAATACTAGCATTTGCACTATCATAAAATTTCAAAGCTAACCTTTATGAATACACGTCATAGTCACAAGGTACTTAATATATATGTGATAATAATCTCATAAAAAGATTAAAATATCTACTGCATAACTAGTGCAATATAATTCCTAGCCAGATATGGTGGTTCATGTCTATAATACCAGCATTTAGGAGGACAAGACCAACCTGGAGGGCTGGAGTTAAGAGCAGTTAGGAGCACTTACAAATAAAATGTAAAAAGACCAACCTAGTGCACCTGCCTCTGCCTCCCAAGTGCTGGAAGTAAATGAGCGCGCACACACACAAAATAATTCCCCCTTCCATGTTAAAATGTCTGTTGGTGTGTCCTTGTTCAGGCCTTTTTTCGGCAGCCATGTTCAGATTTCATGGATGTAGCTTCTCTAATATATCTAGAAGATGCAACCTAATGTTAATCTCACAGCAAACATCCTGTTCCTCTGCCTCTTCCAGCCTCTTTTCTTTATATTAAGATAGATAGGGTCTAAGTTCCAAGGCTGATCCTGAATTCACACCCAGGCATGGCTTGAAACTGAGAGCCTTCTAACTTAACCTTAAGTAACTGAGATTACAGATTATCAGGCTCAATAAAGATGGTCTTTTTAACTAATGGCCTAGGAAATACTATTAAATACTTAGAAGAAATCACAGATGTTAAGTCTTTGCAACCCTGGATAAGACAACAGTTTCTTTTATTTTTCTTTTTTTTGGGATGGTGGTGGTGTTAGGGTTTTTGTTTGTTTGGTTTGGTTTTGTTTCTTTTTTCAAGACAGGATTTCTATGTAGCCTTGGCTTGTTACTTTGTAGTACAGGCTTTACTACCTGGGTTGGGGATTTAGCTCAGTGGTAGAGTGCTTGCCTAGCAAGCGCAAGGCCCTGGGTTTGGTCCTCAGCTCTGGAAAATAAAAAAAATTTAAAAAAAAAAAAAGGTTTACTACCCAACATATTTTTAAAAATTACAAAAGTAAAAATCGAGCTTTTAAAATAAGTAACAGCTCTAAACAGACATCTACATGTACTCAGAAGCCCCCCTGGTAGCTGGTTCACATTAACTTGACTCAACTTGGAATCACCCAGAAGACACACCTCGGATTGTCTTTAGAGGTCTAACTAAGGAAGGAAGGTCTTCCCAAAGTCTTCCCACCCTGAAGGTGGGTGGCACCTCCCTTGTGGGCCAGGGTTCTAGACTGAATAAAAAGGGAGAAAAAAGAGAGCCAGCTGACTGTGGCTCGCTCTCTCTGCTTCCCGGCCGGCACCACACACAAGTCACTCCTGCAACCACGTTTGCCCTCTCATGACAGATCCCTATTACCAACTGCAGGCCAAGGAAAGTGCCGGCGATGACGCACACCTTTAACCCCAGCACTCAGGAAGCAGAGGCAGGCACATCTCTGAGAGGTCAAGGTCAGCCTGGTCTACCCGTGAGTTCCACACCAGCCAGGGCTGTACAGTGAGTGCTTATCTCAAAATGATGGTGGTGATGGTGACAGTGGCTGGCGAGACAGCTCAGTGGTTAAGAGCACTGGCTTCTCTTTCAGAGAACCTGGGTTTGACTTCCCAGCACCCACATAGCAGCTCACACTGTAATTCCAGTTCCACGCAGACAGTGCAGACATATACGCAGCCAAACGCCCATACACATCAAATTTAAAAAATAAAATAATTTTTAAAACAAAGAAGGGTAGAGGGTAAAGAAAGGTTCAGTGGGTAAGACGGCACAAGCCTAAGGATCCAAGTTCAGATCCCAATGAACACTAAAAAAGTAAAGGCCAGGCTGAACACCAGTGCTATGGGAGTCAGGAGGAGCCCTGACACTGGTCACCAGCCAGCTCCGGGGACAAGGAGAACTCCTGTCTCAGGGAGTCAGATGAAGAGTAACAGAGCAGACACGAACGTCCTTCTCTGCCTTCCACTGTATGAGCACGAGCAACCGAGTGTGAGGACTGCATGCACACTTACCACACACTCAAAGTAGTAATAAAAAGAGCAAGAAGATTACTGGGGATATAGTTCAGCAGTAGAACACTTACCTGGTCATGTGCCAGGCCCTAGGTTCAGTCCCACCACCATTACACACATACATATGCACATAATAAGCAGATCCCCCCCCCAAAAAAAATTGTCACAGTGCACTGTCCTCACACTTGGAAGAATGTGGAAAACTATCATATTTTGATGGTAAGAGTGTACCATTTCACCAATTCTGATTATAATAAACAAACAAACAAACAAACAAATAACAACATGTCAGGTGTGGTGGCACATGTTTTTAATTCTAGCACTTGAAGAAGCAAGTGCATCTCTGAGTTTGAGGCCTGGTCTACATAATAAGTTCAAAACCAAACAAGAGTTACATGGTGAGACCCTGTCTCAAAAACAGTATCAGTCTCTTTTACTCCCAACAGACCCAAGTACAATAAGGGAAAATGCAATTTTTAAATAACTTGTCTTACCTAATATTTCTCCTGTTTGTATACACCAAAAGAATGTTAAATGAGAAAAATAATGAAACTCACCTGTCCAATAACTTTGAGTTTAATGTATTCTCCTTCCTTCTTATCCCCTAAGTCCTCAGTTGAAGGTTTTGCCTCCTGAAAGAAATTTCCAGATTAAAAATTCCTAAGTACTCTGTTGTCATGAGCACCCATTACTTTCCCCCAGGGGACAGGCTCTGCACCTGAGAATACAGACAGCATTTATTTCCCCAACGCTCAATCACTCTTCAAACTTCCCGCCATTCACTGAAGATCTGTTAGGACAAAGTGATGAGAAAGAAACTCGTGCCCTAAGGCCAATCCCTCTCAACCAGGAGCTCATCCTCCTGGAGCTCTTCTTACAAAACTCTCTGAATCCAAGAGTGTGTTCTCAGAGCCTGTCCTGAGCAATCCGCTTTGCCAAGATGAGTACAAACATCACCAGCAAAGGCATGTAGACAGCACAATCAAATGGGAAAGGACTGGTCTAAATACGGAGGCACAATGAATCAGTCTCCTGCCGCCGGAAGCATCCCACCCAAGGCCAAAGGTAGTAAGTCTGACAACAAAGGGGGCGGGGAGACTGGACTGGAACCCAGGAGTGAGAGAGTAAGAGGAGACTCACAGGACAAGAAGGTTTACACTCATTAAATAAAGGAGTGCTGCATTGCAAGTGAGGTGAACCGACTAAATTAGATGAGGACATCTCAGCAAAACAGCACCCTGGAAAATGTCACCAACAGTGGGTAAAGTAGCCCCCCCACCCCAGTTCAACCATCACACTTAAATATTTAAAATATTCTTGTTATTTGTACTAATTCAAACAGCTAATCCAGCCAGGTAGCAAATCTCTGTGAGTTTGCAGCTAGCTTGGTTTAGAGCTCAGGGATACACAGTGAGACCCTGTCTCAAAAAAAGTTAATCCACACTTCACAAAGAATTAGCACACCGAGCTGGGTGTGATGACACACACACACACCTTTAATCCTAGCATTCAGGAGGTAGAAGCAGGCAGATTCTGTGAGGTCAGTCTGGTCTATAGAACGAGTTCCAGGACCAGCACACTGTTACACAGAGAAACCCGGTCTGGAGGGGTAGAGGGGGAAAGGATTAACAAACTGAATTTTTGTTTTGTTTTATTTGTTTTTCGAGACAGGGTTTCTCTGTGTAGCTTTTGCACCTTTCCTGGAACTCACTCTGTAGACCAGGCTGGCCTCGAACTCACAGAGATCTGCCTGGCTCTGCCTCCCGAGTGCTGGGATTAAAGGTGTGAGCCACCACTGCCCGGCCTAACAAACTGAATTTTACAAGTAGAGCAGAGAAACTATCTATACAACACACACCAATACAGTTAAAATACTCAATTCTCTGACATTCAGAAATGAACAGAACACAATTCCAATAGCATAGGAAATAATTCCAAGAACTGACAAATGGTAATGCATGAAATCAAGGTTTCTGCACAGCAAAAGAAAATAATCAAGAGAGAGAAAAGAGCCTGTGGAGTGGGAGAAGCCTCTTTCAACTCCATACCCAAAAGGGGATCACTATCTACAACCTATCAAAAAAACAAAACAAAACAAACAAACAAACAAACAAACTCCAAAAATTAAATAGACAACAAAAACCCAACCAATTAATCAATGGGTCGCGTTTTCTCTCAAAGACTGAAATTCAAGTTCCTGTGTATAAAGGGGAGTCTGGGAAGGGTGGGAGGATGGATCAAGGTGGGGGAACAAGAGGGCGACAGTGTATGTATTATGAAAGCAGGGAAGGGGCCAACAGGAAGAGGGTGGGGAGGGGCAAGTGCACAGACCTGTGTATAAAATAACACTCACGTTAGGAAGTGTGAGGAGGGAAAGTGAGGAAGCATCCCAACATCAGTGCAGAGTCTGAGGTGCTGAGATGACAGGAGAGACAGCAGGGCAGGGGCCTGGTTCTCATCTGCTTTCAATGCTGCTGGACTGAGCATTATGGCAGCGGCAAAATGAACGTCTTTAGTCATGGCATTTCACCTGGAAACTAGAAGACTATCTTCAAACTCTGTCTTGCCAAATTTCTATGAATTTATAGTCATCGTACAGAGTTGCCTCTTCCTCCAAGTAGCTAGAAAGCAAAACTCTTATTCTCTGTGGTGAAGGGCAATAGAAGGCAACCAAACCCTGAGACCTTTAAGGGGAGGAGAGGAGTGAGAAGTTTTGTTCAGGTTAGCACAAAAGAAGACATTCTAGTGTTCTCTGTTAGGATAGCTATAGAAGATACTCAGAAACAAAGAACCCCCACCTCTCTCTAATCAATCATCCACAGAAGTCTCCTAAAGCACAGCTTTCCTGGATCCTGTAATACTCAAAAAGCATAAATGGCTTCCAATACCTTCAGCTCTAAAAACTCCACAACATTTCAATCCATACATCACTAACCCATTCTCATTTTTCCCTCTCCACTCCTTTTAGTAACCCAAGAAATCTGTTCACTATTTCCTCATGTCTCATTTTTCTCTCTTGCTGTGACAAAAGACCACAAACAAGGCAAATATTAAAAGCAAGCACTTGGCCGGGCCGTGGTGGCGCTCGCCTTTAATCCCAGCACTCGGGAGGCAGAGCCAGGTGGATCTCTGTGAGTTCAAGGCCAGCCTGGTCTCCAAAGCGAGTTCCAGGAAGGGCGCAAAGCTACACAGAGAAACCCTGTCTCAGGGAAGGAAAAAAAAAAGCAATCCTTCAACTGAGTTTCCAGTTCCCTAAGATTAGAGTCATTGATGGGGGAGCAAAGGTCTGGTGGCAAGAACGGCATCTCAAACCACAAGGAGAAGGCAGAGAGTGTGCACTGGGAATGGCTGGCTTTTGAAACCTCAAATTCACCCCGTGACACAACTTCAATAGGGCCAGACCTCCTAATCCTTCCCCAACAGTCACCAACTGGGGAGCAAATATTAAAAATATGAGCCTATGGGGGCCATTCTCATTCCAACCACCACACCCCCAAATATGTCCATCAGCCTTCTCCCATCTTCAGCTCTTTGTGGCCCCAGTTTCCTTCACCTGAAACCAAGGTGAAGTCTTTCCTGACGTACAGATCAACTGAAGTCTAACACTGCAATGGCTTCCCAGAGCCACAGCGCTCTCCCAAGCAGGGTCTCCTGTCCCTGCTTCCTTCCGCCCGCAGTTCAGGCCCATCCTACACTGGCCTCCTTGACCTGCCCTCTCCACTGCTGTCCTTCCTTCTCCATATGGTCACAGCGTTCACAGGTCAGGAGGGCTACGGGCACTCGAACTCTCCACTAGCTGTTATCCAGGGTACGCATCACATTCCACTCAACACTGCCCTCACCAGCCAGCTTCAACTGGACTCCTTCCTGCTAAATCCACAGGACACTCCAATTCTCCATCTGTGGCTTCCAATACTCCATCATCTTCCATCTCAGTTGTTTCCTAAACTCTGGCCTGCAGCCCTGGCTTTTCTCTCAGAGAGCACGCTGATTGTTTTCGTCACTTGTCACAGACTAGAGCGCTTAGGGAAGAGGGAGCCTCAATGGAAGAGCTGTCCCCATCAGAATGGCCTGTGGACAAGTCTGTAGGGCATTTTCTTGACTCACGAGAGCCCACATCCTTGGGCAGGTAGACCTGGATGGTATGAGAAAGCAGGCTGAGTAAGCCATGGAAAGAAAGCCAGTGAGCAGCTCTCCATTTCTCCAAGACCTCTGCTTCACAGTTCCTGCCTTCAGGCTCCCACTTCAGTTGCTGCCCTAGCTTCCCTTAATATTGAACTGTGTGTGACTTGGAAATTGAAGGAGGGTCTGGTTTAGTCAGTGTTTTATAATAGTAACAGAAAGAAAAATAAGAGGCCGGGTGGTGGTGGTGCACGCCTTTAGTGCCCGCACTCGGAAGACACCCAGGTGAATCTGTGAGTTCGAGGCCAGCCTGGGCTACCAAGAGAGTTCCAGGAAAAATGCAAAGCTACAGAGAAACCCTGTCTCAAAAAAAACCAAAAACAAAAACAAAAAAACAAAAAAGACACAAATACTAACATCATCCTCTCCAAACTGACAATTTCAGAGTTCACACACACTTTTATCCAAGGGCCTGAATGTCTACATTTGATGTCCCTTGGTCATGTTAATTATCTACAACTGAAGGCATTATTTCTAATTCCCGTTAGTCTTTTAATTCCTTTTCCTGCAAAATCAAAATCAAAAACAAACTACAGGGCTGAGAAGATAGTTCAGGGGCAAAATACATGTTTGGTGTACAAAAAGTTCTGAGTTCAACAGTACTAAAGCCAGCAACCAACCAAACAAAAAGCCTCTCCCTGGATTCCCAATTCCAACAGCTGCGCACACTCATCTGACTACAACACTGAGACTCTCTTTGGTTAAGTTTCCTACCTAGTCATTCTTCACTGTGACAACTCTTGGTGGCTCTGAGGCCTGTCTCTCTCTGCAATCAGTGACCACTGTAGGAATGGACATCTCTACCACTTGTGCAACAGCCTTCATGTAGTCATGTGCCCTCTCACGGACTCCTTTTTTCCTTTTTTTACTTTTTTTTTTTTTTTTTGCAATAAGGTCTCACTGTTTATCTCTGGCTGTCCGTAGACCAGGCTGGCCTCGAACTCAAGAGTTCTACCTGCCTCTATCTCCAAGTACTGAGATCACTATGCCCAATGACTGTCTTTTTTTCTCCTGATCGTCTAGAAAATAAGACAGACAAAAGGAAAACAAAACCGAACCTGTCTCCAATAATCTTGGTGTCTTGCATGTTCTCTTTCCTTCTCTGCACTGTATTTAAAAAAAAAAAAAAAAAAAAAAAGCAGCCAATACAGAATAGAGCACACTAGTTACCCAACAGTGAAAACACTCAGTTTAAGTCTGGGATAGTAGGTCATCAAAGAAAGGAGAGTTCCAGAGAGCAGACTGACGTGGCTGGCAAGAATATACAGCCCACAGAGCTGAAGAAAGTCACGATAAATTTCCAGGGCTGAATCACTGAGAGACTGAACCCTCCTAACTGGAAAGGTAAAGGCATTTACTGGGAACTAAGCACTGTAACTCTGCTCTCCAAGGAATAGCATGGAGACAGACTGCTGGTTCTGAGAAGTGACTTAAACTGGAAGATATGGGAAACAAAAGAGTTTGCATTAATAAATGTATAAATTCATACTGTACACCTTCACAAAGATGTACGCTGGCAGTCAGTCCACAGACAATTCAGTCACATGGACAGAGCATCTCATTTAACCAATCTGTCACTGTCCTTTCAGCTACACAAGGATGGCTAATTCTTACTCAAAGCAGAGGATTCTTGGAAAATACTAAATTTTGTTTCCTTTTTGGTTTTTGAGACAGGCTCTCTCTATGCAGTCCTGGCTGTCCTTTAACTCAAGAGACCCTCTCCTCCTGCTTCTGCTTCCCAACTGCTGGGATTAAAGCAGTATGCCCAGCTCATTCTTTTTTTTTTTTTTTTTTTATTTATTCTATGTGTATAGTTGCTAATATTTTATTTTATGTGTATAGGGGTTTGCCTGCACATATGTCTATGTACCACATGCATGCAGTGCTCACAGAGGCCAGAAGAGGATGCTGGATCCCTGGAAACTGGAGTTACAGGTGGTTGTAAGCCATCATGTGGGTGCTGGGAATCAAACCAAGGTCCTCTGAAGAGCAATCAGTGCTCTTAATCACTAAGTCATCTCTCCAGTATCTATTTATATAATTTTTGATAACATTATTATCTTCCTTTTGAAAAGAAGGTACAAAACCAGGCCTGGTGACACAGGCCTTTAATCCCAGCACTCAGGTGGATCTCTGTGGTTTGAAGCCAGCCCAGTCCACACAAACAGTTCCAGGCCATCTAAGACTACATAGTGGAACCCTGCCCCTTATCAAAAGAGAGAGAGAGGGTGGTGGCGTATGCCTTTAGTCCCAGCACTCGGGAGGCAGAGGCAGGCGGATCTCTGAGTTCGAGGCCAGCCTAGTCTACAGAGTGAGATCCAGGACAGGCACCAAAACTACATGGAGAAACCCTGCCTCAAAAAAAAAAAAAAAAAAAATAGAGCAAGAGCGAGCACACTAGGGAGAAAAGAAAAATAAAAGAGAAAAGCAGAACACAGTATTGTGGCTATTATTAAAAGAAATAAAAAGTCCTTCACAGGAAATTTGCTCTGAAATTGTGGATTGTGTCTCCTAGAAATGTCAGAAGCTGCGTATCCATGAAATCTCAACAATAGAGCTGCTAATGTGGATGGGGGAGGGGGAGCTCAAAAGAACAACTAAGAACTACTAAGGAATGTCAAGAGGGGAACAACAGTCTTCCCCAGTAAAGAGCACCCCAACCAGATATTCAATGCCAAGTGTTCAGCCCTGAAAACACACACACAAGTAACAGCGTACAGACTGCAGGGTGTAATTTATGTAGTAATTAGGAATGCACACAATTAAAGAAAAAGAGGCCATACATTTGAAAGAGCAAGAGGGGCTATCAGGAAGCCTTGGAGGGAGGAAAGGGAAAGAGAAAATGATGTAATTGTAACTGAAAAACAAATGTAAAAGCCCTATTTAACATGAATGCCCGAGGATGGCTTCAAAAATAACATGGAATGGGGCAGGATGCTGTAGATTTAAAAAATAAGATATGAACGTATTAAGTGCACTGTATACATACATATTTAAATTTTCCATAATAAACATTTTTCAAAAGCTAGACAGTGGTGGACCAAGGCTTTAATCCCAGCACTTGGAAGGTAGAGGCAGGCAGATTTCCTAGGAGGCCAGCCTGGTCAACAGAGAGTTTCAGGACAGGTGAGGATACACAGAGAAACCCTGTCTCAAAAACAAAAAACAAACAAACAAACAAAAAAAACACAAAACAAAACAAAATAGAACCATTATTTCCTCATTTGTAAATGGCTCTATAACATGAGATATGAAATAATATAAACTTTACTTTCAGGCGGCGGTGGTGGTGCACACCTGTAATCCCAGGACTCAGTAGGCAGAGGCAGGTGGATCTCTGTGAGTTCGAGGCCAGCCTGGTCTACTGAGCTAGTCCAGGACAGGCTCCAAAACTACAGAGAAACCCTGTCTCAAAAAAACAAAAACAGAAACAAAACAAGACAAAAAACAAAAACACTTTACTTTCTACATTTTCTCCTACCTAGTACACTGTCTACACTTGTTTCATGAGAAAAACTAACAACATACATACTTATTCAACCTAAGATCTATCAGACAGTCTGTTATTCAATCCAAAAGCAATCCTGGAAAAAAAGTACTAGAAACAAGTATCATTTGACTATGTTTCCAGCAAGTCTACACTGGATGGATCACAGATGTAATCTCAACACTTAGGAGGCTGACAGAGGAAGACTACCACAAGTCTGAGCCCAGCACAGGCTACAGTGTAAGATCCTGACTCAAGACAAAAAAGGCCTACATGACTAATGTACTATCTAAATGTCTCGTAGTAAAAACAGACTGGAATGTAATATAGCAATGACATTCAGTGACACACACACAGGAGGTTAGAGAAACAGCTTAGCTTAAGAGAGCTGGGGCTTATGCACAGCACCAGAGTTCAATTCTCTAACAACCCTCCAGCTCCAGGGACTCTGATGCCCTCTTCTGGCTCCTCAGGCATCCAAACACATGGGGACATATAAATAAAAATAAGAATATAATATAAAACACAAAAATATAAAACAAAAAATAAAGCACTACTGTGCGTGGGCTAGGAGGATCAGTAAATAAAGCATTTGCTGCCAAGCCTGACATCCTAAGATCAACTCCTGAAAACCACAGTGGAAACGGAGAACCAACTCTACAAAACTGTCCTCTAAGCTCTTATGGCATGTGTACATAAACACAGACACATACCACTCCCCCCAAAAATAAATGTAATAAAAAGTTTGAACTATTGTGTTGTTTTTCTTGCTTTTTCCTTTCTGGGGGATTGAGACAAGTTCTCACTGGAATTATAGACATGTGGCAACATTCAGCTAGTCTGTGCATTTTAAAATACAGTACAGTATGAGGTTGGGGATTTAGCTCAGTGGTAGAGTGCTTGCCTAGCAAGTGCAAGGTCCTGGGTTCGATCCTCAGCTACACACACACACACACACACACACACACACACACACACACACACACACACACACACACACACACACACACACACACACACACACACACACACACTACAGTACAGGATTACACAGGGTGTGGTGGCAGAGGCAAAGGCAGGAGGATCACTTCGAGTTCAAAGCCATCCTGGTCTGTCTCAGTAAAAGAAAATAACTACATGAGCCCTTGATCTGCGTGTAGATGTCTTCCATCTGTAAATTCAATGAACCTTTAAATAACTGGCTCTAGATAAGGCAAGAGAACATAACTCCACCCTTCCTCTTCCTTCCTGTCTTTTCCTTCAGATCCTTATTAACTGCGAAAAGGTAACTAAATGCAAAGAGAAGAGTCAAGGAGAGGAAGAGGAGGAAATCACAGCATAGCTTTACAGACAGACAGATACATTCTAGGAGTATCCAAGTTTTGTTTTGTTTTTTGAGACAGGGTTTCTTTGTGTAGGCTTGGCCATTCTGGAACTCACTCTGTAGACGTGGCCAGCCTTTCTCTGTCTTCCAAGCGCTGGGATTAAAGGCACGTACCACCACCACTCGGCTGAAGTTATTCTTAATGTGCTCTTCTTATCTAGTCAGAACATGTAATTTTTGTTTGCTTGTTTTTGTTTTTCGAGACAAGGTTTCTCTGTATATCTCTGATTGACCTGTCACTTTGTAGGCCAGCCTGGCCTCGAACTCACAGAGATCTGCCTGCCTCTGCCTCCAGAGTGCTGGAACTAAAGGCGTGTGCCACCACTGCCCAACTAGAGTATCCAAATTTTGAACTACAAAACTAAGGTGATCAATAACAGTATCTGTGTGACCTTGCCTACAATCTCTGTTAAAAATTGAAAGATCACCATTATCTATAAAAATATTCACAATTTCAGAGAATTCCAGAAGGGAAGGCTGAAAATGTTTTAATAGACTATTATCTACAACAATCCCAATGTATGGTTAGAGAGACGGCTCAATGGTTAACAACACTGGCTGTTCTTCCAGAAGACCCAGGTTCAGCTCCCAGCACTCACATGTGGGCTCACAATCATCCTTAACTCTAGCTTCTTTTTCTTTTAAACCAGAGCTGAGACCCGAACCCAGGGCCTTGCTAGGCAAGCGCTCGCTCTACCACTGAGCTAAATCCCCAACCCAACTCTAGTTTCTTGAGTTAACTCTTGAAAAATGTTTTACTTTCCGAGTGTGCTAGTGCACACCTTTAATCCCAGAAGGCAGAGGCCATCCTGGTCTACAATAACAGGAGTTCCAGAATAGCCAGGACTACATAGAGATCCTGTCTCAAAAACAAACAAACAAAACAAACAAACAAAAAACCCATAGTTTTACAGTTTTGAAATTTCAACTACTCAATTGTGAATAATCTAACCATAACTATATTATTTCAATATACTATAAAATAGTTGTTATAGTCTAATTGAAGTGCTTCATTATAATGTTTGTAATATCTACTAACACCACCTCACTCAGTCAGAAAGATGACAGACTATACAGCACTCCTCTCCTAGGACGTGGAATGCCTAGGGTATCCACCACTAACTAGATGCTAAAGTTAACTGCTATAGTTTAAGTGTTCTATGATATGAATGGTATACAAAACTAAACATTTTAATACACATCCATTTATTTTCCTGCAAATTCAAGCTGTTACCAGATCAGCATATTAACAACAAGAACCTATAGAAAATACTGCAGAAACAAATGCTATCCCAGCAGCAGAGATACAAGTCATGTGGCATACTAAAGAGAACTGCAAGTTCTTCCTCACTCCTACCGGAAAATGAGATCCATCTTTCCCATGAATCTGGGCTGACCTCAGGGATTTGACTGATTGATAGAATACAGGACCCACTTCCAAAATCAGGTGATAGAAGTTTATTTCCAACTGGGCTGATTTTGTTTTCTGTTTGTTACACTAAAGGTAAAGTTGCTTTTCATGATTTAGTATAAAATGAAAAACAGGCCGGGCAGTGGTGGCACATGCCTTTAAACCCAGCACTCGGGAGGTCAGCCTAGTCTACAAAGGGAGTTCCAGGCTCCAAAGCTACACAGAGAAACCCTGTCCCGAAAAACCAAAAGAGAGAAAGAAGGGAAGAAAGAAGGAAAAATAGTTTTAACTACTCTAAGAAAGGAAGAAGGGAAAATACTGGTTCAGATTACTCTTATCCCTTTGGTATTATCCTTCTAGTTTTGATGAAATGTGAAATTAGACTAAGCACACTTCTATTAATGATATAGGATGATCCTCATCTTTTGGATAATCATGTACCAATGACGAGACCTATAGTGCTTTCTCAAACAAATAGTTGTCCACAAACATACTAGATGGTAATGAGATTGCAAGAAAGTATTTCAGCTGGGCAATGGTGTTCAACACCTTTAATCCCGGCACTCAGGAGGCAGTGGCAGGTGGATCTCCTGAGTTCAAGGCCAGCCTGATTTATAGAGCAAGTCCCACGACAACTAAGGCTACACAGAGAAACCCTGCCTTGGAAAACAAAATAAACATCCCCTAAAATGTTAGCATACATTTTCTTTCAAGTCACAATTCCTCTAAATAGCACTATTTCATGTAGTTGCCTATTGCTTTAATGCGCAGCTCGACTAGAGAGGTTTGTTTTGCAGTATACTGGTGCCTATACTGCAGAGGCAGGAGGAGCTCTGTGAGTTGCAGGCCAGCCTGGGCTACATACTGAGTTCTAGGACAGCCCAGGCTACATAGCAAGACCCTATCTCAAAAACAGAAAAAGAAGAAAAAGAAAAGACTTGCTTCCACTTTCATGTCATGCTTCTAAAAACTTCACTGAATATCCATGAATAAGAAGTCACACACCGACTAGCCAGGTATGGCAGCATAACTCTAATCCTAGCTACTCCACAAGGCTGAGTGAAGGAGGAGTATTCCAAGTTCAAAGACACCTTGTGCTACAGACCAATCTAGGCAATGTAGTGAGACTAAAAGGAGAGACGGGAATAGAGCTCAGTGGTAGTTGAGGTCCCAAGTCCAATGCCCAGTAACCCCGGTGGGGTGAGAACTTCAGCCTAGAGTGGCTTCACAGATCCCCTGAAAACAGCCTGTATCCTCTGGTCCTATTTTTCCTCTCTTCATATTCTTAAACGATGTGAGTTCAAACCAGAGCAAAAGTAACTCTAAACTTTATTGTATAACTCTTTCTGTGCATTGCCCTTTCATCAGGCTAACATGCCTTCCAGATCCTTCCAAAATAAAAAGCTGATGAAACTAAGCATTACACAGCAGCTATCTTTCCTCCCTTACTTGTAACTAAGTAACCAACTGTGTGGGAAGATGTTCATATCCAGATTAAATAAAAATTAATCCAGATTAGTAATAAGTAAATCAATCTACATATGGGCAGGCTATAAAAATAAAAACACCTTGGCAGAGGCTGGTCAATCTCTTGAGTTCAAGGCCAGCCGGGTCTACAGAGCAGAGTTCCAGGCCAGCCAGGGCTACACAGAGAAACCTGTCTCGAAAAACTCAAAAAATAAAAAAAATAAAAAATTAACAGTTCAACCACATTGTGGAATTGAATGACAAAGTTTACTGAATAATTATCACTACAGATATGTCAAAAAATACTTTGAAAATTCAAAGTCGTTTAAGCAAACAAAAGGAAGGCCAGACAAAAACCTTATGTATTAAAAACTACCCACAAACGTGGTAAACAAAAAATAGGATGAAGAAAAATTTAGGCGGCAGTACTCCTATCTGAATGCAAATTCTTGACACTAATACGGAGACACAGCATTTTAGTATCAGTTGGCAGCTTTCTGTAAACATTCTGCACAACACACAGTTTTTCTCTTTTCCTCAAAAATATCACTTGGAAGAGGGAGTATGGGGATGCATATAATCAAGATACGTCGTTTATGGGCATGAAATTGACCATACAGGGGGGAAGAAAAAGAAGAGATACACTATTTTGGAAAAAGTATCGCTCATCTGCAGGCCAATGCCCAGACGAAATGGCTTACTGGTGGTGAGCCTCTAAAGACTTCCGCTGTTTCTCGGTTATTCCGAGCGCTCCAACAACTAGAGGGTGGAGGGACCAATCCCGAGGAAGGAATGGAAAGTACAGAAAAAGAGCCGACCGCTCCGCACCCCCAGATGGGAAAAAAAAAAGACTCAGAAGGGAGGCGCGGCGGAGAGGCCCACCGGGCAGACACAACGGGACGCGGCGCCTCCTGGCTTCTCGGTAACCTCGGGCGAGGAAGGCGCCCCTCGCCGCCGCCACCCGCACCCCCGACTCGGAGACCAGGCATCCAAAGTGGAGTCGGGCCGCTCTTCGGGGCCACCTACCCTCCCAGTCCGGGAGTCGCTCCCGTTACATAACTAGGCCTGGGGCCCTGCCTCTGCCATCACCAGACCTCCGGTGGGAAACGGCCGTTTTCCCTGGGGTGGCGCCCACGGAAGCTGGGCTGCGGGCCTGGGGCCCCCCGGCGGACCCGCGATAGAGACCTGGGAGCCCGTCGAGTAGAGAGCCGCCGGCGGCGCCCGGGCAGCGGGAGGGGGGAGGGTGCGGAGAAAGGCGGCGGAGGGGCGGGTGTGCCCCGGAGCCCCGCGGTCCCCGGGGCGGCTCGGCCCAGCTCGGCCCGGCGCCCCTCGCGGCCCGCTCCGCAGCCGCGGCCCCCTCCCCCCGGCCGGGTCCCCTCCCCCGCGCCTCCGTCCTCCCGCCCCGGGGCCCCGGCCGGCGGCCGACAGCCCCCGTGCCCCGAGGCCCTGGCTCCGGTACCTGGTCAGACATGGTGACGGTGGCTTCACCCGGGGTGGGGTGGGGGGGTGTCTCCGCACCGCAGCGGCCTCCGGCAGGCAGAAGCGCACTCGGAGGTTTACAAATCTGTCTCTGCCCCACAGCACAACACCGCGGCTGCAGGGACTTCCGCTGCGCCTCGCGTCACTTCCGCCGCGCGCCGGGGGGAAGAGTTTGGGAAGACGGGAAAAGGAGGCGGGAAAACGCCTTGGCGGAGGCCGCGGCGTGGGGTAGGGTGGGAGGCTTGTCCGGCCTGTAAAAATGGCCTGCCCCGGAGCGAGAGGACGGCCCGGTGTTCAGCCGGCCGGAGGACTGGGCCGTCTGCCTCGGGCCCTGGGGAAGAGCAGGGCTTCGCCGCCAGGCTGAGTGCCGGGGGGGTCAAGCTGACATCCTAGACTCCTCCCTCCCTCCCTCCCTCCCTCCGTCTCGGACACCTTGCGCGCCTCTGAGGGCTGAGCCAGGCTCCGTCTTTGTCTCTTTCCAGCCTCCCTAAATAGAGTGGATTGCCAGTGTAATGTTTTTATTTCCTCCTCTTGCATGCTGCCAGCGCACTCGTGACCTTGATTAAGAACCACGACGAGAAGACGACCCCTGAGGACACATCTCTTTGTTGTTGTGGTGGTTGTTGTTGTTGGAGACACGGTCTCACTATGTAGCCCTGGCTGTGCTAGAACTCGGCTACGCAGATCAGGCTGGCCTCGAACCCACAGAGATCCTCCTGCTTCTGCCCCCCCAGCTCTAGGGCACAGTTTTGAGGGCTACCGATGACTGGAATGTTGTTGAGAGTTTTGAAGGGGACAGAAGGAGCTAGCTACCTCCAACCCGTTAATGAGTTGCCTTGCCTCACAGAAAGACCTATAATTCTTCCTTTGACTACCATGACCTTCTGGAACAAGCATTCAGTGAGGATTAAGGATATATGAGCAAAGGGACTAAAAGGGGAAATTCGAAGATGAATCAATAACCCTTCACACTACAAGACATTAGTAAAAAAAGAGTTAGTCAGAAAAAGAATCTCTTCCATAGTTAGTAATGAGGCGACTGGAGATGGCCAGCAGGTCAAAGAACACTGGTTGTTCTTCCAGAGAACTCAGATTTGATTCCCAACACCCATGTACTCATTCACAACTACCTGGACCTCTAGTCTCAGAGAATCCGATGCCTTTTTCTGGCCTGTCAGCACAAGCCCAGGCCTGCACGTATGGCATAGACATGCATATAGACAAAAACACCCATACACATTAAACACTTAAAAATCAACAACAATATAATTAGTAATGAGATTACTGAACGTTCCCATGCAAAAGAAGGAATTTGAATCCCTATCTCACTGCATATACAAAATTAAAATGTTTCAAAGGTGTTTATGTAAGACTGTCTTAGTTAGGGTTTCTATCCCTGCAATGAAACACTCGACCAAACATCAAATCGGGTAGGAAAGAGTTTATCTTTCACTTCTACATTGTAGTCCATCATTGAAGGAAGCCAGAACAGGCAGTGGTGGCACACGCCTTTAATCCCAGCACTCAGGAGGCAGAGGCAGGTGGATCTCTGGGTATTATGAATTATTTTGCTGGGGGCAACACTGAGGGTATGCTGCATGTGCAGGAGAACATGCTGGGCAGATGCACACCACGCAGGCCTGGCATCAGTAGTGACTGCCAGGAATTCACAACCCAGACACTGCCTCCACGTGGAGAGGTTATTATCATAGAGAGATGAAGAGGAAGATAGGAAAGAGATGAGAGAGAGAGAGAGAGAGAAAATTAGTACACTATACTTACGATACATTGACAAGGCTCTGACGCCACCACTGACTCAGCTGCCTCTTCCTTCCCAAGAGGGATGGGGACCAAACTGCCAGCCATGCTTCCCTGTGGCCGGCTTCCAGCTCTACAGAGCCCAAGAGAGCAAGCACCCGCCCCCCTCGACTTCTTATCCATCTTGTCTCTTCGGAGAAGACCACGCCCATTAGACCAAGCCACTACTTACTATTGGCTAATGGACCAGTATCACAGAGGCAGGGGGATCTCTGTGAGTTCAAAGCCAGCCTGGTCTACAGAATGAGTTCTAGGACAGCAAGAACTGCTTCACAGAGAAGTCCTGTCTTAAAAAACGTAGGCCTTTAATCCCAGTGTTAGGATTCTGCGCTCACTCCAGCTACTGTGAAGGTCCAGACTTAACTTTACAGGCTCAGGAATGTGCCATGACAACTGGAATGAGCAGTATCCTCCTGCAGACATCCTGTCTGCAGTTTAGGCCCTTGAAGATATCTAGATAATAATCTTGCTGAGCAGTCCAGATAATCCTGTTCAGCAGGTTGTGGTTCCCCGCCCAAAGTCTAAACCAATAGTTTCAAAAAATCACCTTGCCCCTTCTACCCAATCCGAAGTTGCCAATTCCCGGCTTGTGGTTTTTCCCTGTAAAAACCCTCTACACATGGGCTTGTGGCCACCGACGCCACATTTCCTTCCATCTACCATGCGGAGGCCCAGGCTGAACCTGAATAAAAGGACCCTTATGTGCTTGCATCGGACACCGGCTCCTTGGTGGTCTCTGGGGGGTTTCGCGAAACCAGTACAACACTCCATGACTGCACCAGTGCCGCCGTTTATCATCCTTCCACCAGCACTCGGGAGGCAGAGTCTCTGTGACTCTGTGAGTTCGAGACCAGCCTGGTCTACAGAGCGAGATCCAAGGTAGGCTCCAAAGCTACACAGAGAAACTCTGTATCGAAAAATCAAAAGAAAAAAGAAAAACAAACAAAACCAGAAGCCAAAAGCACAACCAAAAACTTTCCAAACAGTGTTTGGCTGTGCCCAGTGTCTGGGCAAAAGATCACCAAGAGACCAAATCTGATGAGTCTAATACGAACTGGGGCATCTCCAACCCACTCAGCAGCAGAGCAGGGGAGAGACCCGGAACAACGGTTTTTATAGTGGCTAGAAAAAGGGGGTGGGGTGAGGGACACGGGACTGGACTTGGGGCATTCCAAGACTGCCCAGTTACAGACCTGTTGATTGGCTCAAGCTCTGGAGTGCCTGGACGGAGCTGATTGGCTCTCTTGGGTCTAGAGAATTGCAACATTGTAGTCTCAGCAGAGGGAAGCCTGGAGTAGCTCTTCTGCTCATGATGGGCTATTCCCTGTGGGGTGAGGAGTTCGTGGCTCCCCTTGTAACCAGGACAAGGTTTTTATTGCTGTGAAGAGACACCATGACCAGGGCAACTCTTTTTTGTTGTTGTTGTTGTTTGTTTTTTGGGTTTTTTTTTTTTTTTTTTTTGAGACAGGGTTTCTCTGTGTAGCTTTGCACCTTTCCTGGAACTCACTTGGAAGACCAGGCTGGCCTCGAACTCACAGAGATCCACCTGGCTCTGCCTCCAGAGTGCTGGGATTACAGACGTGCGCCACCACCGCCCCGCAACTCTTATAAAGGAAAATATTTGTAGTAGAAGGTTTTTCCTGTTCTTGCCCGGCACCAAGGACCCTGCAGCCACTTATAAAATAATTACTCAGGGGCTGGAGAGATGGCTCAGAGGTTAAGAGCACTGACTGCTCTTCCAGAGGTCCTGAGTTCAATCCCCAGCAACCACATGGTGGCTCACAACCATCTGTAATGAGATCTGGTGCTTTCTTCTGGCTTACGGGATACGTGCAGGCAGAACACTGTATATGTAATAAATAAATAAATAAGTAAATGAATAAATAAAAATAAAAAAATAATTACTCAGAAGTTTATATTAATTAAAACTGCTCGGCCATTAGCTCAGGCTAACTACTGACTAGCTCTTACACTTAAACTCAGCCCACTTCTGTTCATCTATATGTCACCATGTGTTCCGTGGCTTTACCTGTGTGCCATTACATGCTGCTCCCTAGATGGCAGGCTGGCGACTGCTGATTCAGCCTTCCTCTTGCCAGAATTCTTGTCTGTTTATTCCTCGTATACTTGTTGGCTGGCTACTGGCCAGTCAGCTTTTTATTTATCCACCAATCAGAGCAACACATATTCATGGCCTACAGAACATCCCACAGCAAACATTTAGTTGGGGTGTCTTACAGTTTCAGAGATTTAGCCCATTATCATGGTGCAATGTGGGTGGTATACAGGCAGACATGGTGCTTGGAGAAAGAGCTGAAAGTTCTACATCTTGACTTGCAGGCAACAGGAAGTGGTCTGAGACACTGGGTGTGGCTTGAGCTTATATGGAACCTCAAAGCTGCCTCTACAGTGACACACCTACTCCAACAAGGCCACACCTCCTCCAACAAGGCCACACCTACTCCAACAAAGCCACACCTACTCTAACAAAGCCACACCTACTCCAACAAAGCCACACCTACTACAACAAGGCCACACCTCCCAATGGTGCCACGCCCTCTGAGCTTATGGGGGCCAATTACATTCAAAGTACCTCAGTGCCAAATACCTAATCAGGTAGTCTGCGTTTGGGACCATGAAATAAGCAGCCTTACCTGTGGTTAGAGAGGACAAGGCTAAGCCACTTCTGTTACCTACTGATTACCAAATTGCAAGGTGCTGATCTTTTCTGCCAGTTAGTCTCTTTCAGAATACTGTGTATTATCTATTTCTTTTTTGTTTGGTTGGTTTTGTTTTGGTTGGTTGGTTTGTTTTTCGAGACAGGGTTTCTCTGTGTAGTTTTGCGCCTGCCCCGGAACTCGAGTTGGAGACCAGGCTGGCCTCGAACTCACAGAGCTCCGCCTGGCTCTGCCTCCTGAGTGCTGGGAGTATTATCTATTTCTAAACCTGTTTCTTTTAACTTTAAAACAGATTCAATGGGGCTGAAGAGATGGCTCAGAGGTCCAGAGCACTGGCTGCTCTTCCAGAGGTCCTGAGTTCAATTCCCAGCACCCACATGGTGGCTCACAACCATCTGTAATGAGATCTGGTGCCCTCTTCTGTATACATAATAAATAAATAAATCTTTAAAAAAAAACAGATTCAAGAAAATAACACAAATAACAAAAAGAAAAGAATTAAAGAAAATGTGAATAATTAAGTTTTGTTTTTCTTTTTTTAGTTTTTTAGATTTTTTTTTTTTTTTGAGCAGGATCTCTCCACACTCGGGAGCTCACTATGTAGAGCAGCCAGGCTGGTTTCAAACTCAGAGCTCCTTCAGTCTCTGCCTGGTAATTAACTTTTACTATTTTTTAAAAGATTTATTTATTTATTATGTATACAGTATTCTGCCTGCATGTGTCCCCAGCAGGCCAGACAAGGGCACCAGATCTCATTACAGATGGTTGTGAGCCACCATGTGGTTGCTGGGAATTGAACTCAGGACCTCTGGAAGAGCATCCAGTGCTCTTAACCATTGAGCCATCTCTCCAGCTCCAACTTTTACGATTTTAAAAAGAATAGTCTCAGCAAGGTATGGTGGTAGCCCATGGCTTTAATCCCAGCACTCCGGAGGCAGAGGCAGACAGATCTCTGTGAATCTGAGACCAGCCTGGTCTACAGAGCAAGTTCTAGGACAGCCAAGGCTGTTACACAGAGAAACCCTGTCTCAAAAAAGAAAGAAAGAAAAATGGAATAACCTTAGGTGAAAGTGGTTTTTGTTTTCTCGGTGTGGGGACTTTATACATGCTAAATAAATGCTCTACCCTGGGGATTCCCCCCCCCCTTTTTATTCTAACCCCGGGGCTTTTTAAAAAGTGTGCTGCAGTGAAGATTATCATAAACATCAGTACAATTGATGTTGATCTCTTGATCCATGCTAAGATAGCAAAAGTTTTATGAATCCTCACTTCTCTGCCCCCAAGGCTAAAGTCCGTGCGACACACAGGCTGTGTTTTGAGAACTGCTGACGAGAAGGAACGCAAGAGATTTCCCAGATCCAGACAAATGGCTCAAGAAGGGACAAGTAGGAACTGCGCTCTGTAGGAGGATGGTTTGGGAGGAGGACACTAAAAGGAAAGCATCCGTGGGGGGAGCTGGAGTTCCTGCCTGCAGAATCTACTAAAAAATAAAAGTCAGCCGAGTGGTGGTGGCGCACGCCTTTAATCCCAGCACTCGAGAGGCAGAGCCAGGCAGATCTCTGTGAGTTCGAGGCCAGCCTGGGCTACCAAGTGAGTTCCAGGAAAGGTGCAAAGCTACCCAGAGAAACCCTGTCTCGAAAAAACCTAAATGAATAAATAAATAAAAATAAAAAATAAAAGGCATCCGTGGGGGGAGCTGGAGTTCACACCTGCAAAATTGACGCAGCTAGTTTTTGGAATCAGCACTGCAAGGAACAGAGCTGGAAGTAGAGGTGCTTGGGAGGGGTGTAAGTTTTGGGAGGGGTGTAAGTGACAGGGAGAAGGTAAAGTCCACACTCACTGTGGGGAAGTGAAAAAAAATAAGGCGAAAGAAAGCAACATGTCAGAGGGCTGCATTGGTAGTCCAAAAACAAAAACTAGAAAGGAAGGAAGGGAGAAAGAGGAGAGAGAGAGAGAGAGAGAGAGAGAGAATGAATGAAATAGTAAACTGGTGGGGTCGGGTGGACTCCCTTAGTCCTAGAACTCTGGAAGCTAAGACAGGAAGATCTCTGAATTTGAGGCCAACCTGGTCTACACCACAACTCTCAGACCAGCCAGGGCTACACAGTAAGACCCAGTCTCAAAAATGGAAGAAAATATCAGCCTGACAGTAGTGGCACACACCTCTAATCCCAGCACTCTGGAGGCAGAGGCAGGCAGATCTCTGAGTTCGAGGCCAGCCTGGTCTACAAAGTGAGTTCCAGGAAAGGCACAAAGCTACACAGAGAAACCCTGTCTCAAAAAACAAAAACAAAAAAAAAAACATAAAAAAAATTAAATAGATTGATAGATGATGGATGGATGGATAGATAGACAGACAGACAGACAGACAGATAGATAAAATAGGGCTGGATAGTTGGCTCAGGTTAACACTTGTTGCTCTTGCAGAGGACCCAGGTTTCATTCCTATTACCTACAAGGTGACTTACAACAATCTGTAATTCCAGTCCCACAGGATCTGATGCCCTTCTCTGACCTTGGCGGGCACCAAACACACATGTGGTGAACATACATACATGCAAGCAAAAAACCACATACTTAAAAAATCATCTAAAAAATACAAAAATAAAAATTGGGGGCTGAAGAGATGGTTCAGTGATTAAAAACATTTGCTGCTCTTGCAGAAGACCCAGGTTCATGTCCCAGCACACACATAGTTGCTCACAGCCTCCCGTAACTCCAGTTCCAGGGGATCCAACTATCCTGACTTTCATGAGCACCAGACATGTTCATGGTAGACATCCACACATGGGGGCAAATATGTATACACACAAAATCAAAACAAATAAACAAAAAAAAATTTTCTTTTTTTTTTTTTTTTTTTTTTTTGTTTTTCAAGACAGGGTTTCTCTGTGTAGCTTTGAGCCTTTCCTGGAACTCGCTTTGGAGACCAGACTGGCCTCAAACTCACAAAGATCCACCTGGCTCTGCTGGGATTAAAGGCATGCGTCACCACTGCCCAGCCCAAAAATTATTTTTTAAAAGAGAGGATTGGTGGGCTAGAGAGATGGCTCAGGGGTTAAGAGCACTGTCTGCTCTTCCAGAGGTCCTGAGTTCAATTCCTAGCATCCACATGGTGGCTCATAACCACCCAATGAGATCTGGTGCCCTCTTCTGGCATGCAAGGACACATGCAGGCAGAACACTGTATTACATACATGCATACATCTAAAAAAATTAATAACTGAGGACTGGGTCTCTGGTAACAGAGATAGAAATGAGGATGATAAAACGATAAGTTTTGTCAATTAGTTAGGTTATGACTTAAAATTTTCATAGAAAACCTAAGGTAGCCGGGCAGCAATGGTGCACATCTTTAATCCCAGCACTCCGGAGGCAGAGCCAGCCTCTGTGAGTTTGAGGCCAGCCTGGTCTACAAAGCAAGTTCCAGGACAGGCACCAAAACTACACAGAGAGACCCTGTCTCAAAAAAACAACAAAAAAGAAAAGAAAAGAGAATGTAAGTGTGTGTGTGTGTGTGTGTGTGTGTGTGTGTACTACTGAGACAGGGTTTCTCTGTGTAACAACCCTAGCTGTCCTGGAACTCACAGAGATCCACCTGCCTCTGCCTCCCTAGGGCTGGGCTTAAAGGTGTGTGCCACCATGCCTGGCTAGAAATTAATATATTTCCAAAGGAAAAATCACTCTTTGAATATGATCCATAGATCATCATCTAAGGAATGCTTTCAGGGAAGCAATTGGTTATGATGCTGAGTACTGAAGAGAAATATGGACTCAACATTAGAGATTTGGACCCTTTCCTTCTGGCCTGTGGATGAGTCTTCATCCTCCCAAAATTAACTGAACAGGTTAATTTTGACCATAACTCCAGAGGTTTTAGTCCGTGATCAGTTGCACTTTTTGCTTTTGAGCTGAGCTGAGGTAGCACAGCATCGTGGACACAGGTAGAACCAACCATTTGGCTGGAAAAAGAAATGTGGACGAGAAAGAAGGGACTTGGTTCCCAATTTCCTCTTGAAAGCTCCATCCCTGGTAATTTAAAGACCTCTCCTTAAAACCAAACCTTAAAGTTTCCACTGCCAGGGTTGGGGATTTAGCTCAGTGGTAGAGCACTTGCCTAGCAAGCGCACGGCCCCGGGTTTGATCCTCAGTTTAAAAAAAAAAAAAAAAAAAGTTTCCACTGCCTTCCAATGTTGCCACTAGAGCGATTAAGCCTTTCACACATATGCCTTTGAGGGACGTTTAAGGTCCAAACTACAGGGCCAGCATGGTGGCATGTGCCTTTAATCTTGGCATTCTGGAGGTAGAGGTAGGCAGAAGATCTCTGTGAGTTCAAGGCCCACCCAGTCTACACATAACAAGTCCCAGGACAGCCAGAGCTACACTATGAGACTGTGTCTCCAAATAAAAAGGGGGTGGGGCAGCAAAGGAGAGTTGACTCAGTGGTTAAGAGGTCTTACTGCTTTTGCAGGGAAGAGCAGTTTCCAGCACCCCCATCGGGTGGCTCACAGTCAAGGGATCCGATGCCCTTTGGCTTCTACGGACACCTACAAGTCCACGGTGCACATATACTTATTCAGCCTCACACATCTACACTTAAATAAAAGATGAGTATTTTTAAAATCCAAACTACAATCTTCACACATTTAATGAGTAGCACCCCCTATCAGGGACTAAGGGGATCCAGCCCCTCTATAGTCCCCTCCCAGGGTCCGGGAAGAATCTACAACCAGCTGATAATTAATCTTTGATGAAAAGAAATGAATCTGTATACATGAAACTCCTCAGTCCATACACTTTATTATTCTGTGTCAGTTCTCTCTACAAGCTTATATTCTGCTCTCATGTCTAGCTCCTTTCTTGCCTGATTTCTCTCTATATTTATCTACTGTCCCCTCTAGGTTCTATCTTAATTCCTTCATCTAGTTCTGTCCCTTCTAGGTTCTCATCCATCTAGTTCTTTCCCCTATCAGCTCCTCTTCCATCTCGTTCTCTCTCATCTTTTTCTTCCCCATCTGGCTCTTCCTCATCTTCCATCTCGTTCCTCTAGTACTCTTTTCCAGCCCTTCAATCTAGCTCTTCCCCATCTCAGTTTGTTCCTCTCAAGTCCTTACCCATCTAGTTCTTCCATTCTCTTTTCTCTTCTCCGACCTCCAGTGCCCAGGGAGTCCCAGCATATATACACTTACAAGCAGTATTCCCATAGCTGTGCAAAGCCAGGCTTCCAGGGTCAAGTGGAGGGGAGATAAGAATCACATAGAGGGGCAATAACCATTAATGATCATTTGCAACCCCAAAGGGAAGTGACCAATGCGGAAATGAATTAACTAAAGGCTAAATTCAGGTAATATCTAAGAAAAGGGATCTTATGTGCTCAACTATAGTCTTAAACGTGATTGGTAGAAAATGTTAAGAATCTGTAAGTTGCTAGGTCAATGGGAGAAAATAAAACTGCCTTCTTTTTTCCTGTGGCTCCTATCTGTCCAAGCTATCTGCCGTTTTTTTTTTCTGCAGGGTGGGGGAAAGTGTGCTCCGTCTCTAGGCAACCTGTGTACAGCTAGATGCCTCTGGTAATAGTTAAAGGGAGATCTGGAACTAGAGGTAAGATCTGGGAAAGGAGGAAGTTAAGCTTAATTGGCAGGCACATCTGCCAGGCCTTCTCAAACAGGTGGCCTGGATGCTTAAGTCTGTTGTTACAGAGTACGGAGGTATCTCTGATAAGGTACTTTCCTCCATCTGGGGATGGACCTAGCCAGATGCTGCCAATGATGATAATTACAGGGAGGCTTGAACTGAGGTTTGGGATGAGCATAGCTGTCAGCGCAGAAGGTTATCTAAATAGTCCTAGAAGTGGTTAGGTTAGGAGTTAGAGGTCTGTAAAGTTGGTAAGGCTGTAAGAAGGGAGAGTCTGAGCTAAATTGTGTAAAGCTATTACTTAACGTCCACCTGACCTAGGCGGTGTCTCCTTGTGAAATTCACCTTAAATCAGGAGACTTGCATGTGGACTGTTATTACTGTTAGTCCTTGAAAGTGGCTAAAGGAGATATCTGATTCCAGAGGAATGTTCTCCAAATACCTTGGATGCGTATGTCCAGAGAGAGATCAGTCCACACTGTTACTTGTCAGCCCTTCTTAGGGAAAAATCAATTGGGAAAACTATGAAGGCACACATGATTTTCATAACAGAAGACAGCTGATATATAACAAGCCAAATAATACCAAAAGCTCTTTGGAATTTGGCTTCCTCTGGGGGAAATCCTTGATCCCTCCAGGTAGTGACTTTGCCATACCCAGTTGAGTTTTTATGATATATTCCTGCAACCCTCAGCAATCCCTATTTTGAATCTTGCACATGTATTGTATGTACACATATACATACACACAAGCATAAATATGTATATGAGATTAAAGGTGTGTGCCACCACTGCCCAGCTATAATATTTTCTTTCTTTCTTTCTTTTTCTTTTTTCTTTTCTTTTCTTTTTTTTTTATTTTTTTATTTTTTGGTTTTTTGAGACAGGGTTTCTCTGTGTAGCTTTGTGCCTTTCCTGGATCTTGCTCTGTAGCCCAGGCTGGCCTCGAACTCACAAAAATCCACCTGGCTCTGTCTCCCAAGTGCTGGGATTAAAGGTGTGTGCCACCACCGCCCAAAGAATCATTTATTTATTATGTATACAGTATTCTGCCTGCATGCCAGAAGAGGGCACCAAATCTCATTACAGATGGCTGTTAGCCACCATGTAGTTGCTGGGAATTGAACTCAGGACCTCTGGAAGAGCAGTCAGTGCTCTTAACCTTTGAGCCATCTCTCCAGCCCAATATTTTCTTAAAACTAAAAAATTTCACTCTGTGTACAGCTCTAGCTTCAAACACAAAATCTGCATGTTGCAATCAGTTTCATTGTTTCTTTTTTAAGAGTCTCTGTAATCTCTTCTCTGATTCACTATTTAGAAATTTATTCTGAATTTTTAAAAACGTGAAGGAATTTTCTATAAACCTGTTACTATGGTCTAGCTTAATTTCATGATGATTAAACAACATACTCTATAGAACTTGAAATTTGCTCAAGTCCTAGTGTATGGCCAATTTTTGGTTAGTGGCATATGTGTACTTTTGAAAATGTATGTTCTCTTTTTGTTTGTTTGTTTGTTTGTTTTGAGACAGGGTTTCTCTGTGTTGTTTTGGTGCCTGTCCTGGATCTTGCTCTGTAGCCCAGGCTGGCCTTGAACTCACAGAGATCAGCCTGCTTCTGCTTCCCAAGTGCTGGAATTAAAGGCATGCACCACTGCTGCCCTGCCATGTACACATAATTTTAAAAGAAATCCTTTATTTTATGTGCATTGGTATGGATCCCCTGGTGGTGTTGGATCCCCTGGAACTGGAGTCACAGACAGCTGTGAGCCACCATGTGGGAGCTAGGAATTGAACCAGGGTCCTCTGAAATAGCAGTCAGTGCTCTTAACTGTTCAGCAAACTCTCCAGCTCCCTTTCCCCCTCTTTTTTTAATGTAGGGCAAAGCCAAACAGTGGCAGTGAATGCTTTAATCCCAGCAGTCAGGAGGCAGAGGCAGGTTGATCTCTGTGAGTTCTTTGAGGCCAGCCTGGTCTACAGAGCAGGTTCTGGGACAGCAGGACAGCCAGTACTACACAAAGAAACCCTGTCTCACAAAAGCAAAAAACCAAAAAAAAACAGACCTGGAGAGATGGTTCAGAGGTTAAGAGCACTGCTTGCTCTTCCAAAGGTCCCGAGTTCAATTCCCAGCATCCACATGGTGGCTCACAACCATCTGTAATGAGATCTGGCTCCCTCTTCTGGCCTGCAGGGATATGTGCAGACAGAACACTATATACATAATAATAAATAAATAAATCTTAAAAAAAAAAAACAAGACTAAAAAAAACAAGGGCCCATGGAAACTGAATAATGCTCACCTGAAACATCAATGTTCAAGGAAGAAATAAAGAAAGAAATTAAATATTTCCTAGACGTCAATGAAAATGAAAGTACAACATACCCAAACTTATGGGACACTATGAAAGCAGTACTAAGAGGAAAATTCATGGCTCTGAACGCACACATAAAGAAGATGGAGAAATATCATACCAATGAATTAACAGCACAACTGAAAGCTCTAGAACAAAAAGAAACAAACTCACCCAGGAGAAATAGACACCAGGAAATAATCAAATTGAGGGCTGAAATCAACGAAATACAAACCAAGAGAACAATACAAAAAATCAATGAAACAAAGAGTTGGTTCTTTGAAAAAATCAACAAGATAGACAAACCCCTAGCCAAATTAACCAAAAGGCAAAGAGAGAGCACCCAAATTAACAAAATCAGAAATGAAAAGGGAGACATAACAACAGACAATGAGGAAATACAGAGAGTCATCAGGTCATACTTCAAAAACCTGTACTCCACAAAATTGGAAAATCTGGAAGAAATGGACAATTTTCTGGATAGATACCACATACCAAGGTTAAATCAAGACCAGAGAAACCATTTAAATAGACCAATAACCCCTAAAGAAATAGAAACAGTCATCAAAAGTCTCCCAACCAAAAAAAGCCCAGGATCAGATGGTTTTGAAAGGCCCCCCGTCTCAGTAACTTAGCCTAAGAAACGGCCTTGAGAAAGATAATTGGGAAAGTAACCTTGAGTCAAGGCAGAAGATATCAAACACCCGGTCTTGGGAGGAACAAACCTTGAGTCAGAACAAGATATCTATAATTGGCTACCTGGCCTTGGAGAACAGACAGCTGCACATTCCTGAAAATTAAAGATAGCCCCCAAGTTCACCCTGGCCTTATTTGAATTAACCAATGGGGACCCTGTAACTATGCTTCTCGCTTCTGTAACCGTGCTTCTGCCCCCAGGACTCTATAAGAAGTCCCCCTTCCCCTAGGAAGGCGCGCAAGTACTCCGAGAGACTTGCCGCCCCAGGTACCTGTGTATTCAAATAAACCCTCTTGCTGTTTGCATCTGATCTGTGGTCCCGGCGTGTTCCTTGGGTTTGGGGTCTCTCTTGAGGAAAGATCCCCGGTGGGGGGCTTTCTTTCAGTTTCAGTGCAGAATTCTACCAGACTTTCAAAGAAGAACTAATACCAATACTCTTCAAATTGTTCCACACAATAGAAACAAAAGGAACACTACCAAACTCTTTCTATGAAGCTACAATTACCCTGATACCTGAACCAAACAAAGATGCAACAAAGAAAGAGAATTACAGAGCAATCTCCCTCATGAACATTAATGCAAAAATACTCAACAAAATATTGGCAAACCGAATCCAAGAATACATCAAAAAAATTATCCATCATGACCAAGTAGGTTTCATCCCAGGGATGCAAGGATGGTTCAACATACGAAAATCTGTAAGTGTAACATACCATATAAACAAACTGAAAGAAAAAGAACCACATGATCATCTCATTAGATGCTGAAAAAGCATTTGACAAAATCCAACACTCCTTCATGATAAAGGTCTTAGAGAGATCAGGAATACAAGGAACATTCCTAAACATAATAAAGGCAATTTACAGCAAGCCAGCAGCCACTATCAAATTAAACGGAGAGAAACTCAAACCGATACCACTAAAATCAGGAACAAGACAAGGCTGTCCACTCTTGCCATATTTACTCAATATAGTACTTGAAGTTCTAGCTAGAGCAATACGACAATAAAAAGAGATCAAAGGGATACAAATTGGAAAGGAAGAAGTCAAACTTTCACTATTTGCAGATGATATGATAAGGTCACATAAGCGACCCCAAAAATTCTACCAGGGAACTCCTACAGCTGATAAACTCCTTCAGTAAAGTGGCAGGATACAAGATCAACTCAAAAAAATCAGTAGCCCTCCTATACACAAATGATAAAAGGGCTGAGAAAGAAGTCAGAGAAACATCACCCTTTACAATAGCCACAAATAATATAACACACCTTGGGATAACACTAAATAAGTGAAGGACCTTTTTGATAAAAACTTTAAATCTCTAAAGAAAGAAATTGAAGAAGATATCAGAAAATGGGAGGAAATCCCATGCTCACGGATAGGTAGGATTAACATAGTAAAAATGGCAATTTTACCAAAAGCAATCTACAGATTCAATGCAATCCCCATCAAAATACCAACACAATTCTTCACAGACTTGGGAAGAACAATACTCAACTTCATATGGAAAAACAAAAGACCCAGGATAGGTAAAAGAACCCTGTATAATAAAGCAACCCTGGAGGCATCACCATCCCTGACCTCAAGCTCTACTAAAGAGCTATAGTAATAAAAACAGCCTGGTACTGGTATAAAAACTGACATATGGACCAATGGAATAGAATTGAAGACCCTGACATCAATCCACACACATACGAACACCTGATTTTTGACAAAGAAGCCAAAACCATACAATGGAAAAAAGAAAGTATCTCCAACAAATGGTGCTGGCATAACTGGATGTCAATATGTAAAAGATTACAAATAGATCCATATCTGTCACCATGCATAAAACTCAAGTCCAAGTGGATCAAAAATCTCAATATAAATCCTGTTACACTAAACTTAATAGAAGAGAAAGTAGGAAGTACTCTTGAACGCATTGGCACCGGAGATCACTTCCTAAATATAACACCAGCAGCACAGACACTGAGCAACAATTAATAAATGGGACCTCTTGAAACTGAGAAGCTTTTTCAGGCAAAAGATATAGCCAATAAGACAAAAAGACAGCCTACAGAATGGGAAAAGATCTTCACCAACCCCACATCTGACAGAGTATTGATCTCCACAGTATATAAAGAACTCAAGAAATTAGACATCAAAATACCGAACAATCCAACTACAAAATGGGCTAAAGAGCTAAACAGAGAATTCACAAAACTCAACATCCTTAATCATCAGAGAAATACAAATCAAAACGACTCTGAGATACCACCTTACACCTCTCAGAATAGCTATGATCAAAAACACTAATGACAGTCAATGTTGGAGAGAATGCGGAGCAAAGGGAACACTCCTCCACTGTTGGTGGGAATGCAAACTTGTACAATCACTGTGGAAATCAGTATGGCGGTTTCTCAGAAAATTGGGAATCGAACTACCTCAAGACCCAGCCATACCACTCTTGGGCATATACCCAAGGAATGCTCAATCATACCACAAGGGCATTTGCTCAGCTATGTTCATATCAGCATTATTTGTAATAGCCAGAACCTGGAAACAACCTAGATGCCCATCAACTGAAGAATGGATTAAGAAAATGTGGTACATATACACAATGGAGTACTACTCAGCAGAGAAAAACAATGACAGCATGAAATTTGCAGGCAAATGGATGGAACTGGAAAAAAATCATCCTGAGTGAGGTAACCCAAACCCAGAAGGACAAACATGGTATGTACTCACTCATAAGTGGATTCTAGATAGAAAATAGAAAGCAAAGAACAATCAGACAACAACTCACAGAACCATAAGGCTATATATATATATATATATATATATATATATATATATATATATATATATATATATATATATATATATATGAATGACATGGAGGACCTTAGGATGACTGTTGCTTATAATAAGATCTGGTTTTACTCAATTACTGAGCAACCCTCAATGAAACATCACAATATTAAGAGCTGCCAGCTTGGGTCGTGCTGGGATCAAGAACAATGGGCCTTAGTGGTTCGTGTTCCTGGAGTTGCGTCCATGCCAATGGATACCCACATGCTCCAGAAGAGAATTTGACATCGCTGCTGCCATTGTTGCTGGTATAACAGT
Organism: Onychomys torridus; assembly: GCF_903995425.1. Classification (NCBI taxonomy): domain Eukaryota; kingdom Metazoa; phylum Chordata; class Mammalia; order Rodentia; family Cricetidae; genus Onychomys; species Onychomys torridus. The sequence goes on from NC_050465.1 coordinate 44,630,954, forward strand.
GGCAACCACTGCTATTACTGTTTCGGGGATTGCCATTTCATAACTGGTTACTACAGCTAGCACAGTGGAGACCCTGGCAGCAAAAGTAGCTACCACAGTTAATTAATCTTTCATTCTATTGGGCATGACAAATTTAAATCAATAGTTATATACATTTCGATTGGCCTTGAAAGCTATAAATTTACAAACTCAAGTTCCACTTGCTCTTAGGATATCATCTTACAAGGACTCCAATTTGCAGTAAAACTTGTTAAGGAAGGGAATGGCTCAGTTGTCTTTAACCTACTGGCTATGGGTAGATTAAGACTTCTGTTGGGGGCTGGAGAGATGGCTCAGAGGTTAGGATCACCGACTGCTCTTCCAGAGGTCCTAAGTTCGGTTCCCAGCGGCCACATGGTGACTCACAACCATCTGTAATGAGATCTGGCACCCTCTTCTGTATACATAATAAATAAATAAATGGATCTTTAAGGAAAAAAAATGAGATCTGATGCCTTCTTCTGGCCTGTAGACATACATGCAGGCAGATCACTGTATACATAATGAATAAATAAATCTAAAAAAAAAAAATCAGAAGCGAACTTCTGCCAACTGGGGTTCCCCCATTGTGCTGTAAGTCTGCATTTAAGACCTCCTCCCTCCTTCAATAAATGACATTCCACATTAAAAAAAAAAAAAAGAAGAGGGGGTCAAGAACATGATTGGGAAACCCACAGAGACAGCTGACCAGTGCTAGTTGGAGCTCACTGACTCTAGACTGGCAGCTCAGGAACCTACATGGGACCGAACTAGGCCTGCTGAATGTGGGTGACAGTTGTGTGGCTCGATCTGTTTGTGGGGTCCCCGGCAGCAGGACCAAGACTTATCCCAGATGCATGATGGGGGCAGAGTGGGAGGGAGGTGAGGAGGCGGGAGAAAGGGAGGGAGGGGGAACTGGGGTTGGCATGTAAAATGGAAAAAAATTTTAATAAATAAACATATTTAATAATAATAATTAAAAAAACAAGGGCCAACGAGAGAGATGGCTCTGTGGGTAAGGTACTTGTCACTGAGTCAGACAACCTGAATTTGATTCCCAGGGCCCACATTGTGGAAACAGAGAACCAACTTCAGTAAGTGGTCCTCTGTCCTCCACAAGCATGCTGTGGATCTCATGGCAACATACATGTATACACACACAAGTGCACACATACGTACTTGCACATACACATAAATGTAATCTTTTGTTTTTGGTTTTGTTTTTTTTTTGGTTTTTTGAGACAGAGTTTCTCTGTGTAGCTTTGCGCCTTTCCTGGAACTCACTTGGTAGCCCAGGCTGGCCTCGAACTCACGGAGATCCACCTGGCTCTGCCTCCCGAGTGCTGGGATTAAAGGCGTGTGCCACCACGGCCCAGCTGTAATCTTCTTTTTAAAATATTTATTTATTTATTATGTACACAGAAGAAGGCATTAGATCTCAATACAGATGGTTGTAAGCCACCATGTGGGTGCTGGGAATTGAACTCAGGACCTCTGGAAGAGCAGTCAGTGCTCTTAACCTCTGAGCCATCTTTCCAGTCCACATAAATGTAATCTTAAAAAAGAAAAATCTTGGGGTTAGGGATATAGCCCAGTGGTAGAACGCTTGCCTAGCAAGCGCGAGGCCCTGGGTTCAGTCGTCAGCCCTGGGGGTAGGGGGGAAGAAAAATCTTTTAAAATAGAACTGGGAGTGGAGTGTTTCTTGCACAGGTTTGAAGGCTGCAGGTCTAAGCAGCATACCACAAGCTCTTGCAAAGCTTCTCTTTGCCTAGTTACCATCAGCTGGACCACTTGTGCACTTCTGTGAGATTTCTATCCTTCTCCTTAGCAAGTCACCAGGGTCCAATCTTGGTGGTTACCCCTTATCTAATCTAACCACTTCCCAAAGGCCTTACTCCAAATAGAGGTGATGGATTACATCTGTGTGGTCCTCCTCCCTCCTCCCTCCTTCTTTTTCTTTTTCGAGACAGGGTTTCTCTGTGAAACAGCCCTGGCTGTCCTGGAACTCACTCTGTATGTAGACCAGGCTGGTCTCGAACTCACAGAGATCCGCCTGCCTCTGCTTCCTGAGTGCTGGGATTAAAGGTGTTTGCTACCACCCCCTGAGTGCTGGGATTATAGATGTGTACCACCCACCACTGGGCAGAACCATCTTTCTTTCTTTTGTTTTTTTGTTTTGTTTTTGCTTTTCAAGACAGGGTTTCTCTGTGTTACAGCCCTGGCTGTCTTGGAACTGGCTTTGTAGACCAGGCTGGCCTCAAACTCACAGAGAACCGCCTGCCCCTGCTTCCTGAGTGCTGGGACTTAAGGTGTGCACTATCAACCACAGCCTGGCTAGAAACATGTTTTTTTTATTGTCATCTTACTATGTGAAAACTGTAAGTCCTTATTACCTATTCTCAATCATAGTCTCTTTTTCAAAATTTATTATTTTTTATTTAGGTATGTATATCTGTGTGTAAGCCACATATGTGCAGGTGTGCCTAAGGAGGCTAAAAGAACAAATCAGATACCCTGGAGCTGGAGGTACAGGCAGTTGTGGGCCACCTCATATGGGCCCTGAAAACTGAATTCTGGTCCCCAGAAGAGCAGTGAGTACTCTTAATGACTGAGCCATCTTTCCAGCTCCTATATTTTCCCTTTAATATTTCTTTGTCCTACCTCTCCTTGACCCAGTACTTTATTCAATAATGTACTAGTGGGAGTTTTCAGACAATTACTGATTTGGCCAGTATCCAAATCCAAATCTGAGACAGCAGCTCTGAAGGACAGCATCGAGGGGTTTATGTAAGTGGTGGCAGATACAAATGTTTAGATGTAAGAAAAAGAATTTTACTTCCTGATGGCATTTCTTTATTTAATGTCAAGAATTACCTCATCAGATCTCTATTTATTTATTTTGGAGCTGAGGATCGAACCCCGGGCCTTGTGCTTGCCTAGCAAGTTCACTACCATTGAACTAAATCCCCAACCCCATTTTTTTTTTTTTAAATTTTATTTCACATACATTGGTGTTTTACCCTGGGTGATGGGTCCCAGGAACTGGAGTTACAGACAGTTGTGAGCTGCCATGTGGTTGCTGGGAATTGAACCAGGGTCCTCTGGAAGAGCAACCAGTGCTCTTAACCACTGAGCCATCTCTCCAGCCCCACCTCTTCAGATCTTATATGATGAATAACACCACATAGTTACTTGGACACAGGTACGCATAAGCTGCAGAGAGAACTCTCTAGGAAGTGACATGTATTAAAAACACAAGACACAAAAATAGTAGGAGTTAGAACTATAAAGAGACATAGGCTTCTATCTCATCAATCTACCCGTGCAGCCTTCTCCCAAATCAAGCTGTTTTGGTATTACTCTCTGCCCCCTTCCTCTCCCCTCCCTTATATTTTTGGTTTCGCTTGTCTCCCTAAATATGATGAATTTAACTGTTGTTCTCTTTCTATTTCCTACAGGTCAGTCTTTTCAGAACTTGGGGATTTCAATCCAGTCACTGAACATACATGGTCACACAGACGTCTAATGTTAGCCCTCTAGAGGCCAAGGCAGGAGGACCATGATTCAAGGCTAACCTGGGCTAGATATGGAAACCCTGTTTCAAAAAGCCAAAACAGGGCTGGGGATGTGGTTCATTTAGTAGAGTGTTTGCTTACCACACACTAGCCTTGGGTTCCATATGCAGCAAGAATAAACTCAGTGTGGTGGCATATGCCTGTAATCTCAATACTGTGGAGGTAGAGGTAGGTGGATCTCTGTGAGTTCATTGTTACCCTGGTTTACATAGTTCCAGGACAGACAGATAAGGATCCATAGGGAGACCTTGTCTTTTTTTTTTTTTTTTTTTTTAAAGATTTGTATTTACTTATTTATTTATTTATTTATTTATTTATTTATTATGTATACAGAAGAGGGCGCCAGATCTCCTTACAGATGGTTGTGAGCCACCATGTGGTTGCTAGGAATTAAACTCAGGACCTCTGGAAGAGCAGTCAGTGCTCTTAACCTCTGAGCCATCTCTCCAGCCAGAGAGACCCTGTTTTAAACAAACAAAAATTCAAGATCATTCTCAGCTTATAGTGAGTTACCTTGGGATCATTTTAAACACAACAAAAAGCAGAAGAAGATATCTGAATCTGTAGCTATAAATAAAATCTGTGCTCAGAGCCAGTTTGACCAGAGGAAAAGAACAACCAAGAATGGTCCTGGTTATAAAAGGTCCTGGTATTGGGGATAGAGAGGACTCAGAAGTTAAAATCACTCGCTGCCCTTGCACTGGACTAGATTAGGTTGCCAGCACCCAGGTGGCTGCTTACAACTACCTACAATTCCACCTCCCAGGCTCTTGTGGGCACAGTGCACAGACTCTTGTGGGCACAGTGCACTTATATACAAACAGGCAAAACTCATACACATAAAATAAAAATAAAGTTTGTTTTTTTTTTTTTTAAATATCAGTGTTTTGATTGCATGTATGCTGGCACACCCCATGTGTGCCTGTTGCCCACAGAGGTCAAAAGAGGGTGTTGGTGCACTTGAACCTGGAGTTACTAATGGTTCTGAGTCTCCATGTGGATGATGGGACAGGAATGCCAGTCCTCTGCAAGAAAATATGCTCTTAAGCTTTGAGCCATCTCTCCAACTCCTAAATAAAACTTAAAAACAAACAACAACAACAACAACAAAATCCAGCGTCTCTCTATGTAGTCCTGAAACTTGATATTCTAGAGTGCTGGGATTAAAGACCTATGCCACAATACCTGGGTAAATAAAATATTTAAAGAAAAAAAAAGGCATGGTGTCATTCTGAAGTTTTCTCCTCAAGGCAAGGCTTGAAAGGGAGTAAAGTCTAAAGTTAGCAGGTGTCAATTTTGGTTTTTAGGCTTTTTGAGACAAGTTCTTTCCACATATCCCTGGCCATCCTGGAACTCACTAGGTAGACCAGGCAGACCTCAAACTCCTCGATTTTCCAGCCTCAGCTTTGTGGTTTCGAATGCTGGGATTAAAGGTGTGCACCACCACACCAGGTTCTTTTGAAGTCTTGGACTGCATTTATACGCACAGTGTTGTTTGCTCTGACGTGGAAAAAAACGCACAGCCGAGTACGGACCATTTTAAATTCCAGATGCCAACAGCCGACAAGCATTCAGTCAACTCTGAATTTTTCTTTTGGTTTTTCGAGACAGAGTTTCTCCATGTAACAGCCCTGGCTGTCCTGGAACTATCTGTAAGACCAGGCTGGCCTCGAACTGACAGAGATCCATCTGCCTCTGCCTCCAAAATGCTGGGATTAAAGGCGTGTGTCACCACCGCCAGGCTTAGCTCTGCATTTCTTTAAAGGTAAAATATGTCGGGGGCTGGAGAGATGGCTCAGTGGTTAACAGCACTGGCTGTTCTTCCAAAGGTCCTGAGTTCAATTCCCAGCAACCATGGTGGCTCACAACCATCTGTAATGAGATCTGGTGCCCTCTTCTGGCCTGCAGGGATGCGTGCAGACAGAACACTATACATAATAAATAAATCTTTAAAAAAAAGGTAAAATATGTCACTTACAACATGGCGGAGCGTGGTATAATGCGGTGTAAATGATATACACACATTATTTACATATGTATACATTACGTTTACACACATAAATGCATATGTATATACATATATACATGTATATATATAATCGACATAGAACTTGCTATGCACATGACCGCGTAAACTGGCAGCGCCAAAAAAAAAAAAAAAAAAAAAAAAAAAAAAAACCATTTCAGGGCCTCAGAAATCTCGCGATATTTTGGCGCCCCACCCCCTCCACCCTTCTGCCGGCGGGAAAAGCCCGGAAGTGACCGCGCGCTCTGCGGCAGTGATCGGCCGGAAGTGACGTCGACGTCCCAGAATCCTCGGAGAAGGAGACTGGCGTTCTTGCAGCTCCATGCGGCGAGGTGTGGGACGTCTGGGCAGCGTGGTCTGGCAGCTCCGGGGCAGGCCGACGTGTCTGCGCTCCCGCGGCTGAGGCCCAGCGGGCCTCGAGTGGCCGAGAGGCTAGGTTTTCTGCGGCGGCCTGAGAGCTCGCGGCCCGCCGCGCGGCGCCGTGCCCCGGCCTCACCATGCTGGTCCTGTTTGAAACGTCCGTTGGCTACGCCATCTTTAAGGTAGGTCGGGTGGTGGGGTTGAACCGAAAGGCCTGTGGGGGACAGACGCGGAGCGGGGCACGACTTAAAAGAGAGGCCGAGCCGACTGAGCACGTTTGAATGTGTTTTTAAGTGCCAGGGCTCCGGAAGCGTGCGAGCAGTCGAGGGCCGGGTGTTGGGGTGAGCACGTGGCTCAGCGGACTTTAGGATGACCTGCGCTTTTCGAGGGTTGGCTCGGTTTAAAGAATGGACAGGGCCAGGACCCGTTTTGCAAGTGATGATAAAGCGTTCACTTGTAAGAATATTCACGGTAGATAGAACCGAAGGCCTTGTAGATGTTAAGCCAGCGTCCTGGGACAGCTATATCCCCAACCTAAGATCGATCATTCATTCATTGAGGCACGGTCCGATTTTGCAGCCTTGGCTGATCCGGAACACTATTTAGACTAATTAGATTAAAGCCCGAGCCCAAGATCAGGGTCCTTTCGGGCATGAGACTTTGGAGTAGTGACTTAGTGTAGTTTGTCTTATTAAAAGATTATTTTTACCGTGTGATGATAACAGGTAGACGAAAGGAAGAGACATACTTGTTGTTTAATGTAGACATCATGAGTGTTTGGTCTCAAACTCAGGACAAATGACTAAGGTGCCTATTAACATATTAGAGCTAACTGGCCGCCAGTCTACTGTTACAAGGTCCTCCTGATTCCTTTATAACCCATCCATTTTGGCTACGCCAGTCTCCCGGTGCTCTTGGTCTCCTGGCTCGTAGCTGCTCACTCGGCTTCTGGTCCCTCTGTTCCTCCTGAGGTGCTTTCTGTCATATCTACAATAGACCTCCTCTACCCATATCTACCAGTGTTAGGCACTCCCCCATTTTTTGATTCATTGAGGTTGCTTGAATTAAATTGACATGGAGAAATTCTGAATGTAGACAACAGGGCTGAAGGGAGATTTTTGTTTAAGATGTAGAAAGGTTGTTGGGGCACGGTGCTCATGATTTCCAGTTTGGCCAGTGTGAGGCTTGCCAGTAAGCTGTGGTGATGTAATTGTGTAAATCAACGAGTTCAGAATTTCAAACTTGAAGCTTGGGTGGGAAATCTAGATAGCTGCTAGCAATTTGAGTGTTACTTGTTTAAATAGGGAACGTTTAAGGATTAGCTTATATATAGCATGGAAATGATTGAACGTCGGTGTGTTCCTGCAATGGGATGCTACTGAGATGTGCCGAGCGATGAAGTAGAGTACTCTTTATGTATTACACAGTCTTTTGAACTCTACTAATAGAAAAATTATATTTTTAAATTTATGTGTTGATATGGGGCAAAAGTACTAGATAAAACACGTATAGTTCAGCCTGGCGGCGGTGGCACAGGCCTTTATTCCCAGCAGAGCCAGGCGGATCCTGAGTTCGAGGCCAGCCTGGTCTACAGAGCAAGATCCAGGACAGACACCAAAGCTGCACAGAGAAACCCTGTCTCGAAAAAACAAAACAAACAAGAAATCATGTATAGTTCAAATTTAGTTTTCTGTTAAACTGAGGCTTGTGTGACTATGCAGTGCAGGGAGAACACAGGAGGATCTGCTGGTGGGCACTGCTGGTTTGAAGGAATGTGTGTTACTGCTTTTCCATTCATTTATTTGGATAACTGTGTGACAGTTCAGGACTGAAGAGATGGCCTAGCTTCCCAGAATACACGTGGTGGTCGACAGCTATCTGTAACTCCAGTTCTAGGGGACCTCTTCTAACCTCTTCCAGCAGGTGGTGCACACACATGCTTGCAGGCAGAACATTCACATACATACATAAATAAATCTTAAAAGAGAATGGTGACAAAACCTCTCAGATATGACCGTTCTGTGATCCAATACTTTTGTTGTTGTTTTTTAGAGACAGGGTTTCTCTGTAGCTTTGTGCCTTTCCTGGAACTCACTTGGTAGCCCAGGCTGGCCTCAGACTCACAGAGATCCGCCTGGCTCTTAATCCGATACTTTTAACTAGAAGAAAATGAACTTTTCAAGAGTTATGCTCTATTTCTGACAGTTGGTGAACACTGCGTATAGTTGCAGTCTCTGAACAGTATTAAAATTGGGACTATTGTGTGGAATCTGCTTTAATTAAAAATAGTATATTTGCTGTACTTGTGGAATGTAGTGGGTGTCTCTGGATTAAGTTTTATCATGCACAAAATAAACTAGCTGTAATCTAACTGGTGTGTGCCACTCAGTACAGGTTGTAGCTTAAAACTGTAACCCTCACACTGTGGTAGTTCCCTTCAGTTGCTTGATTCCTCAGTCTTTGTGTGTGTGTGTGATTTGTCGAGACAGGCTTTCTCTGTCTAGTTTTGGTGCCTGTCCTGGAACTCACTCTGTAGACGAGGCTGGCCTTGAACTCAGAGATCCACCTGGCTTTGTCTCCTGAGTGCTGTGCACAACTACTGTCCGGGTACTTTTTTTTTTTTTTTAAACATTGTTTTATTTATTATGTATATGACTTCTTTATCTGCATGTACAACTTTAAAAAAATTTTTTTTTCTTATGTGCGTTAATGTTTAGGTCACCTGGAACTGGCCTTAGACAGTTTTGAGCTGCTATGTGGGTGCTGGGGATTGAACTCAGGACCTCTGGAAGAGCAGCAGCCAGTGCTCTTAACCTCTGAGCCATCTCTCCAGCCCCCTGTATGTACAACTTTATGCCAGGAGAGGGCACCAGATCTCATTACAGATGGTTGTGAGCCACCATGTGGTTGCTGGGAGTTGAACTCAGGACCTCTGGAAGAGCAAGCAGTGCTCTTAACCATTGAGCCATCTCTCCAACCCAATTCCTTCAGTCTTACAAGTTCGATTGATGGCAACCAACTTTTCAAGTTCTGTAACTATCTCTTAGTTAAGATGTTAAGAAATCAAACGTGGGGGCTAGAGAGATAGTTCAGCCATTAGGAAGGAGCCCTGGCTGTTTTTCCAGGGGACTTGGGCTAATTCCCAACACCTGCTTGGCAGCTCACAATCCTCTGTAACTCCAGTTTGGCAAGTGGTGCCAGACAAACATGCAGGCAAAAAACCCATATACATAAGTTAAAAAATGGAGCTGGGCGGTGGTGGCATATTCCTTTAATCTTGGTGGCAGAGGTAGGTAGATTGATGAGTTCAAGGCCAACCTGGTCTACAGAGCTAGTTCTAGGACAACCAAGGCTACAGAAAGAAACTCTGGGAAAAATAAACAAATGTAATTTTAAAAAATTAAAAATGTGTAGCGATTCGTTTTAGAGACAGGATTTTCTCTATGTAGCCCCGGCTGTCCTGGAACTTGCTCTGTAGACCATACTCAGAAATCCACCTCCTTCTGCTTCCTAGTGTTGGGATTAAAGGCATGTGCTACCACTGCCGGGCTAGAGATTAGGTTTAGTTAAATTTTAGTGTGTGTGTGTGTGTGTGTGTGTGTGTGTGTGTGTGTTACACTGACCTTAAACTTGCAGTGTAGTCTGGATTACCCAACCTTGACTTTTTTTTTGTTTTTTCGAGACAGGGTTTCTCTGTGTAGCTTTGGCTGTCGTGGAACTCACTCTGTAGCCCAGGCTGTCCTCGAACTCACAGAGATCCATCTGCCTCTGCCTCCCAAGTGCTGAGACTAAAGGCCTCCACCTCACTAGTGCTGAGATTACAGGCATGCTCCCCACATCTGGTTTTATGTAGTGCTGGGAAGCTAACCAAGGGCTTGCTAGGTAAGCACTCTTACCAGCTGAGACTGGGAATAAATTAAAATAGCAGCAGATCCTTAACTGCAAAGTTCCATAATAATTGCAATGCTTTCTTTTCATAAAAAAATGCCTATGAAATTATAACTAAGTGTTCATGTGTAACTGTTCTATGATGTTATTGGTCTGACAATTACCAGCTGTATTGCCATAAAATTAGGCATAGCTATATATTGTCTTGTGTCATGGTTAGTGTGCTCTTTTACAATGCCAATTAGATTAACCATTTCAGGGGTGTTTGGTAAGGGGAGTGTAGATTTGAATTCTGTATGTATATATGTTTGTGCATATGTACACGTTGAGTGCAGGTGCCTGAGGAGAGCAGGCACCCACTACCCTTGAAGCTGGAGTCATGGGCTATTAGGATCCCCCATGTGTAGATGCTGGGAATCTGACTTGAGTTCTGGAAGAGTAGTACAAACTACCACCCAGTCATAGCACTGAAGTGTACCTTTGTCATTTGATCAATTAACCCCACTTACAGAAATCTGTTCTTTTTTGGTTTTTCGAGGCAGAGTTTCTCTGTAGCTTTGGAGGCTGTCCTGGAACTTTGTAGACCAGGCTGGCCTCGAACTCACAGAGATCCACCTGCATCTGCCTCCCGAGTGCTGGGATTAAAGGCGTGCGCCACCACCGCCCAGCCAGAAATCTGTTCTTAACACTATCAATACAAAAGATGTTTAGGAGCTTAGGGGAAAAAATAGAATCAATTTAAATATCAAATAGGAGCAGAAAAAATACAGGAAGGGTTCTCAAGGCTGTAACTAAGTTTACTATTAATTTGACCAAAACTTACGCTATGTAAGAAAACTATTGCTCATTTCAATAAGAGAAGTGTATTTCTCTACCTAGATTTTACATGAATACTTGTGGAATGTACCTGATTATGTCTAAACTGCCATTTGAAGAAAACTGGTTTATTACAGGTATTGAATGAGAAGAAACTTCAAGAAGTTGATAGTTTATGGAAAGAATTTGAAACTCCAGAAAAAGCAAATAAAATGTAAGTAATCTTGAATCTAAGGATTTAGGCGTTTACATTAAGTTGTGGGTATCTCCCCTTTGGATGTTATTTTCAGCTTTTCCCATTTTGGAACATAAGCTATCATAGCTAATTTGTATTGTAGACCACAGTGGACAGTGCCCCAAGATTAATGTTTTAGGAGATATTTGAAGAGGCTAACATGAATTAAGTGTAAATTTCTTTTAAAAGCAGTAACTGTAGCTGGACAGTGGTAGCACACCCCTTTAATCCCGCTATTAGGGAGGCAAAGGCAGGGAGTTCAAGGCCAGCTTGGTCTACAAGACGAGTTCTAGGACAGCCCCAACTATTACACAGAGAAACCTTGTCTCAAATAAACAAACAAACATACATACATACATACATAAAATGGAAGTAATTATATAAAGCATGGAAGAGTTTTAGCTTTTGCGGGCTAATAATTCAAACACTTTCTAACTTATTCTATATACTGTATTCATCTTCCATGACTTATTCCTAGCTCTAAGGTATAATAAATTAACTAGGTTGTAAATCCTTAAAAAGTACAGTATTTCCTCAAGGTCTTTTGACAAAATAACAACAGTGGTAATTAAATGGGCTGGGAGAGACTGGCAGGCTTTTACTCAACGTAGATTCGGGGTTGCTATTTCATCATTTGTGAATCACCTTGTAAAATAAGTTTGTGGGTGGATGTGGTCCTGAGAAGAAACTCTGTGATCCTATTGCTACCTGTGGATGTCTGTATTTGTCATATTCCTCTGCTACTGCTAATAAATACCCAAAAGAATAGAGAGTGACAAGTCCAGAGAAGGGCACAATGAAACAGTCATAGCAGTGTGGTGTTCCAGTAATAGCATTGTTAATGAAGTGAGAGATGTTCATGGTACACTGAAGAAAATCAAGCTTCAGAGTAATTGGCTTCATGCAATCCAGTTTATGTCTTTCTGGGTCCTTGAACATTTAGACAAGTGCTGAGACTCAGATGGCACTTCATACAAGCAGAGACCAGACAGAATAGGACCAAAATGGATAAAACCAGTACTTTGTTCTTAATGTCTGTGTGCTTTTAAGTGTGCCTTTGATGGACTGTACCAGCTTTTAACCTTCCCAGGTAAGGAAACTTTGTTTCAGCTAATACTGTTTTAGGTATATATAAGACTAATTTTTCCATGTTAAAAGGGTATCTGCTTTGCTGGGTTAATTTTCATTCATTGTTGTCAATGATGTATTCCTTTTGGAACTGAGTCTTAAGTGATTTAACAAATTCGTCACTACCACTGAGACAGCAATGAATTAACTAATACATTTCTTTGCATAGAAAACATCATCGTGAATGTAAGCTATGTAGACAATAATAGAAAGCAAGTCTGACAGTAGTCTTTTTGTTTTTGGGGGGGATAGGGGGAGACAGGGCCTCACTATGTTGCCCTGGCTGTCCTGGAACGCTCTGTAGACCAGGCTGGCCTCAAACTCAGAGGTCCACCTGCGTCTGCCTCCTGAGCACTGGGATCAAAGGCATGGGCCCCCACCGGTGGGCAACAGGCTATGTTAACTTGTGATTGGTGTGTGTTTGTCTAGTTGGTGGCTGGTGGTGCTGAGGATAGAACCCTGGTCTATCCTTGGATATACTAGGAGATGCTCTAACACAGAACTAAATTGCCAGCTTTTTTGTTTATTTGCTTTTGAGGCAAGAGCTCTTTGTAGTCCTGGCTGTCCTGGAGCTTAATATTTAGACTATGCTGGCTTTGAACTCACAGAGATCTTCTTGCCTCTGCCTCCCAAGTGCTGGGATTAAAGACATATGCAACCTCACCCTGCTCTTTATTTTTATATAGTTTCAAATAAGTGGAAACAAGGATTAAGTAGTTACCTGCACTGGGCCTGACTTTGTGGTCCTCATGTGGCTTTTGAGTAGCTGGAATTACAGACACATGTCACCACATCTAGCAAGTTTGTTTGGGTAGTATATGCTATAGAGACCTCCGGCTTCTCTTTTCTTGGCTGTCACTTTTGCAGAATCATTGTTTGTTCCAATAATGTATTTGTTCTGTTTCAATTCTAGAGTAAAGCTAAAACATTTTGAGAAATTTCAGGATACAGCAGAAGCATTAGCAGGTAAAGTAAGGCTAGAGAATTTCTTTTTTCTTTTTTCTTTTTTTTTAATTTAAAAAAATGACATTTTTTTCTAATTAAAAGGTTGTTTTCTTCAGTTGCCTGAGTTAATCTTACTCAATGTTGTCAATGATGTATCCTTACTGGAACTGAATTTAAGTGATCTAACCCATTTGTCACTACCACTGAGACAACATTGAGTTAGCTTTTTTCACTATAGGCTGGTTTCCTCCATGTGATGAGAGATGACAAGTGATTAAGTTGATCTCCCTGTGGAAACCAATAGCCTAATGCTGAAGCACAGTTCAGTAAAAGCTGTTCTACAAGGGACCAAGGTAATGTGGTCATGTACCCAGCTCCAATACTTCGTTAATTCAAGGGTAAAGTTAAGAATAGCCACTGAAATAACACATGGTAATAAAGCTCTCCAGAGTATACAAAAGCATATCAGTATTAAAACTGAAGGAAGGTAGAGCTATTTAAAATATATATAATGTGCACATGCAAACCACCAAGGGCATGAGTTTATATACAGGAAAATGATTTTTGTCTTATTTTAATTTAAAGGAAGGAGTGGGTTGTAGCCTTCAAAATTGGCTTCACGATGGATGAACAGGCACGTTCTGTGTCACTAATCAGCCAATTTTGATAAAATTTGAGAACAAAGGACTATAAGAATGGGTTAAAACTAGACAAGGTTTTTTGTTTGTTTGTTTTGGTGTGTGTTTGTTTGTTTTGGGGTTTCTTTGGGTAGTCGTGGCTGTCCTGGAACTCGCAGAGCTCATGCCTCTGCCTCCTGAGTGCTGGGATTAAAGGAGGGGCCAAACACAAATGAATTGATCAAAGTCTTTGAAACAGTCCTGTGAGAGAGAGGCTTTTTCTCTGTTAGAAATGTTAATACACAGAAAGTTCATAATAAACATTTTTGGAAGTGAAAGAAATTAGAGGCAGTTGGTGGGTGCGGAGCAGGTCCACATGCCAAGACACATCAATGAAAATAAGAGGGCCATTTTGTGACATCACTTCTCTCCCTTCACCTCGGCATGGATTCCAGGAATTTAATCTAGTTACGCAAGGTTGAATGGCAAGCATTTTACCTACTGAACAATCTCCCTAGTCCTATAAAGGAGTTTTGGCTTGACAGTCCCAAAGCTGAGTAACTGTAGATCATAGTATATAATTTAAATTTTGTAGCTTTGGGCTGGAGAGATGGCTAAAGAGGTTAAGAGCACTGTCTGGCTGCTCTTCTAGAAGTCCTGAGTTCAATTCCCAGCACCCACATGGTGGCTCACAACCATCTGTAATGAGATCTGGTGCCCTCTTCTGGCCTGCAGGCATACATGTAGGCAGAACACTATGCATAATAAATAAATCTTTAAAAACTGTAGCTTTAGAGTCTAGTGGGATTTGATATTAATAATATTATATTATGTATTGGAAGCTCATGTATGGCATTTAATACAGGTATTCAATACCTCTAACATTGGACAGATAGTTAGTTCCCTTCACATTAGGTCCTAGGGTTCAAACTTAGTTATCAGCTTGGTGGCAAAAGCCTTGGCCCACTGAGCCATCTTGCTGGCCCTGCATTTGTTTGAAGTTACTTCTTTCCCTCCTGTTTTATTTTTTTGTTTGTTTTGTTTTCAGAATGTTTTCTTTTTTAAAAAGATTTGTTTATTGTATGCAAATAGATGTTTTGTCTGCACGCCAGAAGAGGGCATCAGATCATCAGATCCCATGAGGTTACAGCTACAGAGGGTTGTGAGCTGTCATGCGGATGCTGGTAATTGAACTCAGCCTCTGGAGGAGCAGCTAGTGCTCTTAACCATTGAGTCATCTCTCTAGCCCCCCCCCCCCCCCCCAAATCTCCCAAGACAGAGTTTCTCTGCAGCTCTGACTGTCCTGGAACTTGCTGTGTAGACCAGGCTGGCTTTTGACTCAAGAGATCTATCCACTTCTGCTTCCCTAGTGCTGGGATTAAAGGCATGTACTTTTGAAGTTACTTCTTAAAATATTTAAGACAGTTTTTTTTTTTTATGAAATGATAGCTATTTGCGTGTGATAACCTAGAATGGATGCTAGAAGTTATTCTATTATAGAGTTTTTACTTAGAAAAAATATATTTAAGGGAAGGGTTATTGTGCTAGGTTAAAATTAAATTGGGCAGTATAAATGATTGCAAACTAGAGAGGAGCTAAAGAGATGGATGCTTTTCCAGAGAACCCAGCTCTTTAAGAGGACCCGGGTTCAATGCCCAACAATTGGCAGCTTATAGGTGTTTGTAATCCATCCCAGTTGCAGGGAATCTTGATGCTGTCTTCTTGCCATTACAGGTACCAGACATGCAAGTGGTGCACAGATAAATGTGTAGGCAAAATAACTACATATGTAAAACAACAAAACTTTAGACTTATTAAACTAGAAATAAGAAGTTCAACTTTAAATTTTTAATTTTAAAGTGTGTTTCTGAGGATCAGGCCCAAGGCTTTTCACATGCTAAGCAAATACTCCATCCCTGGCTCAAAAGACTAAAAAATTAAAGTAAGGAAAGAATAAAAGGAAGAAGTCTCTCTAAAAAGGTAGATATGGGGTTGGGGCTTTAGCTCAGTGTGGTAGAGCACTTGCCCAGCAAGCATAAGGCCCTGAGTTCGGTCCTCAGCTCTGGTTGGAAAAAAAAAAAAAAAAAAAGTAGATGCTAGGAACCAGTGTGCGCAGTATTAGAAGGTAAATGGAACAGCCGGGTGTAATAGGGCCCTCCTACATCCCAGCACTTGGAAGCCTAAACGAGGAGAACAAGTATGAGGCCAGCCAAGGCTGTAGGGTGAGCTATGAAAGGTTGAATTCTAACAACCTTTTCATTTACTTCTTGAGGCAGAATCTCACTATGTTACATCCTGGCTGGCATAACTGATCCTCCTGCTTCTCTCTGCCTCCAAAGTGCTGGGATCGAAGGTATGCATCACCATACCTGGCATTTATGAATAGCTTTTATAAAACAAATACATGGGCGAGGCAGTGGTGGCGCACGCCTTTAATCCCAGCACTTGGGAGGCAGAGGCAGGTGGATCTCTGTGAGTTTGAGGCCAGGGCTGTTAGTTACACAGAGAAACCTTGTCTTGGGGGAAAAGACAAAAAAAAAACCAAAAAACAAATACATTTGGGTCTTTTAAAAGGAAATATTTGCTTTAAAATTTACATCAGAAGAGCTCTCTTGGTTATACTTACTTTTCTGTTTTCCTGAAAAGCATTCACGGCTCTAATGGAGGGTAAAATCAACAAGCAGCTGAAGAAAGTTCTGAAGAAAATAGTAAAAGAAGCCCATGAACCCTTGGCTGTGGCTGATGCTAAACTAGGAGGGGTGATAAAGGTGAGGAGGGTTGTGCGTGCCTGCGTGCGTGCGTGTCTCCCATCAGTCAGTGCTGCAGAGCCTGACCTGTGTAGGAGGTTGCCGCGTGTTCTCAGAACTCGTTTGTTTCTTTTAGACAGCACAATAAGCTCCAGTAGAAGTTGCAGAAACAAATATTCCCTCTACGTCTTAGAAAATAAAGATGGTAGCCGGGCGGTGATGGCCTCACGCCTGTAATCCCAGCACTCGGGAGGCAGAGGCAGGCGGATCTCTGTGAGTTCGAGGCCAGCCTGGTCTACAGAGTGAGTTCCAGGAAAGGTGCAAAGCTACACAGAGAAACGAAAAACCAAAAGAGAAGAAAGGAAAAAGAAAGATGAAGATAGGATAAGCTAAGCTCTTTATTTAGTTAGTCTGTTAGTGTTTTATGATAATCCTCACATACTATGAACATTTTCCTATTCAATAAAGATGTGTTCAGTGGAAGTTTTTAGTGGCTGGCATAAAAATACAAGAGGGGGCTGGAAAGATGGCTCAGCGGTTAAGAGCACTGCTTGCTCTTCCAGAGGTCCTGAGTTCAATTCCCAGCACCCACATGGTGGCTCACAACCATGTGTAATGAGATCTGGCGCCCTCTTCTGGCCTGCAGGCATACACGCAGGCAGATCACTGTATACATAATAAATAATGAATTAAAGGTAATGTAAGCCTTTAATCCCAGCACTCGGGAGGCAGGGCCAGGCAGATCTCTGGGAGTTCAAGGCCAGCCTTGTTCAAAGAGCGAGATCCAGGACAGGCACCAAAACTACACAGAGAAAAACCCTGTCTCAAAATAGGAACAACAAAACAAATCTTCAAAAAATATATAAAACAATATATGTATGAGTTAGTCTTTATCAATGAGTTACCAAATACATGTGAAATAGACAGGTTATGGCACAGGAAAATGTTAAGATTTAAATACATTTTTGTTTGTTTTTTGCTTCCAGAGTCAATAAAATTTTTCTATTTTGGTTTTTCGAGTCAGGGTTTCCTGGAACTCAGCTTTGTAGACCAAAGATCCTCCTGCCTCTGTGTCCCGAGTTCTGGAATTAAAGGCGTGCGCCACCATCACCTGTCAAAGATGGAAACTTTTTATCTCTACTTTTGATTAAAATGATGTGTATAATATATAAATACTTGTGAATAGCACTTAGTGGACCCAGCTTCAGATCCCTTCACCCACATCAGCAGCTCACAAACACCCATAGATCCATTTCCAGGGATCTGACACCAATGGCCTCTAAAGGCACCTGCACTTAACTGGGGCACAGAAACTCAAGTAGGTACATACACATAGATTTTTTTGAAATCTTAAAATTCAAATAAAAAAAGCAATGGTTCACTCAGTCCAACAAACAAAAATTCTTGTCAGATTCATTCATGTTTTAGAGCTTGGAAATCATAGCCTAGCTAAAAGGGTGATTGGTGTTTTGTTCTTGTGGTTATTGTTTCTTAATGTGCCTGGAAGTTTTTCATATTTTGTTTCCATTAATTTTTTTTTTTCTTATTTTTTTTGTAAAGTCAGGGCTTCTCTGTGTCGTCCTGGCTGCCCTGGAACTTGCTTTATAGAACAGGCTGGCCTTGAACTCAGAGATCCCCCTGCTTCTGACTCCCAGAGTGCTGTGTTAAAGAAGTGCCAACCACCTCCCAGCCCATCAACTTTTTTTGTTGCCCCCCCCCCTTTTTTTTTACTTATTTTTTCTCTAAAGATTTATTTATTTATTATACAGTGTTCTGTCTGCATGTATGTCTGCAGGCCAGAAGAGGGCACCAGATCTCATTACAGATGGTTGTGAGCCACCATGTGGTTGCTGGGAATTAAACTCAGGACCTCTAGAAGAGTGTTCAATGCTCTTAACCTCTGAGCCATCTCTCCAGCCCCTATAAATACTGTTTGAAAAGATGATATTATTTCAGAATCCAGTGTGGTACCTCATGCTTGTCCTGGGAGGCTGAGGCAGGATTGAGTTTCACTTCAACCTGGTCTAAAATAGTGAGTACTTCTTAAAAGTAACTGTCTGGCCGGGCGGTGGTGGCGCATGCCTTTAATCCCAGCACTAGGGAAGCAGAGGCGGGCCTACAGAGTGAGATCCAGGAAAAGCGCAAAGCTACACAGAGAAACCCTGTCTCGAAAAACAAACAAACAAACAAAAAGTAACTGTCTGAAAACCAACAAATATGGATTTTCAGGAAAACTTTGTTTCATCTAATAATGTACGTGTTCTCATAGGAGAAACTGAATCTCAGCTGTATCCATAGTCCTGTTGTTAATGAGCTGATGAGAGGGATTCGGTCACAAATGGATGGTTTGATTCCTGGGGTAGAGCCACGGGAGATGGCAGCCATGTGTCTGGGATTGGCCCACAGGTAAGACTTACATACATAAATGTATGTGAGTTACAAGTATTCATTTACTAGGAGGAAGGTGCTGCTGTTGCTCCCCTTCAGGGTAGTTGATGACATGAATCCATACAACCTGGCTTTTTTGTTTTTATCTTTTTAAGATTGATTTATTCTATGTGACCTCCACTGGCCATGACTGTATAGTAGGTACACTAACCTCCTTAGCATATGCAGTGCTGCTGTGCTGTAGTCATCGAGAGTAGTATTTCAACAGCTGCATGTGATGGCACAGGCAGGTGGATCTGTGAGTTCCTGGGCAGCCTGGTCTATAGAACAAGCTCCAGACAGGAAGGGCAACACAGAGAAGTCCTGTTTTGGGGGAAGTGGCAAAAGGTTGTGAGTATATATAACTTAAAAAGAGCTGAATACTTTCAAAAAACAGTAATTCTCTGTGGTAAAAGTCAGGTAATAAAAATGTCCTGCAATGTAAAGGAAACCCCTACAGTATGCAGTTGTAAGGCTACAAATGCTGTTAGTGCCGAGATTTGATACCTTCACATGTATAGTTCCCTATGATTTTCTGTTTTCGGGTATTATACAAATGCTGTTATTTTTCCCTTGGAGTGCTTTGAAGTTCTTCTGTCTGACAACAGCTAAACTCTACAAGATCAACATAACTTGGTCTAGCAATTACCCTACTCACCATAATAAATTCATATGGAAGGTGTATTCATTGTCAGCCGAGTAGCAAGTTCAAGGCTAGCTCAGTTACTAAGGTGTTTATCACACAATCATAAGGATTTGAGTTCCGGCTCCCTAGAACGCTCATAACAGTCCTGGGCTTGGCAGCACTTAAATCCCAGGGGCAAGGGTAGAGAGTAGGTAGGTCCCTGGAGCTCATTTGCTAGTCAGCCTAACTATGCAAGTTCCAGTCCAGTGGGAGACCCTGCCTCAAAAAACAAGGTGGGCCTCCAGCTGCACTGGAGGCAGGTACATTCACATGAGCATACAGGTCAGGGGAAGGTGGACATGGGATGTGTTAATCAAAGTGCTTTTTAAAATGCTGTCTGACTAGTTTTCTTTTCATCTCCCCAGCCTGTCTCGATACAGATTGAAATTCAGTGCTGATAAAGTAGACACAATGATTGTTCAGGCAATTTGTAAGTACATGGCAGAATCTGATATTTAGTTCTGTTTTCTCCCAGCTGTTGTTACTGTTTTATATGTTGAAAGAAAGAGGAACTAGAACTTCAGTGAGTAGGTGATTGGGAACCAGAGTAGGAAAAGGAATCACATTGTTAATCATATCTACGGATTGATTTCGTTTTCCATCAATGCTAAACTACAAGAAGGATCTGTGTAATTAAGTGTTCCGTTTTTCATCTGGCTTTTTTAGATTCTCATGAATTGAACAATTTTAAGAAACATGCAAGTAATAAAAATTGCTTTGACCAACAATTCTATTACTAACTGTATCAAGAGTTAAAATAAAATCATGGACTTGGTCCTTTGTGTTACCACGCCTCTGTTCATAGCAGTATTACTTCACTAGCTGAGAAGGAAAATTATCATTCAATGAGTAAACAAAATGTAGATAAAGAAACATACACATACACACAAGATTCCATTTGGTCTTAAAAGGAATAATGAAGAAAACTTTGCCTGTATAAGAAGCCAAACTCTGGAAAGGTAGCTCTTGAAAGGACCAAGATTTAATTTCCAGAATCCACATACTGGCTCACAGCCATCCAGTTCCAGAGGGATCCTATTTAATGCCTCCTTGAGAGTCATTTGGCACAGACACAAAAAGAGATTCCTAGACTAGGCACATATAGAAGTTGTTTAGAGACCTGGGAATTGGAGAAGAGCATGCACATACCATTTGTCAGAGGCAACTTTTGAAAGAAAGTATTGTTCTCTCCTTCCACCATGTGACTCTTGAGGGTTGAACTCTGGTGTCTGGCTTGGCAGGAAGTGACTTTACTTTGTAAACAAGACTGGTCTTGAACTCCAACATCCATCTGCCTCTGCCTCTAGAATGCTGGTATTAGAGGTGTATGCCAGCACACTTGGCTCCAGAGGTTGCTTTTTAAGGGGTATAAGATTTTCAGAGTAATGGAACTGTTCTGAAAACAGATGGTGTTATTGGTAGATGACATAAATGTACTAATACCACTGAATGCTTGAAAGTGCTTGGAGACAATTGGTGTGTGTTGACTGCCACCATCAGTCCCTCATTTGTTGTTTTATTTCATTTGCAGCCTTATTAGATGACTTGGATAAAGAATTAAACAACTACATTATGCGGTGTAGGGAATGGTATGGCTGGCACTTCCCTGAGTTAGGGAAAATTATTTCAGATAATTTGACATACTGCAAGTGTTTACAGAAAGTTGGTGAGTTGATTTTTACTCTTAATAAACTATTCAAAATAAGTGACTATAACTCAGCAATAATAAATTAATATAACTCAGTAGAATTATAGTACATATTTAAGATTACTAAAGTTTTAAAATTTCAAATGGAGCTATTTATTTTAAAACTGAGCTTTAACTTTTTTTTAAAGTGTCTTCTTTTAAATATTTAACTTACCAAGTAACAGATAAAGTCACTAGCTTCAAATGATCCCAACTGACCCAAATAACAAAGGTTATTGTTTATCAACCAATATCCATAAATGTTTTCAACTTTTGTTTTGTTTTGTTTTTTTGGGACAGGGTTTCTCTGTAGCTTTGGAGCCTGTCCTGGACTAGCTTCTGTAGACCAGGCTGGCCTCGAACTCACAGAGATCCACCTGGCTCTGCCTCCCCAGGGCTGGGATTAAAGGTGTGTGTCACCACCCCCCAGCCTTGTTTTCAACTTTTATGGTAGATTGTAAGATTACAGCTATGCATTAATTTAGGATCTAAAAATTGATTGCATGAGAAATCCAAGGCAAATGAGGTTAATTGTTGCAGTTCTCTTAGAAGCAGGTTAAAAAAAAATAGGATGGGGGGTTGAGGGGGGGACTCAGCTCAGTGGTAGAGTGCTTGAGGTCATGGGTTCGGCCCTCAACTCCCTTTTAAAAAAAATAGGACGAGTACACAGTAGGATAGCAATGTTAAGTCTTTTTTGTTTGTTTGTTTCTCTTCTTTTGGAGACAGGGTTTCTCTAGTCCTGAAAGTCCTGGAACTCCCTCTGTAGCCCAGACTGGCCTCGAACTCACAGAGATCCACCTGCATCTGCCTCCCAAGTGCTGGAGTTAAAGACATGTGCCACTATTGCCAAGCTGAAAATTTATTTCTAAATCACTTTTACATAAGAAAAGCCGGGTTGGGGATTTAGCTCCTTGGTAGAGTGCAATGCCCTGGGTTCAATCCTCAGCTCAAAAAAAGAAAAAGAAAAAAGCCTAGGTCAGACTTGTTCACATTTTGGGTCCCCCCCCCCCTTTTATTTTTGCTATTTTTATAATATCCAAGAATGGTTCTGCTTCATCTTCTACACATTCCATAGGTGACAGGAAGAACTATGCATCTGCCAGTCTTTCTGAATTGCTGTCAGAGGAAGTAGAGGCAGAAGTGAAAGCAGCTGCAGAGATATCCATGGGAACAGAGGTCTCTGAAGAAGATATTTGCAACATTCTACATCTGTGTACTCAGGTACATTATACCCACAGAGGCTATAGTTGAGGTCTTTCGAGGTGTGTAATGATTTGCTGATGGCAATGATGATTTTGCATTTATCGTTCACCTGACAATATATGAAGGTGTTCAGTCACTACCTCATCTGATGCCATCTTTTTGTGTGTGCTTAGGTGTGGGCGATTCAATAGGTGATAAAATGATTTGTATTATGGGCATTAGTTTTAGTTTGTTTGGGTTTTGGTTTTATGAGACAAGGCCTCTACATTGCCCTGTTTGTCCACAAACTCACTATGTAGACCAGGCTGGATTGAAGGGACCAACCACCACACTTGGCCCAAGCATTATATTTTGAACAGTGATTTAACCCAGTTCTTTAAGACTACAAAGATATACCAATTAGATTACTTAATTTTGGTTTTGGGATTTTTTGTTTTGTTTTGTTATTCTTCCTCAGACTCCTGAGTGTGTTGGGATTATAATAAGCATGTGCTTGCGTGCATAGCTTTATTTTTAGTTTTAGACGTGGCTATTACCAAGCTCCCTATGATTGGCCTCAAATTCCCATGCTCATGTAATCTTGCCCCAGCCATTATAGTATTGAGAACTGTCAGTAAGTTACCTGTCCATTTATATTTATATCCATTGAAATCTAATATTTTCAAAATTAATTATATATTCTTACTCATAACATTTGTGACTTTCTCATTTAATTCCTCATTGTAGGTGATTGAAATTTCTGAATATAGAACCCAGCTTTATGAATATCTGCAAAATCGAATGATGGCCATCGCACCTAATGTCACGGTCATGGTTGGGGAGTTAGTTGGAGCACGGCTCATTGCTCATGCAGGTGACAGTTTGAATGTGATTGGTAAAAATGTGTATAACACCTAGTACAGACAAGGACCACAGTTCGATGATGATCACTGTTGTTTGCCTGATTTTCTGAATAATGAGGGCATCTTCAGTCACTATCTCTTCTGAGACACTGTGGTTCTTGGTTAGAAGGCTAAAATTAGTTTGCTGTCATATTTTATTATTCCAGCTTAACTGGAGTAATTCTTTTAGCAGTATCAGACAAATACTCCAAGTATCCTTTGCTGTAAGGTCAGGATACTGTGGGCTCTTTTCGATTTCTTTGCCCTGTTTCAATCAGTAGGTAAACTTAACAGCAGTAAGAGACAGAGACTAGCTGAAATTCTGTTTGAGTTTTTATCGTTAGTGGTTTATGTATTTCTAACACTATTAAATGCAGCAAATCCATCAAAGTATCTTAGCATACATCTAGATACGTTTCCCTTCTTTTTCAAGAAAATAATTATGTGCATTGATGTGAGCATACATCTAGATACGTTTCCCTTCTTTTTTAAGAAAATAATTATGTGCATTGGTGTGAAGGTATCAGATCCCCTTAGACTGGAGTTACATACAGTGGTGAGCTGTCCTGTGGGTGCTGGGTTTAAACTTGGGTATTCTGAAAGAGCAGCCAATGCTCTTAACCACTGGGCCATTTCTCCAACCCAGTTTTTCTTCCTTCCTTCCTTTCTTTTTTTGGTTTTTCAAGACGGTTTCTCTGTGCAGTTTTGATACCTGTCCTGGATCTTGCTCTGTAGACCAGGCTGGCCTTGATCTCACAGAGATCTGCCTGGCTCTGCCTCCCGAGTGCTGGGATTAAGACGTGTGCCACCGCCATCTGGCTCTATAAATGTTTCTTAATTTACTTCTACATCAAAGGTAAAATAAATAATGGCTCTATACTATTGATATGACCTAATATATCTAGAGCAATAGCATGCTTGATTTTCAGAATTTTAGAAGGATGAAATCGCTAATGTTCATATCAATCATGAGCATGCTAAGGAATGTAGAATTTCAGTTATCCAGTTCATAGATTTCCTTGCACTAGGAATAGTGCACTAGTATAGAATCTTTTATATACTTGAAATTACTTTTTTTTTTTTTTTTTTTATAGGATCTCTGTTGAATTTGGCCAAGCACGCAGCTTCTACGGTTCAGATTCTTGGCGCAGAAAAAGCACTTTTCAGGGCCCTCAAATCTAGACGAGACACCCCTAAATATGGGCTCATTTATCATGCTTCTCTCGTAGGCCAATCGAGTCCCAAACACAAAGGAAAGGCGAGTACAGTTTTTCCATTTCTTTTACACTTTTCAAGATACATTGTGTGTGTGTGTGTGTGTGTGTGTGTGTGTGTGTGAGAGAGAGAGAGAGAGAGAGAGAGAGAGAGAGAGAGAGAGAGAGAGACTAAGTGCATATGTGTACTTGGATGTTATAGGGCATTAGATACTGAGTTCTTGGTGGTTGTGAGCTGACAGGTCTATGTTGAATTGTACCCAGGTTCTTAGTAAGATTGGCAAATGCTGTTAGTATCTGAGCCATCTTCAGGCTTGGTGGTGCACGGCTTTAATCCCAGCATTTGGGATCTCTGAGTTTGAGGCCAGCCTGGTTTACAGAGTGAGTTCTAGGAAAGGCTCCAGAGCTAAGCAGAGAAGCCCTGTCTCAAACAACTAATTTATATACATATAAATTATATATGTGTGTGTGTGTGTGTGTGTGTGTGTGTGTGTGTGTGTGTGTATGAGCCATCTCTCTAGCCCTGAGCTTCATTTTTCTTCAACTTTCATTACAATGTTTATTAAAACTTAGGTTTCTTTAAATTTACTATAATATTTAAGTAAAAAGCATTTTTTATAGTAAATGGTACTAAATTGTAATTTCCTCTGTTTGTCAAGAAAACCAGTATATATTAGATATAGCATATTTAGTGTGCTGAATATTGTCTAAAAATCAAGTTTGGATGTCTATTTTATACATTTCTGTGTTTCTGTAGATACCTGACTGATTAGGGCTAAACTGAAATTTTGTGAAATTCAGAGCACACTATTAGAAATAAAGGAGTAAAGTAGACCCTATAAATTAGTTTGAGGAAGGATCTATAAACACTTAGACATTGGTTAAGCTTATCCTTTCTCTCCTGTCTGAGGTTGAGTTTAAAACCCTATAGACATGCTGGGTACCAGCTATACCACCAAGCTACATCACCAGCCCTGAAGAGATTCTCTTTTCAGTATGTGTGTGCGCTTACAGAGGACAGCTTACAGGAATCAGTTCTCCTGTTCCACCCTATGAGTCATGGGGATTGAACTCAGATCATCGGACATGTTGCTGTGTGGAAGCAAGAAAAGGGTAGAGAGACTGGACTAGGATTTTTCTAGTCCAGAATAAATGGAAGTGTGATGATTTACTATAATTTTCTCCTAAGTAAACAATGGGGAGGGTCTATCTATATCTCCTTGGAAAGGAGCATTGCTGCCTCTGAGTTCATATTTTCTTAATAGATTTCTCGAATGTTGGCAGCCAAAACGGTTTTGGCTATCCGATATGATGCTTTTGGTGAAGATTCCAGTTCTGCAATGGGAGTTGAGAACAGAGCCAAATTAGAGGCCAGATTGAGAATTTTGGAGGATCGAGGGGTAAGAAAGAACTACACAGATGTTAATCTGTCAAAAATTAATGAATTATAGTTTCATGTACACAGAATCACCTGATAACATGGCTTTTTATATTTCTTAATATGTTCAATAGTATATTTTCTGCTAATAATTTATCTTTACATTAGCCACGAACATTTGTGTTAAACAATGCTTTCTGTTGAGATGGTTATTCAAATTAGCAACAAAAATGTATGCTGTCTAATAAAAGATATGTTACAGATTTTGACGTAGTAATTTTCATTTTTCTTCTTAGATAAGAAAAATAAGTGGAACAGGAAAGGCCTTAGCAAAAGCAGAAAAGTACGAACACAAAAGGTAAAGTACATTGTTGACTTCCTTGTTATTTAAATATATTTAATACCTGGTTTTTTGGTTTTGTTTTTTTGTTTTTTTAATTGTAAACTCTGTAGAATAACACTTTTGAAAAGGAGGCTACAGAGATGGATCAGCAATGAACTGTTAAGGTCATCTTGCAAAGGACTGAAATTTCCTTCCCAGTACCCACCCACATGGTGGCTCACAATCAGGCATACTTGCACACATAAATGCAGGCAAAACATTCATGCACAACATAAATCACTTTTAAACTGATGGGACTTGAGCAATGGCTCAGTAGTTCAGAGCACTTACTGCTCTTGCAGAGGACCTGGGTTTGATTCCAAGCACCCTCATGGCAGCTCACAACTGTCAGAACATGCACACATGAAAACAATGAATCTTTTTTTACAAGGGCAAATAAAAATCACATTTATTTAGAGTGTCAGCATTTGGAGAAATGTATGCAGTTGTAGAATCACTAAGTCAAGTTGACAGGCTCTTTTTAATAATACTAAAATCTTAAGCAGTTTTCAGGAACATGTTAATTACAGTCATCACCATGCTGTCTATATACATCTTTTATATACATCTATACTTTTTTCTTGCCGTTTAGTTTTTCATGCTCGATTTCTAGTTTTTTGTCTGTTTTAATATATTTGTGTGTGTTTGGGTTGTGTATGTGTACGGGCAAGCCACGGCACTTGTAGAGAGATCAGAGGACAACTTTCAGGAGTTCGTTCTTTTTCTACCATGTGTGGTCCGGGGATTGGAACAAGGTGGTCAGGCTTGGTATCAAATACCAATACCAATAAGGCCCTCTTGCTGGTCCTTGATAAACATGTATTTAATTCAGTCACTTCACTTACTCTGTAGTGTGCCATTCATTTAAAAGCTTAAAGAGTTATCTACAGTGAAACTTTCTAAAAACCCCAGGCCAGCCTAAAAATACAGTCCATAGTCATAAAGAAGTATTGAGGCCTTACTTGGATATAGAGGGATGCTTTGTTTATCATTTGAGGCTAAGTGGGATGTTCGTAAGTTACAGGGATTGAAATGGAGTTGTGCGTCTTTTATAATAATAAACTGGTATTGTGTATCAAGTTCCTCCCGGAAACCACTTGGGAAATGAATGCAGCATGGCTCAAAATAATGTTCATCCTTGCCTATATTGCAAGTTGGAGGCCAATCTTAAGTTACGCAGGACCTTGTCTTTTAATAAACAAAAAAAATTAAGAGGTCTTGCCTGCTCTGGAATTCAAAATTATTATTCTTCCTTAGTGTCCCAGTTTTTTGTGGTTATAAGCATATACTATGATCTCTAGGTATGTGTAAATTTTAATGAAACTATAGGTTATAAGTAGATAGGGCAATATTTAATAGCATTCATTACAAACATATAGAGTTCATCCTTTGGTTGACTTGTGTGGTTCTTTGCCTTTTGTTTTGTTTTGTTTTTCAAGACAGGGTTTTTCTGTGTAGCTTTGCGTGCCTTTCCTGGATCTCACTCTGTAGACCAGGCTGGCCTCAAACTCACAAAGATTCACCTGCCTCTGCCTCCTGAGTGCTGGGATTAAAGGGGTGCACCACCACTGCCTGGCTGCCTCTTTGCTTTTAAATGCTAAATATGTATAGCCTATAAAGTTTAGCAGCCATTCATCGACAAGAGTTCAGTGGACAGAACATTGCTCACTTTGTTTCAGATTCCTGTACTTGGATGCACTTAAAACATGAGTTGACTTTGTAGGTGATGAGTGTGTCGTCCGGCTTGTGGTGAAGGTTTGTCTAGTAGTAAGTGCATAGATTAATAAATCAGAATTGGCCTCACTTTTTGAGTGTGATTGACTTATCTAAACTACCCTAAATGGATTTAAAATGAAACAGCATTGTGTTCTTTGTATTATCCAACAGTATTTGCTTTTTTCTTGAATTATTTCAATTACAGGTATTTGTAAAGATTTTCCACAATTTATTTGGTTTTTTCAGTGAAGTGAAGACATATGATCCCTCTGGTGACTCCACACTTCCAACTTGTTCTAAAAAACGCAAAATAGAAGAGGTAGATAAAGAGGATGAAATTACTGAAAAGAAACCCAAAAAAGCCAAGATTAAAATTAAAGGTTAGTTTAAATTAAAAACAAAAAACAAAAAACAAAAACCACTATTTCTATTGATTTTTGTTGGGGATGGGGAAGCATGGCACAGAACACATGTGGAAATCAGAACACCTTGTATGGCTGGGTGCAGAAATTAAGTAAGCAGTCTTAGGTCCAGAGACTTCCCCACAAATGCCTTTACCCAGGGAGCCAATTCCTTCAATAATATACTCAAATATCTTGATCTTTTTAAACTATAGACTTCTTAAGTATTGGAAATATGCCTACCATTGCATTCAATGAAAACTGATGCTGTTGTTTTTTTGGGAAGTTAGGATGTTATTAAATTAGATTTTAGTGTCTTTACATGTGAACTCTTCGTACAGTTAGGTGGCTTCTAAATTGGTTACCTGAATTTTAGTCACATGATTAAGAGATGTGGATTAGTGCAGCCTGCTGTTCACTGTCAGAGTATCTAAGAGAAACCAGTCAGGTTGATAGTAAGCAAAGGCCCCATATACACCTGACATTGAGCGTCTGCTGGTATGGTCAGAGTAAAAGAGATCCAATGATAAGTTTCTGTCTAAATATCTCTGTTGTCAGAATGTATTGTTAATAGAGAATTGGTAGAGAAACTATAATAGGCTTATTAATTTGTCTTTCTATTTTCTTAACGTCTTATTTCTAGCATTTGAAAGCATGTTCCATAGTAGTTAACAATTTCAGCTGTATATTGGTCCATTGGCTCTCATGTATCTGCCAGTCATCTACCCAAATACATACTTCATATGTAATCTTGCATACGCTTGGCTTGGTACCACTTTCCTCCATCTTTTACCCTTGTGTTGAAGTGTCAATGTGTAACTCCCCTTCTGATAGCTCCCTAACTGCTTTATTTTTATCTTTATGTTTATTATTTACTTCATGTCTCACCCATCTCTCACTGAATATTCATAATTATGGCTAGGTTCCTGTGGGTGTATACATGTTTCTAGAGATTAGAGGTGAATATCAGGTGTCTTCTGCCTTAGTTTTGTAATTGTTTTTCAGACCTGATCTCACTAGCTCTTGATTGTCTAGATTGATTGACCAGCAAGTTCCAGGTTTACTTGTCCCCAGCTGTGGGGGTCGTAGGCTTGCAGCACTGTGCCTGACCTTATGTGGGCGCTGGGGAGCAGAGCCAAGCTCAGGTCCTTATGCCTGTGCAGTGGGCACTTTACCTACTGAGCCATTTCTCTACCTTCAGGATCAAACTATTCAGTCCAGGCAAACATTCTTGAGTAGGTAGAGCTACAGAAACTCACCTCTTGACCTTTTCTAATAGAATTGACTCTTCCAGATCATCAGGCTACATAATTGATTGACCTTCACTTTAATGTTGACTTCTATTATGTAATACCTCATCACTAAAAAAATCACTTCTCTGAGCTTGGACTCACAGTATTAGACAAGGAGGGAGAATCCTACTAGAATGATCATAATAATCAACACTGGAGAATTGACTGTAATGACAGGAAGAGAAATAAAATAGTCTAGGGTTTTTGGGAAGTAAGCCTAATACAATTCTTACTCTTCCTAAACCAGCTGAAGTAGAGGAAGAGGAGGTGGAGGTGGAAGAGGCAGAGGAAGAAGAACAGGTAGTAGAAGAGGAGCCATCTGTAAAGAAGAAAAAGAAGAAGGATAAAAAGAAACACATTAAGGAAGAGCCGCTTTCTGACGAAGAGCCATGCACCAGCACAGCAATTCCTGTATGTGATTTTAGTCATTGCTTTTTATCTTTTGAGTTTATTACAGGGCATTTTAAACAAACCTTAAGCATAGATGTTTGTAATAGAAGAACTGACTATAGGAGGAAGGAGTATGGTGTGTGTCTGTTGAGCATTGGACTGATGGTGTCGCTACACCACATCCCAAGCTCAATGTTTGTTGAAACTTGCTTTCCTGGAATTACAAAATTTCTTTTCTGATTTTATACTTTATAAGGAAAGATTAATATATTGCCACTATTTCAAAAGCATTCTTGTTGGTTATTTTCAGAGTCCAGAGAAAAAGAAGAAAAAGAAAAAAAAGAAAGAAGCTGAGGATTAATGGAAAGAAACTATCATTCTGTCTCCTGGATATATCATGCTTAAGATTATGAGCATATCAGATCCTCTATAAAATAATCAAGGAAGGTTGAGTCAATCCAACAGTGATTATCTGTAGCTTCTCAAACCTTTTTTGTGTCTTGACATCAATTGTTAACCTTAGTCTTTGATACACAAATAAAAATATTTTCTTTGTATTATAAGGTAGTTCTGTGATCTCTTTATATTTTAGGTAGAGAATCTTTATTTAGCCTTTTCTATGTTTGACTTAGCATTAATTAGATTTTGATTGTTATGTTGAAAAGTGAATTGTCAATGATTGAAAATTAGAAATTCCAAAGTTGGATATAGCTTTTTTTAAGGTGGTGATTAGATGCACCAATTTAAGACTTTGTGTATTTTTCTTGTCTTCTTGATCTAAAACTAAGTGAGCAGAACATTGTTACCTGCTTCAGAAAGTAAGAAAATAGTTGTAATTTCATCATTCACTACTTTTGATCGATGGTTTTGAAACAAGGTCTCAGACAGGCCTAGACTCTGTGTAGCCAAGGATGACTGAACTTCTGAGGAGTCTCTTCCTCCCAAGTGCTAGGATTATAGACCAGTGTCGCAGTAGGTTTGATGAGGTGCTGGGGAGCCTGTCTTCAGATGCTTCATTCATGCTTATCAAGCGGTTTACCCACTGGACTACATTCCCAGTTTCTAGTTCCCTATTCTTACAGGGTGAAATGAAATGGTTCTTAGTCTAAACTAAGGGAATTGAACCTAGAATCTCACTTGTAAACTGCAGCTTCAGGTGCTGGTGTGTGTGTGTATCTGTATCTGTGTGTCCTGCTGGAGTTCAAGAGTCCATTGGATCTCCTGGAGCTACTTAGGGTTGGTGGTTGTAAGCCAGTATGTGACCCAAGAACCACTGTAAGAGCATTGGGTGTGCTTTACTGCTGAGCTACCTCTTTGAATCCAGCTGATTTTTATGCTAAAATACTTCCTGTAAAGTATGATGACAAGATAAGTCATATCTGTCACAATTATTGGCCATTGGGTTTTTGTTTTTGTTTTTTTCCCAGACAGGATCTCACTATGTAGCTCTGGCTGGCCTTGAACTCATAGAGATCCGCCTGCCTCTACCTCTGGAGTGCTGGGTTCTAAGTGTATGCTGCCACCACCTGCCCTGTTTTAAAGTTTAAAGATTGAGATCATAACTACCTAGCACACTAATGTTTAAATACCATATTTGACTTTATTTCTTTGATTAGGCTTAACTGAGCTGTCTAAGTTTTTAGTTTCATATTTGGTCTCAACTGTTGTACCTCAAGCTAGAGTGTTGAGGTGTGCTACCACACCTGCCTGTAAAATCTGCTAGATCTGACTGTTGGCTGAGGATATTGCTCAGTAGGTAGAGTATTGTCTAGTATGCATGAAGCCATAATACTACTACCAACAGGAAATTCTCCATTTTACCCTTCAAGTCTTAATGTAAATTTGTGCTTTGGAATAAACTGTATCTGCCCTTGCTGTCTGGCTCTTCGGTTTCAGAGTGCAGCCTAGCTTTATCCTGTCACAAGGTTCTTCTGTTGCCTTGCTAAGGCCATCTTTATTTTACATGCTCAGTGCAGGCTTGTCTTGTAGCCCAGGTGTACCACACAGACACACATGGGTCGGGTCGTGTTGGATGAGGGCCTACAGTAGGGTGGCAGCCAACTGAATTACACCCAGAGCTCTAAGTCTTGATGCTTAATAAAAGGTATTCTGGTCTTACTTTCTTAGTCTTTCCCCTTCCTCTTTCCCTATCTTGGCATATATGTATGCAGTAAATGTATAATCCGTGGAAAGCTATTACATTCTAGTAAAATTAAAGCTTACTTAATCTTAGCAAGTGTCAAGCCAATCTCCTATACATCAAGACACCAGAACAAATACCAGAAATCGACCTTAAGGACTTGGAGAGTTGGCCTTTTTTCCATTTGGAAAAGGGAACATTATTTCGTATGAATTCCTGCCTGCCTTGGTATGTGTGGAAGCTTCAAGACAACTTCTGTCATGCAGGCTCTAAGTATCAATGATAGACCGCCTTGGTTGGTTATCTGCTTCGTCCTGTGGCCATTGTTAGAAGTCAGCGTTTTATTCACGGTTGCTTTGGTTTTGAGATGGGATTACACTAGCTCTGGCATCACTAGCCCTGGCTGGCATCAACTTCTGGTATTCTCATGCCTCTGTCTCCCAAGTGTTAGGATTATAGATTTCAGCTACCTTGCCCAGCTATTGGCCAGTTTTAATTTATATTTTATTTTTTTTTAATGTTTTGTATGGGTGTTTTGTCTGCTGTATGTCTATACAAGATACCTGCTGGTACCTGTGGAGGCCAGAAAAGGTAGTCAGATGGCCTGGAACTGGAGTTACATATACTCCATGTGGCTGCTGGGAATCAAGCCCCAGTCCTCTGGAAGAACTGCCAATACTCTCCAGAAGAGCCATTTTTATAGCCCATTTTTACCAGTTGTAAAATACAGTTTTACGTTGTTTTCAGTAGTTTTTTTGTGCAAGTGTGTGTGTGTTTCCTAGAGCTTTGGGTAATTTTCTTCAAACCATTTCTTAGAACAAATGTCAAATTAAAATTCTGCGTTTTGGTGTTTGAGTTAGTTGACAAGCAAAATTACAAGTAGTATATTAGAATGTGGGTTCTCAAAATCGATAGGAGTTAGACACATTTGAAAGCTTTGTGCTGGGGATGGAACCAAGGGTCTCACACTTACATGGTAAACGTGTTCTGCCGTAGGACAAGCTTTGGAGGGTTTTTACAAAAGGCATGATCCCAGAAATGGTATTTAAATTAGAAATTCACTGCTGGTGGTAATTAGGACATAGAATCTGGGCTAGAAACTAATAAATGAGGAAGATTGTTTCATGTTATCTTAGGCCTGGAGTTCTGGGCTAGAACCTAATTTAATGGTCTGCATTTTGGTAAAACAAGCTCCACTACAAGATCACAG
This sequence comes from Onychomys torridus, assembly GCF_903995425.1. NCBI lineage: Eukaryota > Metazoa > Chordata > Mammalia > Rodentia > Cricetidae > Onychomys > Onychomys torridus. The sequence goes on from NC_050465.1 coordinate 44,664,315, forward strand.
CTGTAGTGTCGCGTGGTAGGTTGGTGAGTGCTTCAGAGCTAGACACCTCAACTATTGCTCTGGACAATTCAGGATTCCAATTTTTATAAGAAATCATGTAATTTGTGTGAGAGGCAAGTAACTCAGTTGTGTTTACTGGATTTGAGGGCATTCAGAGCTGCACAGAATACACCAAACACGTACTACAAAAAGACCTCCAAGAGTCACCAGTGAGATGTGGTGTGGGCAGTTGTCCATCTCATTTTCATTGACTGCATACTTGATGGTGGGTGTCAGCTGTTGGTACAACACCCTCACTCACCATTTTTTGTCTTTTATATCTAATTATCCATCCCCTAGTCTTTTTCTTTAGAGGATTGGGTTTTTTTAATGTTTTCCGATTTGAAGATGGGTATGAATATCATGGGTTTCAGGATGGTCTTGAGCTGATCTTCCTGCCTTTCCACCTCCTACATTATGAGATTGTTGGCATGCATCACCATTCCTGGGCTTACTGAGCTATATCTCTAGCTCCTAGTTAGTTTGTTAGCAATTATGCTATAGTGAGTTCCCTGTGGTGGTATACTCCCGTAACCCCAGTGCTCAGGAAGCAGAGGAAGAAGCACAAGTTCGAGGCCTGCCTGATCATCAGAGAGTTGTAGGCAACCCAGGGCTACATGGTTAGAACATGCTCAAATAATGGGGAGATTTGTAGCTGTAGCATGACGGTTGGGATAGAAGGTAAAAATGGTGACAGGGGCCTGATTTTAAAGCAGAGGCCAACCAGGGCTACATAATGAGGCCCTGTTTCAAAAAGGGGTGGGGGAGCTAGGAGTCTTCAGTGGTAATGTGCTTGCCTAGGAAGGGGAAGGGCCACCTCAAATATGTTGTGTACCAGTATGCTTCCAAAGCATTTCAGTAGTTTATACCCACAACACTTTAGTGAGAGAGTTCCTTTGGGAAGTGTCTGATAACCATCTTTTTAAGATTGTTTTTCCTTTTTTTTCTTTTTCCCTTTGGTTTTTTTGAAACAGGGTTTCTGTATGTAGAGGCTGTCCTAGAACTTGCTGTGTAGGCCAAGCTGACCTTGAATTTGCAGAGATCTGCCACCCTCTGCCTCCCCAGAGCTGGGATTGAAGGCATGTACTACAAACTACAACCATCCAGCTCCATTTCTTTCTTTTTTTAAAAGATTTATTATGTACACAGTATTCTGTCTGCATGTATGTCTGCAGGCCAGAAGAGGGCACCAGATCTCATTATAGATGGTTGTGAGCCACCATGTGGTTGCTGGGAATTGAACTCTCCAGCCCTCCATTTCTTATCATATATGTATTGAACATTTTCTCCACATAAAGACATTAGGAACCCTTTTTATTTTTTTTTTAAAGATTTATTTATTTATTATATACAGTGTTCTGTCTGCACATATCCCTTCAGGCCAGAAGAGGGCACCAGATCTCATTACAGATGGTTGTGAGCCACCATGTGGTTGCTGGGAATTGAACTCAGGACCTTTGGAAGAACAACCAGTGTTCTTAACCTGTGAGCCATCTCTCCAGCCCCACTTTTTAAAATATCATTTGAAAAACAAATAAGTTGGGGGCTGGCTCAGCAGTCGAGAGCACTGACTGCTCTTCCAGAGGTCCTGAGTTCGATTCCCAGCACCCACATGGTGGCTCACAACCGTCTATAATAAGATCTGATGCCCTCTTCTGGCATGTAGGCATACACGCAGACAGCAATCATACCTTTAAAAAATAAACATACAAACATAAAATTTAAAAAGAAAAAAAATAAGTTAGTGACGTGTGGTACAAGCTAGCTCTTGGGAGGTGATAATAGGGAGATGAGTAAGTCGTCCTCAGCCACATAGAAAACACCTTTTGAGTCTCATTCATGAACCTGCTTACTGCTGCACTACAGATGGGGCTCAGGATAGACGACCACCAAAGCTTTCCCTCAGCTCGATTGCAAAACTGGAATTTTCTGCTCATGGTGTTAGCCAAGCCACCAAGCCTGGAGCCTCCATCAATAACTTTGAAATGATTACCTAGGTCTGACTTGTGCTGGTACAAGAAAAGGGCTCCTAGTGCTCAGCCTTTAAGTCCTCAGAATGCAGCTTTGAAAGCTCAAAGGCAAATTTTAGCATAGCTTTGAGTGTATCTCCCGAAAGCATCCAAAGGCAAACACGCTCATAAATACAGCCCTGGGGTGGCTGTTAGTCAGGTGTCAGGAGAACGGAGCACTTTGGCCTAGAGTGAGATGACAGTGCTGCCGTCCATCATTTTTCAAACCGTGTGTCAGGACTAGTTAGTCGATCTTACTGCTAGGGGTTGACCGCCTTCATAGCTGTCACTGCAAATGAAGATTTGGGTCACGCTTTCACCCTGTATTCCTTAAGAGAAATTTACATGTTTAATGCAATTTGGTCTATTTTCCAGCATGATCCCAAACATTCAGATCTGGATGTGCAACACAAATGTCAGAAATTACTTGGGGGCGTCTAGGAACTTCTTTTCCCTAAATCTATGTTCATTATGCTTTTAAAAGGGGAGTAGGGGCCTGGGAAGGTAGCCCAGCTCTTTCTTGCCTTGCAAGCATGAGGAACAGTTTTTGTTGTTTATTGATTTTGGGTTTTGTTTTGGTTTGTTTGTTTGTTTGTTTGTTTGTTTTTCCAGACAGAGTTTCTCTGGGTAGCTTTGCACCTTTCCTGGATCTCCCTCTGTAGTCCAGGCTGGCCTCGAACTCAGAACTCACAGAGATCTGCCTGGCTCTGCCTCCCGAGAGCTGGGATTAAAGGTGTGCGCCACCACTGCCCAGCCAAAACAGATTGTTAACCAGCCTAGCCTACTTGGTGAGTTCTAGACCACCGACAGAACCTATCTCAAGGAAGAAAGGTAGACAGTGCCTGAGGAGCAACATGCAAGGTTGTCCTCTGGCCAAGACATGCATCCACCTTCACAAACATGATCGTGTACAGACACACACCAGAAACAAAGTACCTTGGCATGGTGGACCAGCAGCTTTCAGAAAAGCTAAACGTTGGCAGATCAGAGTGGAGCCAGCCTGGGCTGTTCTGCTTAGTGAGACTGCTCAAAAGCTGTGAGAGGATGCATGAGAACACTGTGATTGTTTTTGAGGAATCACACCCTGGAATCTCGAAAAGTCTGGGAGGTACGGGGTTAATAGTTCCTTTTTATCATTTTTTAATAGCCTGATTCATTTAACTTGTTTAGATGAAACCCAAATCTAATGTTTCGTTTGAGACAGGTTTTCTCTGTGTAACCCTAGCTGTCCTGGAACTCATTCTGTAGACCACGCTGTCCTCGAACTCAGATCTGCCTGCATCTGCCTCCTATTATTCTTGGGTCAGGAGAGATGGCTGAGCAGTTAAGAATGTTTACTGTGCCGGGCGGTGGTGGCACACGCCTTTAATCCCAGCACTCTGGAGGCAGAGGCAGGCGGATCTCTGTGAGTTCGAGGCCAGCCTGGTCTACAGAGTGAGTTCCAGGAAAGGCACAAAGCTACAGAGAAACCCTGTCTCGAAAAACCAAAAGAAAAGAAAGAAAGCTTACTGCTCTTCCAGAGGGAAGAGTTTGATCTGGCAGCCTAATATTATAGCCAAGGGGTTTGACTTTCCTGGCTTCCTCAGATCCCACATGTGAACAGGCATACCACCCTACATAAATCTCTTCCTTGCCCCCAAGACAGGGTGTCTCTGGCTGTCCTGGAACTTGTGTTGTAGACCAGGCTGTCCTCTTACTTAATCTTTTTTTTTTTTTTTTTTTTTTAATAAAAATGTGTTTTTCTTTTGCTCTGAGGCTAGATCTTACGATATCTCCAGTGGGCCTAGAACTCCCAAAACTTCCTGAAGGGATTTTTTTTTCCTTTATTGTTATTTTTTTAATGTGTGTTTTGCTGCGTGTATGTCTGAACCACACACATACCTGGTGCCTTGGAGGTCAGAAGAGAGCACTGGATCCCCTAGAACTGGAGTGACAAGTGGTTGTGAGCTGCCATGTGGTTGCTGAGAATCTGAAGTCAGGTCCTTTGCAGGAACAGCAAGCACTCTTCACCTCTGAGCCATCTCTCCAGCCCCCTGAATGCCAGGGTTAAGGGTGTGTGCTACAATAACTGTCATAATACATTCATGACAAAAAGTCTGGAGGGGGTGGTAGTTTCTACATCGGATGCTAACCCCACCAGTGCCCCCATACCACCCTTTCCATTTTTATACAGGGCCTCCCTAAGTTGTCCCCATGAGCCTAGAACTCACTCCAGCTCAAGCAGGCCTGGGAACTTAGCCTGGCTTAGCTTCCTAAACAATTGGAGTCACATGTCTGTGCCACCATGCTTAGTTGTTGTTTCTTCTGGAAATGAGGACCAAACCCAGGGCCTTGGGCTTGCTAGGCGAGCGCTCTACCACTGAGCTAAACCCCTAACCCCTGCCAGGCTTAGTTTATAACCCTCTTTTCTAAGTAAAATATGTAAGCAGCTGTGCTCTTTCACTGAAGTGTTTATCTTTGACTGTACAGCTGTAGCTATGTGTGGCTCCAGCAGAACTGAGTGTTCACAAACAGCCCACCAAGTTTAAAATACTACCTGCCCCTTGGAAAGACTTTCTGACTTCTGGTTTGGATTAAGAGGGATTTGGAAGAGTCACGTGCAAGCTGGAGAGATGGCTCAGTGGTTAAGAGCACTCCAGAGGACCCAGGTTCAACTCCCAGAACCTTCATGGCAGCTCACAACTATCCATATCTCCAGTTCCACCCTCTGGCCTCTGGGACCAGGCACACAGGTGGTGTACAGATACACACGCTGGAAAAAGTCGGATGCAGTGTGTGAGCCTTGATTTACCATGGTTCCTTGAGAAAAGAGATCAGAGATCTTGGAGACAGGAAAGTAGTGAATGATTTGGGAGAACTGTGTGATTTTTAGATGTAGTTATATAGGATAACCTTAGCTTTTAAGGATAGGGAGAAGTATCCTGATATCTAATTTATTTTCAAGTAGTTCAGCAAAATTCATGGCTATAAGTAGATGGTGCCAGTATCGCAAGATGTTATAATTGTTAAGTGTGGTATACTGCTTTGCTGTTCATCATGGCGTCTCTTTTTTGTCCTGTGATTTTAAATGGTCATAATAAAAAAATCTTATTTTTAAGACCCAGGGCATTGCTGCTTATTTTGATTTGAGTTCTTTATTCCTAAATACTTTAAAATCTTTAGGAAATTCTTGGCCAACAATTATTTTGGGAACATCTATTACTAGCCTGGCAGTGGTCAAGATAGAAGGCAGCAGCTTCTGCCCTCAGACTTCTCACAAGACGAAGCTCAGAGGCTCCTAACGGACAAGGCATGCCCTGACTAGAGACCCTTCTTGATAGATGGAGAATGTGGGAAGTAGCTGATGGTGAGCTCAGGTGACAGTGAGAATTAGGGCGTAAGGAGAAAGTTAGAAAGTACAAATTGAGCTGAGAAGCTAATGCCTGTGGTTTCCTCTAGTCATAAGATGCTGAGCCTGAGCCAGGCGGTGGTGGCACACGCCTTTAATCCCAGCACTCGGGAGACAGAGGCAGGCGGATCTCTGTGAGTTTGAGGCCAGCCTGGTCTACAGAGCGAGATCCAGGAAAGGCACAAAGCTACACAGAGAAACCCTGTCTCAGGGGATGGGGGTGGGGTGGGGGCCGGGAGAGACAAGAGATGCTGAGCCTTTGAGAAAATAGGTGGCTGTGCAGACTGACTGCTTGGTAGGTAACTTCCCCCTTGTGTTACTCCTTCCCCCCGCCCCAGACAGGGTTTCTCTGTAGCTTTGGAGCCTGTCCTGGACTAGCTCTATAGACCAGGCTGGCCTCGAACTCACAGATCCACCTGCCTCTGCCTCCAAGTGTTACTTTATTTTTTATTTATTTATATTTTGAGACAGGGTCTCCCTATGTAGTCCTTTAGTCCTTGCTGTCCTGGGACTTGATATGTACACCAGGCTGGCCTTGAACTCACAGAGATCCACCTATCTTTGCCTCCCGAGTGCAGGGACTAAAAGCATGCACCACCACACTTGGCTCAGCTACATCCATCTTGACATCCCAAACTGCCTTTCTCTGAGCACTGGCAATTGGGTGCTCACCTGTGAGTCTTTCTGTGGCATAGAAGTATAGGAAACACAACATGTGTGGTCTTAGGAACTCAGGAAACTGCGTTCTCAACCTTGGCCCAACAGCAGGAGAAAATGTTCTTGACTGTAGGAAAAGAATCAGCCAGACAACAATGCATCTATTTATATCCAAAAATCTGCTGATCAGCGACAGGCTAATATCCAACAGGGCATTTTGGAGAGGCTACAAGCTAGCTGTCAAGACAGAAAGGCCCTTGTACCTAGTGGTCAGATTAAAAAAAATATATATCTGATTTGAAATTTGTTTTTTGGTTTTGCTTTTTTAAATATCTGGATGCTTAGTGTCTGCTTATATGCATATGCCCCACATGCATGCCTAGTACCCCTGAGGCCAGAAGAGGGCATCAGATCACATGCAAATAGAGTTAAAGACAGTTGTGAAACACCATGTAGGTGTGGGGGAACAAGCCTGTAAGAGCAGCAAGTGCTTTGAACACCGAGCCATGTCTCTAGCCCCTCAAGATAATGTTTGCAAAGTTCCTTTAGGTACAGTGGTAAATGCCTATAGCCCCAGCACTGGGAAGGAGGCTGAAGCAGGAAGACTATGTTCAAAGCCAGCCCAGACTACATAACAGACCCTTTCCCAAAATTTGTTCCAAGCCAGATGTGGTGGCACATACCTTTGATCCCAACACTTGAGAGGCAAAAGGTAGATGGATCTCTGGGAGTTTGAGACTAGCCTAGTCTACAGAGCAAGTTCCAGACCAGCCAGGGCTCACAGTGGGAATATATAAAGGAAAAAAGTTTTTTCCTTGTAAACTGGACAGTAAAGTATTGTTATGCATACATGGAGTTTTGCTCTTACTTATACATTCCTGGCCTTAGTTTAGCTTATTTCTAGCCAGCTTTTCTTAAATTATCCCATCTAGCTTTTGCCTCTGGGCTTTTTACTTTATTTATATTTTTTTAAGATTTATTTATTATGTATACAATGTTCTGTTTGCATGTGTCCCTGCAGGCCAGAAGAGGGCACCAGATCTCATTACAGATGGCTGTGAGCCACCATGTGGTTGCTGGGACTTGAACTCAGGACCTCTGGAAGAGCAGCCAGTGCTCTTAACCTCTGAACCATCTCTCCAGCTCCATTTTACTTTATTCTCTATGCATTTCTTTACTTCTTACTCTGAGGCTGTGTGGCTGGGTGGCTGGCCCCTGGCCTCCTCCTTTTCTCGCTCCTCCCTTTTCTTGTTTCCGCCTCTGTGTGTTCTCTCTGCCTGGCAGCCCCCCATAGCCTTTCTCCCGCCTAACCATTGGCCGTTCAGCTCCTTATTAGACCATCAGGTGTTTTAGACAGGCAAAGCAGCACAGCTTCACAGAGTTCAACAAATGCAGCCACAAAAGCCTGCAGCACATCTTTGCATCATTAAACAAATGTTGCACAAACAAATGTAACACTTCTTTTTGTGTGTTTGCTTGCTTTTCGGTTTTTCCAGACAAGATTTCTCTGTGAAACAGCCCTGGCTGTCCTGGGACTCACTCTGTAGACCAGGCTGGCCTTGAACTCACAGAGATCCACCTGCCTCTGCCTCCCTAGTGCTAGGGTTAAAGGCACCACCGCTCAGCTATGTAACACATCTTAAACTAATATTCCACAATGGGAAGGTGCAGGGCTGGGGAGCCAGTCATTGGCGAAGTTGCTGCACAGCCATGATGGCCTGGGTTTGATTCGAAGAATCCATTTGGTGTGCTTGCGTACTAGGGGAAGCGAAGAACAGTAGACACTTGTGGCTTGCTGGCCAGCCAACCTAGCCTACTTGATGAGTCCCAGATCTTGTCTCATAAACAAAATGGAGGAGCTAGAAGGTGGCTCAGCAGTAAAAAGTGCCCACTGCTCTTCCGTAAGAATTGAGTTCAGTTACCAGTACCTGCACTAGGCAGCTCACAGTCACCTGTAATGGTAGCTACAAGGGATCTGGTGCCCTCTCTGCCTCCATGGGCACCCACACACATGGCATTCACTCCCACACAAACTCATGGGTAAAATATTAAACATAAATAACAACAATAATAATAAAGCAGGGATCCACACTCAGACCCTGTCTCAAACCAAAACAAAAATTTTGCTGGATGGTGATGGTGCACGCTTTTAATCCCAGCACCGGAAGGCAGACGCAAGTGGGTCTCCATGAGTTCAAGGCCAGCCTGGTCTACAGAGCAAGTTCCAGGACAGGCTACACAGAGAAACTTTGTCTTGAAAAACAAAACAAAAATTTTAACTTTAAAATCCAACAGATAGCTCAGCAGATAAAGGGCTTACTCCTGGGACTTATGTAAAAGTAGGAGACACCCCCCCCTCTGTCTCTCTGTCATTGGGCTAAGGATTAAAAGCACTTGGTGCTGCTGCTCTCCCAGGAAACCTGACTTTGATTCAGCACCAACATCAGGTGGTTCACAGCCATCTGTAACTCCAGCTCCAAGAGATCCTAAGCTTCTGACCTGAACTCACAGGCACATATCCATCCACATGCACACACACACACACACACACACACACACACACACACACACCCCTATACATATTTAAAAGTAATAAAAACATCCAGACAGTGGTGGCGCACGCCTTTAATCCCAGCACTCGGGAGGCAGAGGCAGGCAGATCTCTGTGAGTTCGAGGCCAGCCTGGTCTACAGAGAGAGATCCAGTACAGGTTCCAAAACTAACCAGAGAAACCCTGTCTTGAAGAACATATATACATATAGCTAGAGAGATGACTCAGTAGTTAAGAGCATACAGAGGACCCATGTTACGTTTCCAGCACCACACGGTAGCTTACAACTGTCTGTAGCCAATTTTAGGAGAGCTGTTTTTCTTTTCTGGCCTCCTCAGGCACCAGGCAATCGTGTATTGCACACATAAATGCAGATAATATATTCACACATAAAAGAAAATACTTAAGAAATAAATGGAGCTACAGGCCTTGTCTCCCTTATGAAAAATTGTAGCACTAGTAACTTTTTATTGTTATTGGTTTTTCCCTGTAGAAATCTTCAAGGGCTTTTTGTTTTATGTTGTTGTTTTGTTATGTTTTGAGATGGGGTCTTGCAACGTCGTCTCCGAACTACTGCTGGAACCAAGTGATGCTCCTGCCTCTAGCCTGCTGAGTAAATGGAGCTGCAGGTGCACACCAGGATAATACATGTGTGTGTGTGTGTGTGTGTGTGTAGTGTACGTATGTGTGTAATGTGTGTGTGTGAGTGTGTATGTATGTGTGTGAGTGTGTAGTGTATGTGTGTGAGTGTGTAATGTGTGTGTATGTAGTATGTGTGAGTTTGTAGTGTATGTGTATGAGTGTGTAGTATGTGTGTGTGAGTATGTAGTGTGTGTATGTATGTGTAAGTGTGTAGTGTGTAAGTGTGTGTGTGTGTGAGTATGGGTGTGTAGTGTGTGTATGTGTGTGAGTGTGTGTATGTGTGTGAGTGTGTGTATGTGTGTGAGTGTGTAGTGTGTGTATGTGTATGTGTGTGAGTGTGTGTATGTGTGTGTGTAGTGTGTGTATGTGTGTGAGTGTGTGTATGTGTGTGAATGTGTAGTGTGTGTGTGAGTGTGTATTTTGGTTTCAACAGTATCATCACCAAGATTCTTCTGGTGAGAAACAAAATGGGTTGCAAAGAGGAGGAAAAAACATGGTTTGTTCAGATCAGTTGCCTCCTGGACACGACTGAGTTCTCTGATGTCATCATCTATACCCCGAATGGGGAGTCACCACGGATCTGGAGTTACTGAGCTCATCCTCACTTGACAGCGGAAGAGGTACAAGACAGGGCTGCCTCTCTAACCCCCACTCTTCTCGCACACTGCGCAGCAGCAGGCTGTGACGTGCTGACCGCACACGACCTGACTGGAGGCTGGAGAGATGTCTTAGCGGTTCAGAGCACTGGCTGCTCCCGCTGAGGACCTGGGTTCAACTCCTACCACCCACTGCTCAGAACACTCCACTTCCAGGAGGTTTAGCTCCCTTTTCTGGATTCCAAGGGCTGCAGGCACACATGCACTGCACAGACATACATGCAGGAACACATACATAATCAAGCACTAATACATGTAAAATAAATATGTACTATTTAGTTAGTTATTCTTTCTTTCTTTTTTTGGAGACAGGGTTTCTCTGTGTAGTCCTGGCTGCCCTGGAACTCACTCTGTAGGCCAGGCTGGCCTGGAGCTCACAGAGACCTGCCTGCCTCTGGCTCCAGGGGGCTGGGATTAAAGGTGTGAGCTGGCTAATAGATATTTGATAATATGACTTGACTTTAAATGATCTTCCTGTCCTAACTCGAATGCCCCGGACATCACTGAATTCCCCACCCTCCACCTGTTCTGTGTGGGCTTTGGTCTCTCTCCTAGTCTTTCTTCTCCTGTACTTCAATTTGTTTTGAAATTTTGTATTAATCACTTTTGTGTGGCTGCATGTTGGAGTGCACCTGGCTCAGCGGATGGATGTGTAGTGGTCAGAAGGGAACTCTGTGGAGTTGTTTTTACCTTCCACCTTTATTGTGGTCCTGAGGATCTACTCGGTTGCCAGGCTTCATGGCAAGAACCTTCACTGGTATGGTAGATCTGTCTTGCTTGCTCCTTAGTTTTTCTTAATCTCTCACCAATTCTTGGAATTGGGTTTTCTTTCCACATCCCAAATCACAGATGTTCTCCCACCCCGTGAAACCCAGGGACTGGCTGGCCAGAGCATTACTGTAACTGTGTTCTGGAGAAAACCCTTTCTTTGACTTCCAGGAACCTCAGCTTTGAGGGGTGGTGGGGGTGTGTGGCAAGACTTTCACATCTTGCCAAGTCACAGCCTTCTTTTCCTTTTAGCCATGTGCAGGCGACTGGTTGGAGCCCATGGGTAAAACCACAGCATCCAGGCTTAGAAGGGACGGACTTTCTGGGTATCTAGAGGAAGGTCAGTCACTTTTCTACCATACAGACAGGACCTCTTTCAAACCACAACCCAGCTGATTCATATGCCTTCCAAAATGTTGTTTGTGGATCAGTAGTGTTGCCAAAACCCGTTAGGAATTTTTCTTTCTTTCACTGGAACGAGAGGCTGGAGCTGGAGATGCAGTTCTATGGTAAAGCATTTGCCTAGCATGCATACTGCCCTCTTCTGGATCCCACGGGCTCTGTACATGCGTGGTTCACTAACATGCATGCAGGTAAATACCCATACACATTCAATAAAAATAAAATCTTTCTTCTTGTGTTTTGGTTCTCTGAGACAGGGTTTCTCTGTGTAGCTTGGCTGTCCTGCAACTCACTCTGTAGACCAGGCTGGTCTTGAACTCAGAGATCTGCCTGCCTCTGCCTCCCAAGTGCTGAGATTAAAGATGTGTGCCATCACTGCCCAGCTACAGAAAATTTTTTTAAAGATTTATTTTCTGAGTGCCCTATCTGCATATACAACTCTATGCCAGAAGAGGGCATCAGATCTCACTAGAGATGGTTGTGAGCCACCATGTGGTTGCTGGGAATTGAACTCAGTACCTCTGGAAGAACAGCCTGTGCTCTTAACTGCTGAGCCATCTCTCCAGTCCTACAGGGATTTTTTTTTTTAAACTGGACATATTTTTTAACCAAATTCAAATTACAATGTTATGTAATTTGAATCTCTAATTCTATAGTTACATGACAGAAGACCTTAAATTTTTTTTAATTTAAATATATTTATTTATTAATTTTTTTTTCATTTTACACATCAACCCCAGTTCCCCATCCCTCCCCTTCTCCCACCTCCTCACCTCCCTCCCACTCTACCCCCATCCACTCCTCAGAGTGGGTAAGGCCTCCCATGGTAGTCAACAAAGTCTGGCATAGCAAGTTGAAGGAGAGCCTAGCCCCTCCCCATTGTATCAAGGCTGAGCAAGGCATCCCACCACAGGGAATGGACTCCAAAAAGTCAGTTCATGCACCTGGGATAAGTCCTGGTCCTGCTGCCAGGGACCCCACAAACAGATCAAGCCACACAACTGTCACCCACATTCAGCGGGCCTAGTTCGGTCCCATGAAGACCTTAAAATTTTACTGCCTTTTTTTTTTTTTTTTTTTTGACATAAAGACAAGTTTGTGGCTCGACATGGTGGCACACACCTTTAATCCCAGCACTCAGGAGACAGAGGTAGATGGATCTCTGTGAGTGCAAGGCCAGCTTGGTCTACAGAGTGAGTTGCAGGATAGCCAGGGTAGTTACACAGAGAAACCCTGTCTCAGAAAAAAAGAAAGAAATTAAAAAGAAACTCCTCAAGGGAATAAATTGAGCCACTATAATTCTCTTTTTCTTTTCTTTTTTGAGACAGGGTTTCTCTGTGTACCTTTGGAGCCTGTCCTGGACTAGCTCTGTAGACCAGGCTGGCCTCGAACTCACAGAGATCTGCCTGCCTCTGCCTCCCGAGTGCTGGGATTAAAGGCGTGCGCCACCGCCCGGCTCTTTTTTCTTTTCTAGTGATTTATGAGTGATACCTGAGTAAATGGATATTTGACAAGAGAAGGGAGGTAATTAAAGATGAGCATTCTGTTTTCATTGGTTTTGAAACAGGGTCTCACTATGAGATGTAGCTTGCCTGGAACTCCCTGTGTAGATGGGACTAGCCTTAAATTTAAGGGCATTCTCCTGCCACTACCCCTTAAGGCTAGGATCACAGCCATGTACCACCACATCTGGCTTTTTCTTTTTTCTCCTTTTGAGATAGGGTCTTGCTGGATAGCCCATACTAACCTTAAACTTATGCAGTCCTCCTGCCTCAGCCACCCAGGTGCTAGGATTATAGCAAACCTCACTATGGCTGGCTTAGTGAACACTCTGGATTGAGGGAAGGAAGCCTTGTAAAAAGGAGAGAGAAAAACTCCAAGAGGAAGACAGCTAGTCTGCAGTTGGGGTGGTGAATGGGGTCCAGATGGAGGTCTTTGTTGTTGATGTTCTGGTTTAGTTGGCAGGGAGTGGCGTGTGTGTGTGTGTGTGTGTGTGTGTGTGTGTGTGTGTGTGGACATGCTAAGGGAAAGAGCCTCTGGAAGGTGAGACGGAGAGAACCTTGTTCCATGGCCTGGCCTTACTCACAGTACAGGTTCACAGAGAAGACAGGAGAGAAGGAAACCAGGATCCAGAAGCAAAGACTGGACTCAAAAAAGGAGAAGGAAATCACATGTTAGCAGACATGGGAACAGAGGAGTTAGGGGATGGGTTGCATTTATCACCTGTTCCTGGGAGTTAGATTCTGTTTTCTGTAGAAAGCATGAGGTCACCTGCTGAGGTGGGCCAGGAGTTGAGAGGGAGAGATGGGAAGTGACCAATGTGGAGGGGTGTACCCAAGAAAAGCGGAGGGGTGTACCCATGAATCCAGAAAAGCATTGCCTGCCCAGGGGTGGATTTCTATTAACAGCCTGAGTGTGAGTACCTAAAAAGCAAGAGTTAAATGCATCGAGGCGTGGGGCCTGCCAGACAGGGACAATGAAAAGACAGGAGGTGATGGGAACGCAGTTCAGTGGACCTGTGCAGGCCCTGGATTTGATCCTCAGCATTGTGTGTGTGAGAGGCAGGGGGATTATGATGGAGTTACAAAGCTGTTGCCTCATGTCTTATTTAGATTGTGGAGATTCTGAACTCCTGGTCCTCCTTCCTCCTTTTCCTAAGCATCAGGGTTATTGGTATGAACTGCCACACCTGGCTTTCACATCCTGTTTTTACTTGAACTTCCCTTCTTTTTCTCTGCCTTCCTTTCTTGTTTTCAGACAAGGTGTTGCTATGTCGTCTACACTTATCCTACATTCACTCTCCTCCTGTTCTCGCTGCCTCAGCGCTAGGATTGCGGGCATGTGTGACCATGCCTGGATTGTGCTGTGCCTGTCGTGTTTAGATATGCTTGGATCTTTAGATACTTAAAGCTGTCAGCAGAGAAACCAGATGTACAGGTTTATTGCCTAGGGACAATAGGCTTTCCCATGTACCCTGGGTGTGTGCCGAGCCATACCATCCAGGCTTATAACTACACTCTGTGACATTCCCACAATGACAAAATCAAACAGTGGCTCTTTTCTCAGAAAACTTCTGTGTCAGTGGATGCTTGGCTCCTCTTTATCCAGCTCACAGGGTTCACCTTCTGCAGCACTTCCTCAGCCAGGCTTTCCGACCGACCTTCTAACATCACCCACACCTCTCTACCTGAAACTTCTCAAATGCAGCTGTTTATTTACCCAACCACATCTGCCTCTTCCAGCAGATTGCAAACCTCCAAGAGAAGGCCTCCCAAGAGAAGGGCTGGAGAGGGAGCCCAGTTGGCAGAGTGCCTGCTTAGCTGAGGCTTCCAGCCTGGTGGCCTGAGGAGCTACGGGTTCTCAGCCTCTCCGGTGTGAAGACAGTCATTGTTGGGTTACCCAGACCACACTGTGGAAGCCAGCCTAACAATTGCTGTTTTGATATACGGTCATTCTATTGGTTGTGTTCCTCTAGGGAGCCGTAACTGCCACCACCGGTACCAGTGAGGTACACAACAGTCATGTTATATAGGAGAGCAAGACTGTTTCCATTGCTTCTGGCCCTCCCGTCCTCGGAAAAGAAGCTGCCAGGCCTTAAGGTACTTTCTTCTACTCATCTTGGAAACACTAAACATTGTGTCTAATGCTGCGCTTCTAGAATAAAAATTCTGTCAAATAGCCCAGGGGAGTCAAAATCCTGACTGTAAGCACATTTGAAGAAGAGAAGGGGGAAGGGATAGAAGAAAGGTAGGAAGGAAGGAAGGAAGGAAGGAGGGAGGGAGGGAGGGAGGGAGGGAGGGAGGGAGGGAGGGAGGAAAAAGACACAGAAAAGAGAAATTGTAGTTATGACCTAACCACGGTAAAAAAATCTCTTCGGCTTCCGTTGGTTTGGTATTAATGGAAGCCTTTTATCTTCAGGACTTTGTGCTTGTGCGGCCAAGCGGAGGAAGGGAAATCAGGCAGGAAGCCGTTGAGCATAATCGTGCTCTTGGGGGCCTTCCCCGAGTTCAGAGCTGTGCTTGAAGGCTCGCCCCCTGGGTCTGGGAGGCCCCAGGCTAGCATGGGAAATCAGTGGGAAAATGTTCTTTCAGATGTCGGATCCCAGCTTCCCTCAGAAAACAGGGACAGATGAATAAAGCCACAGGCAAGGACAGGCAGGTCCTTATGTTGCCCATGTGAGCTGTTTAAGGTTTCCTTCCTAAACGTTCAGTTCCTTACGCCAAATGCTAATGTGTTCTGCCCTCAGCCTGGGTGTTGTGTAGAGTTAAGGGATCGTTTCTGAGGGCTCCTCACCCTGCTGGCCTCTCGTTAGAACACTTTCAAGGAGGATGAATATTTTAAGGTGAATGCTGCAGCTGATGATGGAAGATTCATTCTTTCTCCCATTTTCTATGATTTTTTTTTTTAAATCTTTTATTTTGGAATAGCAATACAGTTACAGAAAATTTGTGAATGTAATACAGAGTTCCATAGGCTTCTCTCATCAGGTTTCTTCATGATTAACATATTATGGTATGGGCACAGTTATTACGATTAACGGAGCGACGGTGGCCTCTTCTCTCCTGCCTTTCCTCTCTCTGTGTGTTGGGGTAGGGGTGCACAGGCCGCCCGCCACACATGCAGACGTCAGAGGGTGCCTTTGTGGACTCGTCTCTCTCCTTCCATCCCAAGCTGTCACACTTGCCTCGTCTGGCATCCAGAGCCTTGATCCACTGAGCCATCTGCCTGGCACTGTGTAGCTCAGGCTGGTCTCGAACTCACAGAGCTCCATCTGCCTCTGCCTCCCGAGTGCTGGGACTAAAGGCACGTGGCACCATGCCCTGCTGACATTCTCTCATTTTAAGGAAAATGTTTAAATACACAAATGAAAGAAAAATCACATATCTCCTGAGACACTTTACTCTTTTTAAAAAAGATTTGTTTTATTTTTACTTCTCTGTATTCGGGGGTGTGTTAGAGTTAAAATCTTTTTTTATTTAGACAAAAAGGGGTAAATGTTGCCGGGTGGCAGTGGCGCACACCTTTAATCCGGGCACTTGGGAGGCAGAGCCAGCCTGTGAGTTCAAGGCCAGCCTGGTCTACAGAGTGAGATCTAGGACAGACACCAAAGCTACACAGAGAAACCCTGTCTCAAAAAACTAACTAACTAAATAAATAAATGGGTAAATGTTGTGGGATATTTGTTTATACTGTGAAGATGTGTCTTTGCCAAGGCGCCTTCTGATTGGTTTAATGAAGAGCTGAATGGCCAATAGCTAAGCAGGTAGAGGTTAGCCGGAACTTCCAGGGACAGAGAGGACTTTGGGAAGAAGGCAGGATATGCCAATCAGACATGAAGAGGAAACAGGAGGTGGGGATGGAAGAAAGGTAATACCACATGGCAGATCGCAGAATAATATAAATGGGTTAGTTTAAGTTATAAGAGTCAGTGGGACAAGCCTAAGCTAAGGCTGAGCTTTCTTTTTTGTTATTTTGTCCCCCACCCCCAGCTGAGGACTGAACCCAGCGGCTTTCGTAATTAATAATATGTCTCTGCGTCGTTATTTGTGAGCGCCTGGCGACCCCAAAGAAAAATCCAGCTAGAGGGGTGTGTGCAAGTGAGTGCTGGATGAGGCCAGAGGTGTTGGATTCCCTGGAGCTGGAGTTTCAGGCAGTGGTGAGCTGCCTGATGTGGGTGCTGGAATCAAACTTAGGTCCTCTGCAAGAGCAGTATACCATCCTAAGCCCTGAGCTGACTCCTCAGCCCTTGAACTTGCGATCAAAGGAAACTAAAGCAAGTATGTTTCGGGTCCCAAAGAAACCCTGGGCAAGTCTCTCACTCAGTACCTGTGGCTCCTCCCAGAAATTCTCACCCTGCCCCCACCCTAGACCTGTCCAGCTTCCTAGTCCTTATAACTCGGCCATTTTGGCTCCAGGCTCCCTTGGTTCCTGTGTGCTCTCTTGACCCTCTTCTCTCTCTCTTCTTGTCCTCAGTTGCTCTCCCCCTCTTGTCTCTCACGGCCTATTCTGCTGGCCGTCTTCAGTCTGGACTCTTCCAGAATTGGGAGGTGCAGACGCGAGGACCCCAGGAGCAAGCCTGTCTGTCATATCTGTCACAATACAATCATTCAGTGTGCTGATGAGCATTCTATGTTCTGTGATCAAAGCAAAAAGAGTCCTTGGCACCTGACCCGGGAGATTCATGTCTCCTGCCAACATCCACGAAGCCACACGGGCAAACATTGGTTTGCAAGTAGCCTTCGCAGTGCTTGTGCCTTCTGTTGGGGTTCTGCCGTCACGCCAGCTGCACGACGGCACATGCGCAGTTCAGTAGCCAAGTCTAAGTAGTCTAAGTCGTGCGTCGTCAGCGCACCAGCAGTGTAACTCCGGAAGCCCACCTGTGCATGGGCATGGGCATCCTTAAAAAGCCAGACTCAGACTCCTCCTCTCTCCTCTCCGTTCGCTCCTCCCCACCCCACCCCCGTCTCAGCACATGCTTCTCCCCAGGCCTGGTTCTTTTGCCCCCTCCCCCCCTTCCTCCTAATTAAGCTCTGATTCTGGGTTTTGTCTTGGCTCGTGACCTTTCCGCATGGTACCCAGCGCCGCTTAACATTTTTTTTAAAAACAACACCTTCTTTTGCATTTGTTCCACTCTTATATCTTCTCAGTACTACCATAAACTCCACTGCCCTGGGGAATGCTGGGAAGCTAAGGCTGATAGCTTCCAAGCTCTTCATTTTTGATATGCTATTTGGTATTTACTGAGAAGCACTGGAGAATACATTTTAATGGGAGAGACAAACCCCAAGGAAATACACAACATAACTTTCTACTGTGTCAAATTGTATGAAGAAAAAAAAAAAAGTCAGGATAAGATAATGAAGACCTTATAAATGGGGTGAACAGAAAAGGTCTTCCTATGCTATGTTACCTGAGCAGGGGCTGAAGAAAGTAGAGGCAGGCGATGTGGGAAAATGGGCTCCAGGCACAGGGATTAGCGGTTGCAAAGGCTAAGAGGTGAGGACGTATTTGATTTCACACCAAGAGAGGAAGTGCTACATCGAAATGGAGACATGGTGACAGATGGGATGGGAACTCAGGACCTCTGGAAGAGCAGTCGGTGCTCTTAACCTCTGGGCCATCTCTCCAGCCCCATTTAGTATAATGCTAACAGAAAGGTTTTCTCTTCAAGATCTGCACAGTATGACCAGAAACCAGGAGACGCAGTGTGTCCGGGACGGGTAACTTGGAAATGGAGAAGATGGGAATTAGTGGACTTTTGGGCTGTAGAGTTTGGATAGACATAACTATTTTTACCTCCTCTACATGGATGAGGATTTCAAGCACTTCCCCAAGATTACAAAGTAAAATATCTAGATTAAGAGGCTGCCGTTATGGCCTGAATATGTCCTCCTGAACTCTTATGTTGAAACTTACCAGCTAATATGGTAGCATACAAAAGTAGGGCCTTTAAGAAGATGATAGAGGGGCTGGAGAGATGGCTCAGAGGTTAAGAGCACTGGCTGCTCTTCCAGAGGTCCTGAGTTCAATTCCCACAACCACATGGTGGCTCACAGCTGTCATCTCAGCATAGAGGAGGCTGAGGCGGGTGGATACTGAGGTGGAGATCAGCTTAGGTTATATGCCAAAACCCAGTCTCCACACCCTCTTCTCCAAAATTATTTACTTGAGCAGTGGTTCTCGACCTTCCCAACACTGCGACCCTTTAATACGGTTCCTCAGGCCGTGGGGACCCCAACTATAAAGGTATTTTCGTTGCTACTTCAGAACTGTAATTGTGCCACTGTTATGAATCATAATGTAAATATCTGTGCTTTCCAATGATCTTAGGCAACCCCTGTGAAAGGGGTGTTCAACCACTCAAAGGGGTCACGATGCACAGGGTGAGAATCTCTGTGTTTGAGGGTCACTCAAGTTTTTTTTTTTTTTTTCGGTTTATCAATGCAATGTCCTAGATAATCATCAAAGTACAGCTGTTGCTATTATTATCTCTGGGGTTGGGATTTCAGGGAAGTTTTCTTTATATCATTATAATTGTTATTATTATTATTATTATTATTATTTTAGTTTTTCTAAGCAGGGTTTCTCTGTCTAACAGCCTTGGCTGTCCTGGAACTTGCTCGGCAGACCAGGCACCTGCCTCTGCCTCCTGAGTGCTGGGCTTACGGGTGTGTGCCACCACCACTGCCCGGTTGGAAACTTTGCATTTCAACATAATTTATTCATAGTATTTGTGTCAGAGTTGGATTTCTTTGAAAAATGAGCATTGCTAAACTTTGAATATGAAATACTCCTTACAGACTCCTGTATTGGGAGTCTGGTTACCCGCTGAGAGGTTTTGGGGACTGATGGGATCTTGAATGTTCTGAGGTGATCAACAGTTTTACCACTTGATGGATTCAAAATACGATGATACAAGTGGAGAGCTTAAAAGTGGAAAGAAAATAGTTGATAAAAACAACAACAACAAAATAGGTCAGGGGCTGGAGAGATGGCTCAGAGGTCAAGAGCACTGGCTGCTCTTCCAGAGGATCCGAGTTCAATTCCCAGCAACCACATTGTGGCTCACAACCATCTGTATTGGGATCTGGTGCCCTTTTCTGGCTTGCAAGCAGAACACTGTATACATTAAAAAACAAACAAACAAAAGCTAGGTCTCTGGAGGCATGTAGTTGGGGACTATATCATGTCCTGGCTCTTTCCTGTGTTTGTTTTCTCAGCTTCCTGTCTGCCATGAGATGGGCAGCCGGTTTCACCGGCCCCCACCACCATCACCACCATCACCACCATCACCATCATCACCACCATCACCATTATCACCATCATCACCATCATGCAGTGCCTCACATAAAGCCAAGCATGACGTACTAAACCTCTGGAAGTGGGAGCTATAATATCTCCTTCCTCTGTGAAATTAATAATAATGATAATAATATTTAAAATATTTATTTTTTACTTCTTGTATATGAGTTTTTGCCTGTATGTATGTATGTATGTATGTGCATCCTATCTGCACATGGTACCCGGGAAGGTCAGAAGAAGGTGTTGGATCCCCTGGAACTGAAATGACAGAGGGTTTTGAACCACCATATGGGTGTGTGCGGTGGGAACCAAACCAGGGTCCTCTGCAAGAGCAGCCAGTGCTCTTAACTTTGGAGCCAGCTCTCCAGCCCCATGAAGCTTTTTAGGTCTGGTATTTTGTCATGGCAGCATGAAATTAATTTCTTGTTAATTAAAAATGCACTCCAAAGGACATAAAAGCATTTGTGTTGTTTAATGAAACCATACTCCTTTTTCGAGAGAAGAGAGAACCTGGGCATGATGGTTCATGCCTGAAATCACGCTACCTGGGTGGCAGAAAGTTCCAGAGTTTGAAGCCAGCCTGAACACATAATGAGACCTTGTCACGGGCAGACAACATACATGAGGACTTGGGGTTTGATCACTGCCACCATGAGAAGGGAGAGGAATGTCTAGATACTGATGTAAAGGTAAGGATTGAAATCCTATTTTTTTTCTTCATAGAGAAGGCAGAGGATCCTAGGCAGGGTGGCATTATGCATGGACTGTACTCAGCAATGCAGCTTAAGGAGCATTAACTGTTTTCTCTCCCAGAAGAATCTCTGATCTGTCTCAGTTCTCCAGGACAAATTTTCCGAACTCCTGTTCTTTTTTTTTTTTTTTTTTAATTTATTTATTTATTATGTATACAGAAGAGGGCACCAGATCTCATTACAGATGATTGTGAGCCCCCATGTGGGTGCTGGGTGCTCTTAACCTCTGAGCCATCTCTCCAGCCCCTCTGAATTCCTGTTCTAATCTGGTGTGTAACGGCCTCTCAGCTTCCACTTAACCAGCTCTGCCCCTCCCTCAACTCCCAGGAACACTGGGTATCTTGCTTTACAGGTTGACTAAAGGTTGTATAGTCCAGTATAAGAATTTTGGGTTCCTGGCAAAACAGAAGAGAAAGGTAGAGACAGACGCGTCAAGGACAGCGGCGTATGTCTGGGTAGATGCGCGTTATAACTTAGAGAATTTCTGGTGCTTGTTCAGTACATGATGATAGTGAAACCCAGACCGATCTTAATCTTAAGGGAAATGAAAGGGTGCCGAGCTATGGAGACTGACATAATAATGGTGGTTCTGCGGTGGAAAACTAATAACTGTAGTTTCCCTTTGTACAGCATTTCTCACTACCCAGTGCCTTCCTGCAACCGTAAACCGGCCCCATGCTGATATAAGGAGGAACAAGCGCATCAGATGTACGCCCCATTGATGGACAACTTCCTGTAGCTGGTTTCTCCACTTCTACCATGAGTTCTGGGGACTGAACTCAGGTCGTCAGGCTTGGGAGGCAAGCGCCTTTGCTCACGGGGCGCTCTCACTGGTCCAGGAAAAAAAAGAGAGAGAGAGAGAGAGATTTTTGTTTTGTTTTGCTTTTGAGACAGTCTTATCCTGTAGCCCTGCCTTGGCCTTTGAGCTCACTACATCAACCAGGCTTGCGGGGAGGAAAACCCATAGAGATCTGCCTGCCGCTGTTCATGAGCTGATTGTGAAGACCTGGGTCACGGTGCACAGCCAGAAAAAGGGTCAGTCTGGTAGCTTCCAGTGCTGAGCTAGAATCCGGGCAATTTCAAGTGGCGTGGTGGACTTTTCACTTGGCTCCGGCACGGAATCTACCACCCTGAGGGCATTAGGAGAGACTTCCTGAAGAATCCACAGGAAGGGACATGCAGACCCCCAACGACAGAGAGTCCAAGGCAAAGACTGGGAAAGATGATGGGTGTTTTGAAAAGCAGAAGCGTAAACGGTGTGCTGTTGGGGGGGGATGGTGGCTGCTTTCCTTGTTTCCTATCAAGCTGAGTCCTGCACGGCCAGGCTTGCCCTTTGTTTATGACTTGGCTCGAGTCACTCCAGGCCGTTGAGGGTGCAGCTGGGGTGTGCAGACTGCACACCCCAGGGCTGTCTTCTCCCCACTTGGGCTTGCTGACGAGAAATTCCTCCGCCCGTGTCTGTTATTTGTCAAGAAGGAGCTTCACTTGAGAAGGGGGCTGGGGAAGCAAAGAAGCCCCTTTGTGGCTCTTTCTCAAGAAACTTTCAAATAAGAAAGTAGGGGACACTTAGTTGAATTTTAAAATTACAACTCATTGGGAAAATGAGTTTTCCGACGCTGGATTTCTAAATGCTAGATTACTTGATGGTCGTTCGCTTTTTTATTTTAGTCTAGGCTGGAGAGGCCACGGCCTCCTGTGTGCCTAGAAAGTGCTCTCCACAGAGATGTTCCCAGCACTATCACTGCTCTCCTGAAGAGAAGAGTTAAGGTAAATGGGATCACTTGGCTTCCCTGTTACGTTACACACCGGAGACAATTTTTCAACAAACTTCCAAAATCTGTATCTTTTAATAACCTGTTGCTAGATCACAAAACTAAAGTCAGTAAGGTAGATTTGTTGATCATTCTGGCACTGTGAGTCATGAATAAATATTAATGAAATTTGTAGGAACAAATCTAGCTGAGTTTTACAGTGCCCCCCCCCACCTCCCGACACCTCCCATACCAGCTCTCTCTCTCTCTCTATTTTATTTTTATTTTATGTGCATTGGTGTTTTACCATGGGTGGGGGTCCCCTGGAACTGGAATTACAGACAGCTGTGAGCTGCCATGTGGGTTCTGGGAATTGAACCCAGGTCCCCTGGAAGAATAGTCAGTGCTCTTAACTGCTGAGCCGTCTCTCCCGCCCCCTATCCCAGCTCTTTTAAGACAGTGTCTCATATTACCCTAGTATTTGCTATGTAGCCCAGACTAACCTTAAATCTGAAATCCCTCAGCTTCTTGAATATTGAATTGAGATTATAGTCAGGCCTGGCCCTACTTATATTTATAAAAATTGAAAAATTAATATAGAAATGAAAGAGACCTAAGTGTGTGTGTGTGTGTGTGTGTGTGTGTGTGTGTGTGTGTGCCTGAGACAGGGTCTCTGTGTAGCCCTGCCTGTCCTGGAACTCACTCTGTAGACCAGGCTGGCTTAGAACTCACAGAGATCCACCTGCCTCTGTACCCACCACATAGCTTTAACACAATCTTGAAAAGAAACAAAGGACTCAGGTTTTCTGACTTCAAAACTTAACTGCAAAGTAACAATAATCCTGACAGTATCACACTGCCATAGTGTGGTGGTATCGTTTTCCCCAAAGTATTGTGCACCCTAATAAACTTATCTGGAAGGTCAGAGAGACAGAAAAGCCACAGCTACCTCACCTTGCCAGTTCCTCAGCTGATCCTGTTTCCTCAGACTGGAAACTTCTGTGTCCTCATCCCAATGGCTCTCAGCTAAACTGCTGCTCAAAAGCCTGAAAGCTTAACCAGCCAAATGCTTCTAGTTTCTGATCTTCACGCCTTATGTATCTTTCTCTTTCTGCTGTCACTCCCTGGGATTAAAGGTGAGATTCACTTCGCTTGGCTGTATCCTTGTGGCCTTGAACTCATAGAGATCCAGACAAATTTCTGCCTCTGGAATCTAGGATTAAAGGTGTGAGTGCCACTGCCTAACCTCTATGTTTAATATTGTGGCTTTTCTGTTCTCTGACCCCAGGTAAGTTTATTAGGGTGCACAATATTTCGGGGAACACAATACCACCACACCATAGTACATATAAAAAGTTACATGAGATGGAATTGGAAATAGAAAATATAATTCATTCAGCCAGGTGGTGCTGGTACATGCTTTTAATCCCAGCACTTGGGAGACAAAGATAAGCAGATCTCTGAGATCAAAGCCAGCCTGGTCTACATAGTGAATTTCAGGACAGTCAGGCTACACAGAGAAACCTTTGGCTGAGCCTGAGAACTTGAAATCTGTCTCCAGAAACTCACATGGTAGAAAGAAAGAAACAGCTCCGACCTACACATGTAAGCTGTGGCATTTACATGTCCCTAGTACAGAGTCACCAAAAATGTTTTTAAAAAAATTAAAAACCGATTAACAATTGCAATTTTCTTTTCTTGAAAAGTGACAGCTGGGTGGTGGTGGCACACGCCTTTGATCCCAGCACTTGGGAGGCAGAGGCAGGCAGATCTCTGTGAGTTCGAGGCCAGCCTGGTCTACCGAGCGAGATCCAGGGCAGGCACCAAAACTACACAGAGAAACCCTGTCTTGAAAAACCTAAATAAATAAATAAATAAATAGATAAGCAAATAGTAGAAGAAGAAGAGGAGGAGGAGAGAAACCCTGGAGGAGGAGGAGGAGGAGGAGGCAAAGGAAAAGGAAAAAGAAAGCAGGAACGAAAAGAAACAAAAGGTCATGTATCAGAAACAGAGTCAGTTTCTGGCATCAGGAAGAAAGGGCTCTTACATCAGCAGAGGAGTCCAGGGTACATAAAGTAAATTGTGGAAAATACGGGGCCAGTGAGATGCTCAGTGTGTCCAGGTGCTTGTGCAATCCCAGTTAGAATCCTGGAACTTTCCCTTACCCCAGTAACAAGAATACACTTTTTATTTTTATTTATTTACTTGTTTGTTTTGTTTTGCTTTGCTTTTTGAGACAAGGTTTCTCTGTGTAGCTTTGCGCCTTTCCTGGAACTCCCTCTGTAGACCAGGCTGGCCTCAAACTCACAGAGATCCGCCTGCCTCTGCCTCCTGAGTGCTGGGATTAAAGGTGAGTGTCACACTGCCCGGCTAAGAATACACTTTTTAAAAGTTGTGGAAAATTTAAGTGCTCTCTGGAGAATTTCTTTTTTGGGGGTTGGGGATGTGGGTTTGAGACAGGGTCTCACTATGTAGCTCTAGCTGTCCTGGAACTCACTCTGTAGACCAGGCTGGCCTCGAACTCAGAGATCCACCTGCCTCTGTCTCCTGAGTGCTGGAATTAAAGGTGTGTGCCACCACCATCCAGCTTTAAATCCTAAAATTTCTAAGCAGCTTTTTTTTTTTTTTTAATTTGAAGATTTGTGTGCATGTACCTGTGTGAAGATATGTGCACACGTGTGAGCATGTCCCCTTGGAAGTTAGAAGAGGGAGTTTGATCTCTTGGCACTGTAGTTTCAGAAGTTTGGAGACACCCGACATGGACGCTGAGATGCAGACTCTGGTCCTCCTGAGTTGCCGCAATGGCTCTTACTGGCGGAGCCTTCTCTCTGTCCCCTAAGCAGCTTTATTTTCTGCTATCCTGATATTTCTATTATTCTGGATAGCTTTCTCCGTGCCAACCATTCGATATTTGCCTTGTTTTTCTGCTAGAGTTACGTTTAAAAAAAAAAAAATCATCATAAGGTTGATTCTTAGAATTCTGTATTTCTGAGCTCAGGCAACGCCTATGTGTCTTCACTGGTAAAATACGAACTCTCCGTGGACTTTACTGCAGTTTTAGTCCTAATAATCTGTCTAAGCCAGGTCTGTTGGCTTGTACCTGCAATCACAGCACTGAAGAGGCAGTGGCAGGTTCAAAGCAGCCAGGGCAGTCTATGGAGACCACCTCAATTAAAACCTCAAAACTAATGTCCCCTCCTGACCCCGGGGTCTTGCTTTGTTCTCGGTTCTCTAGTTCAAAGGAAAGACAGACTCCATGAAAGGAACATAATATGCAATCCGTTTTTCAGATGGTGTTGGTCTGGCTACTGGATTTCTATGTTGTTTCCCCTTGTTCTTGGGTTCCTTACCTCCAAGTCATTCCTGTATTTTAGGATGCGTTCTTCCTTGTTGGGCTTTTAGTAAGTGGAGTACTGGAGATCAGCCCTCGGATGTGATGATGATGTTAAAGCTTTTCACAGTACTCAGGGTCTTCTTCTAGTAAGGTAGAAAGATTCTAAATTCCAATTCTTTTGATGTTAGACTTGGCCATGGGACTTCACTGGCCAATAAAATGTGAATGCACATTGCTTCTGGTGGAAGATCTTTCCTTTAATTTTTTTTTTTTTAAACAGCCAGAGCAAGACATGGAACATCTAGCAATTAAATTTTATGACCCCTACTCTGGCAATCTTGAAAGCCTACGTCTTAAGGAAGCAACCAGCAATGCAGGGACCTCCGTGACTGCAATGAGTAGTCCCTGAAAAGTACTCTTTGCTGAGATTCTGTAGATCACATGACACCTTCTTTCTCCAAACACTGGAAGAAGCCCTGGTAACTGACAGTTCTCAGGTGGATCCTTCCTTGAGGGTTGGTTGGCCTTGACTTAAGGTCACCTTCCACCCCTCCGTGCGGCCTCTCTACAACAACGGGTTGATGGAGACCTGGGTGCCCAGCCACATTTTAGGACAACACTGAAAAGCCACCCCAATTCCAGAGCTCCTGCAGATTGGCTGAAGCTCCATTTGCAACTGTATCACAGCTCAGTCCTGAAGGTCATTTGCAACTATATTACATACTCCAGTCCTTCCTTCCTTGGTTCCACAGAGATGTTCTTAAGTGGCATACAAATCCCACTCATGACAGGTCCACTAAAACTTCTACCAAACACAAAACAGGGTAAATGCATTTTTGTCTCAATAAGCTAACAAGATCTGTGGGATGTTATTATAACCCCGCTAGTGTGGGATGTCTTGTATGCTGTAAATATATGTTGCTATGATTGATTGATAAATAAAATGCTGATTGGCCAGTAGCCAGACAGGAAGGATAGTGTAGGCCAGACAACGAGGAGAATTCTGGGAAGTGGAAGGCTGAGGCAGACAGACAATGCCAGCCGCCACGATGAGAAGCAGATGTTAAGATACCGGTAAGCCACGTGGCAACCTATAGATTAATAGAAATGGGTTAATTTAAGATATAAGAACAGGGGTTGGGGATTTAGCTCAGTGGTAGAGTGCTCGCCTAGCAAGCGCAAGACCCTGGGTTCGATCCTCAGCTCCAAAAAAAAAAAAAAAAAAGATTGTTTAAAAGATATAAGAACAGTTAGCAAGAAGCCTGTCAAAGCCATACAGTTTATAAGTAATATAAGTCTCTGTACTTGGTTGGGTATGAGTGGCTGCGGGACTGGAGGGTGAGAGAGATCGTGGGCTAGGCAGGACCAGGAAAACTCTAGGTACACCTCGCCCATCCTGATCACGAGATATCAGACCTTACTGACCTATCAATTCTGTTCTTACCCGCTAGACTTGTGTTGCTGGTCTTCTGTAGTAGATTAAGTCATGGCTAAGTTTTAATTCTTCTACATGTCCCTTCTCACTGTGAATAGTCACCTCTCGACTCAGATACTGACTGTAAGGCCAGCAGAAAAGGTACAAGGGCTGCATATTGAGGTCTACTGATTAATTATTCCCGCTGTCAGTGGCATGAACTTTTTCCACAGGAATTTCCTAAGACTTCTTTTTAACATAATTTATTACACATTTATAACATGTACAAGGGCACTTAATGTTTCTTAGGAAATTTTTATGCAAATAATAATTGAATAATAAAGTACTTGACCTCAATTCGAGGAAGAAAAATTGTATTTCACCAGCTAATAAACTTGCTGCATCTTCAACATCTGTCGTTTCTCTGAAGAACTAGATCTCATGTCTTGAGAGCAAAATGTTAAAACAATGCCGGTTCCTTATTTTAGGCCTTTCAGGCAAAGCAAAATATGGCAGGTAAAGCTAAAGAGTCAATGAATATGCTCCTTATTTTCAAAAGGGATTTTATTACATAGACAAAAAATCCTCTCTGCCTGAAGGATAAACACCATAAAAATATTTCAGCTAAAAAAAGGGCCCTGGGCAGGTATTACCACAACTCTTAATTATAGCATATATTTACTATGATAACAGAAACCAGTTTAAGGAATGTGATTTATTAACATCACGTTCAGATAAAGAGATAAAAAGACTTGGATAAGCAAGCGAACAGTAAGACTTGAGGAGTGTATTTATGAATGTATCCTGGAACAGCCTTTAGCCACAAGGAAAGACCGGCAAAACCAGCCTTGAGAACCACCTTTCTGCCTACCGGGAGAAGGGAGGGCTACACTTCATCTCTTAGGATCGCCCTCCCACGCAATTTTTCCACCTCGCAGTTGAAGAATTAAACCCAGACTTCCGATCATGGCGCCAAGCACGTCACCTTCTCCCCTCTCCCCTGGCGAAATCCCACCCAAGTCGGCTGACCCCGCGGTGGGGAGAGTCACAGTGCCCTCCCCTATCCTGGCTGCCTGAGTCCAACCAAATTGCGATTGTTAAAAAAGGAAAAGAAAAAAAAAATTAAAGCGGTCCTAGGAAACTGCGGGGCCGGCGAGACCTTCTGCATTGGTCGAGGGAGGAGATAGGATCCCACTCCATCCCCGGAGCCAACAACTCCTGCAGTTTTCCTTACACCGGCCCTGCAAAGCCCTGCAAAGCCCCTGCAGCCTTTGTGACTACCGCCCTCCCATGCTCGCCGGGTTTCCCATGCTCGCAGTCGCTCAGCCAGCAGCCTTGCCATCCAAGGCGGCCGAGGAAAGGCCGACCGGGACCGAGCGCGCACACGTCCGTCTCGCGGTCTTCCCGGGCCGGGGCTGAGGCTTTTGTTTGCACGCCGGCGAGGGGAGGGGACCCCGACCCAGTCGGCTTCCCGGGAAAAGGCGGCTGGGGCCGGGGATTCTCGGGGAAACCGAGCAGGCAGCGCCCGCCGCTGCGAAACAAGAGCGGCGGGATGTCCTCGAGGCTTAAAAACCCCGATCCCAGGGCGGCGGCGGGGAGGGGTGGGTGGGTGGGGGGTCCAACGTGAAAACAAAAAGATGGGGCCGCCCTCTCCTCCACGCTCGCGCGGAGGACGACCGCCACGCCAGCCGCGGGCGGAAGGTCCGCGCGTGCGAGCCGAGGGGACCCTAAGCCGGCCGGCCCCACCCTAGCCGGGGCTGCTGCTGCTGCTGCTGCTGCTGCTGCTGCTGCTGGAGTCGGCGAGAAGCAGCGGCGAGCCTGGGCCTGGCTCTCAAGGCGAGCCTGGGAGCGAGGGGCGGGGCCGGGGCCGGGGCCGGGCGGGGCCGCGGGCGCGCAGGCGCAGTGCGTCTCTCTGAAGCCGCCGCCGCCGCCGCCGCCGCCGCCGCCGCCCGCGCTGCACCACAGGCCCGAGACAGACAGACGGGGGTCGGGGAGAGAGAGCGCGAGCGAGCGAGCGAGCGAGCCGGAGACTGAGAAGAGGAGGAGGAGGAGGAGGAGGCGGCGGCGGAGGCGGGGCGACTCCGGTGACCGGGAGCGCCTCCGACTGGCAGCTGCGGCGACTCCCCCCTTTGTGTCTGGTCTGCGCCGAGCCGCCGGAGGGGCCTCTCCCACCCCCGGAGGGGCGCAGGGGGGTTCGCAAGCTCGGCTGCCCACCCTTCCTTCCTCGGCCACCTACGTCCGTCTTCCCGCCGCCCCCCCCCCCCGCCCTCGGCCCGCGACGCCCGAGCTCCGCCCGGAGCCCAGAGCTGCGGAGAACGAGGCGGCGGCGGCGGCGGCGGCAGTGGCTTGCTCCGGGTGGCGGGGCTGCCGCGCGTGCTTCGCTCCCTCCGGCCATCGACGGGAAGGAGACCGGGGCTTCCACGGTGGGACTGCCTCCAGGCGAGTGCGAGCCGCAGGGGTAGCCGAGAGCGAGGCTCCTCCGGGGCCAGCCCCGCACCACCCCGCGTGCCGCGCTCCGCCGGCCGGGGCTAGCCGCGACCCGCCCTCCCCTCCCCCGCGCCCCGGAGGCCCCGGGCCTGCGCGACCCTCGGCGCGATTTGTCGCCAGGAAGCTCGTGGGCTCGCCCATGGGAGGCGGGCACCTTTCTCGACCGCAGTCGGCGGTGAGGATTCGGTGGATGTCGACGTCCGAGTGAGGGCGGCGGCGGCGGCGGCGGCAGCGACGACGAAGCGAAACTTTTCTCCCAGGCAACCCGGCTCTGTCCTCCGCGAGTCCCGAGCGATGCGACGCGGGCGGCCGGGCGCCGCTGCCTGCCCGGCTTGGCCCTTCCCGGCCGTGGGGAACTTGTTCTGAAGCCTCCGGTGGACCCCCCATCGAGTCCCCGCCCTCCACCCCACCCCGCCACCCCACAGCTCCCCCACCCTCACCCCCGGCACTCTGGATATGTTTTCTCCCAGATCCGGATATTTTTTTGATATCGTGAAACTACGAGGGAAATAATCGCGGGGATTTTCTTCTTCTGGGGCGCTCCCCGCTGGGTCCGCACGCGGACATGCCTTCTTCAGTTGGGGGAGCCGAGGCACCCCGTCCTAGGCGGATGAAGCCCCCCAGCCGCGAGGGAGCGAGATGAAGGGACGTTCTGCCGTGGAATGGGAGCTCCCCTTCTAGGTCCTCGCATCTGCCATTTGTCCTTCCAAACTGCATCGTAATCCGCGCAGGATCCATCCAGCAGACGGAGGGACCAGCCGCCTCCCGGCCGGATTTCTCCGCCCGGATGTACTTTGCAGATTTCTTTTCTTCGCCCTCCTGCTTCTGGACTGGCCCCGGGATGACTTCCTCGCCGCAGAGACCCTGTCGGGTGCCCTGGCTACTGTGGGCCGCCCTGCTGGTCAGCACGACGGCTGGTGAGTAGCCCTGGGTGGCGCGGGAGGGAGCCCTGCAGAGGCCGAGGCCTGCCTGTGCTCGCCCTTCTCAGCGTGTGCGCTCGGATCCCGGTGGAGGAGCCTGCCGGGGAAATCACCCTCGGTGTTTTCCTGTACTTTCGCGTCCCCGCTCCCGTATTCCCTGACCCCTCCCCCACGGGAGGGGGGGAAAGACATATTGGGTGTGGTATCTTGACATTTTTAGCTGTGAGGTAATGCAAGGATTAAAAATAATATTTTAATCGCTAGTGGACTGTGTCTATTAGAAGATTTTGGAGACAGAGCTGGTGTTTTTTTTTTTTTTTTTTTAAATGTAAAGAAGCAGATTTGGTTTACAATAAAAAGAACCAAACACGCACTTGAACCTTATTTTTACGTTTAGATCACTCTTTGGGGATCCACGTTACTTTTGGTTATTTAAAAATGTTACCTGATGAATAGAATGCATGTTGGGGAATTGG
The DNA here is from genome assembly GCF_903995425.1 of Onychomys torridus. Lineage (NCBI taxonomy): Eukaryota > Metazoa > Chordata > Mammalia > Rodentia > Cricetidae > Onychomys > Onychomys torridus. Next base: position 44,695,363 of record NC_050465.1, read on the forward strand.
GGAAGCCGGAGTGTGAGAATCTTGATACATTGTATAATACTGTTTGTTGCTGTCGTCATTAATACTGTCTTGCTCCCAAGAATCTTAACTATTCTCTGTCTTTTCTTCCTGGACATTTGTACTTTGTATGCTTTTGGAATTACTGCCGGGCACACAAGTGTTTTGATAACTTTGCTATTAGTCATCTGGCGTCTGTTGGCTTTCCTGTCATTGAGACAACTTTGACCTCGCATCAGACTTCTAGGAGATTTGACTCCTGAAAGTTCTGTGACATTTACTAACGTGTGAAAGGAACCGGTACTCCCCTTTCCTTTGGCCATTTCCTTTTTAATTGTCAGTCTCCTTGAGAAAACAAACAAACAAACAAACAACTCATTTTTCACATTGCAGTCATTTTCAAGCAACAGTTTTCATGCCTTGCTTTTAGAAAAATCCAGGAATGAATTCTTAAATTAGTCACATGAAGTATGCATTTAAAAACGAGTAGACAAAGTAATGGTTTTCCAATTTTTAAAAAGTAATTTTCACATTCAATAAAATTTTCATTACTGTAATAGACACACAGGTTACTTGTTTAATTTTCATTTTAAAGGTCTGTCCTGGGGAAATACTGAAAGCAAATTTGCAGTTTCCTTTTGTGAACCTGATACTCTTGTCTGTTGTAGATTAATGTTTGGTATTTTGTATTTTTGATTGTGAGCTTAGCTTTTAATGACCGAGCCATCTTTCCAGCTCATTATATCTAGTATTTTTAAATAGTAAGTCTATGTAGTGTTAAAAATCATTGGAAGATCTGACTTAATTACATCTTAAAACTTGATGTTTTAATAGTTTTGATTATTTCAATTCTTTTTGAAGCAAAACTGAACAGTAGTTTTTCTCTAAATTTCTTTGTTAGCTGTTTACATCTCTGGCCACAAGTCATGTGGCTCCTGTAGACTATGAAAGAGTAAAAATGGCCTTGACACGTACGCAGTCATTCTGCAAGCAGAAATGTAAGGACATTTTGTTTTTTAAACTGTTTGACCTTTTTAGAATGCAAATTCTCATAGTGTTGTGCTCTTCATTCTGTGACCAGAACTGATAAAAATCAGAGGAAAACAACATTGATTTCAAAATAATTCCTATTTGGTAAATGAATTTTGTCCTCTTTTAGAAAGGGTTATATTTAAAGAATCCTTGTATAAAAGTGATTTTAGTCTTTTTTTTTTTTTTTCCATGTTACAGTCCCAGATGATGACATTTTTGAAGCTGATTTTAGAGCTGGTGTTTACAGAGTGCTTGTTATGCGCCAGCAACAATTAAAAGAGCTTTACATATATTTTCTCCTCTTTCATCCTCTGGACAATTCTGAATCCTGGGTTTTTATTATTATTCCCAGAGAGAGAGAGAGAGAATATTAAGTGCAGAATTTTAAGTAACTCATCACAGTAACTCGAGGAGCCAGGGTTATAGCCTGCATCCTTCCCTACCTCCTCAGTGCTAACAGAATAGAGCCAGCAACAACTTCTTTCCCCTGTGACTGGAAGGTGAGATTTGGACCTTTACAAAAGGATGGTTCGGGTACTGATCATGCGTGTACTGCCATGGTTCTGAACGTGTAAAAACTTTGACAGGTGGATCTCCGTGAGTTTGAGGTCAGCCTGGTCTACCTAGTGAGTTCTATCTAGCCAGGGCTACACAGAGAAACCCTGTCCCAGAAGAAGGAAAATAACAACAAACAAAAACAAAAAAACAAAGCAAAGCAAAGAACCAACCAAACAAACAAACAAAAAACAGCTTTGCCTGGTAGTGGATTGACTGGTAGTGCGGCCTCATTAGGAATCACGTGACTAGGGAGTGTCTATAGATGCCGAGTATGTTGATGACTTGAGGTGACTGGTAGGTGCCATTAGTGCACTTGAGTAGGAAAAAATAGTGAAGACTAAGATACTGTGCTATTCTTCGGGATCCTGGACAGGTCATCTTTGTTGCTGGTGGTGTTTGTGGCAGTGTGTCCTGCGACTCTGTGAGGTCTAGGTTGGATTCAAGCTTCTGTCCATACTGATACTCCTGCCTCAGCTTCCCAAGTGCAGGGATTACAGATTTGAGCCACCAAGTCTGGTTTACTAAATAAATAATTTCTTTTGAATCCTTTTTTCACTCTGATTAATTCTTGGACTCCTTAATTCTAAGAATAGTTGGTATGCACGAAATTGGAATTTTTTTTAGAAAAAAATGATGTACTTGCTTAAAATAAATTATTTTATCCTCAGCTCCAAAAATAAAAAAAAATTATTTTAATAAAAATTAAATGTGCTGCTAGCTTTAATTAGGCAATTCAGGCTTGCTTAAGGGTCAGCTTTGTAATACAATATAATTTTCTTGTCTATATGTCGGTTTTACATCTCTTCAGGAATATAATTGTCTAAAGTGAGAGAATTGTCTCTAGCATTATTGAGTGGTTAGTGAATTTTGTCAAGTAACTGCAATTTTAGTTATCTTCATTTGTGATTCCCAGTTTGGACACTACAACAGTTAGTTACCTGAGGTTCTTGATAAAATGGGTATTTTTTTTTCTCTGTAGTCTAATTATACTGAATTATACGACATATTTTTTTTGTAGTGGGGGGAGTTTTTTTAACCCCAAAGAGTTTTAAAGTTTGCGTTTGAGAACAAGTGCTTTATATCCTCAGTGCTAATTGATTCCAAGTATGGTAATTTTCTGCTACAAGATAATTTGCAGCCATAAAGTCTTCATACCATATAACAATCATTTATTTCATTTCACTTGTGTCTCATGGACCCAAATCTGAAGGAGCATGTGTCAAGGCGGTGAGAGGAAGGCCAGAGGGCAAACCCAGTCCCAGTGCACATTTCCAGACTGTTCTCTAATGCCCATTGGCCTATCGAATCATACCTCCATGTGAAAAGACGAGGTGTATGAAATATGCATATTCGAGGCTCTGTATAGTATATGGATGTATAGTATACCACAGAGGAATGAAGAATTCAGACTCCAGTCCCCCTCAGAATTGGGAAGGTGGCTGAGGGAGGGAGGGTGTTTTCTTACTGTGGGAAGGAAGGTCTTCTGCATGAAAGTCTACAAGCTTTGGTTCTGCATCCTGGAGTACCTCCTGTGATGTTAGTGTTGGTGTTTGTGCAGTGTGAGATGTCTCCTTTACAGGGCTACACCTTTCCTGCTTTAAAGGTCAATGTTTTTCTTTTCTTTTGGTTGTGGAGATCCAGGAGCCCTCTGCCACTGAGACACAACACTAGCTGAAGGCCACCTTTTTTTTTTTTTTTAAAAAAAACACTTAAGAGAAGAGTTTGAATATTGGTTTCTGATGGGTAAGTTCTAGGCACTAAGTAAAGTTGGAGTAAATGAGTTAATTTTATTACTGGCTGCCACTTCTTTTGGCACCTACTCATGCAGCTTTGCTGTTGAATATCAGTTTTGTGTATTTGTCTTCTCCCAGCTGATGATTGTAGACACAGTACAGAATTCAGCCAGGCAGTGGGATGCACACCTTTAATCCTGGCATGCAGGAGGCAGAGAGGCAAGCAGATCTCTGAGTTCTGGGACAGCCAGGGATATGAAGAGAAACCCAGTTTCAAAAAACCAAAACAACAAAACAAAACCTAGGCTGCTCTTCCAGAGGTCCTGAGTTCAATTCCCAGCACCCACATGGTGGCTCACAACCATCTGTAATGAGATCTGGTGCCCTCTTCTGGCATGCAGGCAGAACACTGTGTACATAGTAAATTATTTAGTGACAAAGGCTTTGCTCACTCAATCTTACATGTTAGTTTAATTTGTATTTTTATTTGTTTGTTTGTTTATTTATTTATTTTTGTGGTGCTGGGGATCAAAGCAGGTTCTAGAGTATAACAGGGAAGCACTCTTTTGGGCTGCGTTCTCAGCCTTGTGTTTTATTTTGGGCATTTTACTTTCTTCCTGCTTCTCCCCAAACCAAAACTTGTTAGTTGAAAGAAGTGCCTGTGTTTTTTAAAATGACTTCTAATTTAGTTCCATACAAAGCAATGACCTTCACTATGGCATTGTCAGACTTATATATAATTATATAAAAGTGGCTTTTTTGCTTTAAATACTTGATTATTTATTTTGTGTGTTTATGCTTGTGAGTGTAGGTGCACAAGCAGAGATCAGAGAACATCTTTTCAGGGTTTGGTCCTCTCTGTCCACCTTGTTTTTTTGAGGAAGAGTCTCTTGTTGTTTCTGATGGTTTGTTTTTGTTTTTTTTTTTTGTTTTTTTTTGTGATATATGTGAGCTTCCTGCTAGTTCTCTTCTCTCTGTCTCTTGTTGTAGTAGAGTGCTGGAATTACAGATGAGAGCCACCACATCTGGTTTTTACTGTAGTTTCTAGGGATGGAGTCTAGGTTACCAGGGTTACACAGCAAATGCTTTTACCCACTGAGCCATTTTCATGGTCCTTAAGTGGTTTTAATTTTCATTAGTTTCTATGATTATTGTTGATGAAGTATGAAAGGATTAGTGCCAACCTATATTAGGCAACTTTGTTTTAGTTTTAGTTATCAACTAATATTCTGTGGAGCTCCCCTCAAGGTGAATCAATTATATATATTACCTTTCTATCCACAGAATAAGAACTGGATTCTAATTTCATTGATGTGTGTTGGAAAAAGCACAGGGGCTGAATATCCAGAAATTCATTAATTATATCTTCTGTAACACACATAGGGACTTACTACATCCTACGAAACTGTGTTCCCTTTACTGTTAAATTTTCTAGTTTTTGTGATGAGGTCTCATGATATAGCGCAGGCTGGCATAAAGCTTCCCTTGGTCTTTCAAATTCTGAGATTATAGACATCTACCATGTTTGTCCCTAAAACCTGGGAGTGAATGAATTTAGTTTTTCAAAAGCAATGAAGAAGACTGAGCGTGACAGACTTTATTTATCCACTTGAGACAAGGCCTCCTGCAACTGGTCTGGCTTTGAACTTGTAGAGCTGAGGCTGGACTTGAATTTACCTTCCACCACGCCTCCCAAGTGATCAAATAAAAGACAGACTTGCTTTAAAACATTTCTTTTTTTGATCTGTGAGATGGATAGGATAAGAATATATATAATTTATGACTATCTTCTGTGGAATTGGAAATAAGCTGTTAGTAAATGACAGGATTTAAAAAATTACTTATTATTTTATGTGTATGGGTTTTTTGCTTGCATGTATGTCCGTGTACCATGTGTGAGCCTGGTACCTGCAGAGGCTAAAGGAGAGAGTTTATGGATACCCTGGAATTGGAGTTACAGAGGTTGTGAATCACCTACCATGTAGGTGCTGGGAATCAAATTCGGTCCCCAGGAAGAGCAGCCAATGCTTTTTAGTTTGTTTATTTTTGTTTTGTTTTGTTTTGAGACAGGGTTTCTCTGTGTTGTTTTGGTGCCTGTCCTAGAACTCACTCTGTAACCCAGGCTGGCCTCGAACTCACAGAGATCCGCCTGGCTCTGCTTCCCGAGTGCTGGGATTAAAGACATGTGCCACCACTGCCTGGCTCAGCCAGTGCTTTTAACTACTGAGCCATCTCTCCAGCCCTGACTGTAGTAGGAATCCTGCTACACTGACAAAAAGGATCTTACTTATTTTTAAATTAAGCAAGTATTTTATTAGTATTATAAATTAATTTTATTTTGAATTTGCTTGATATAATTATAGTATAAAGTATATTAAAATGTATGAATTTAATCTTTATAAAATGAATGCTGTGTAGTCTGAAAAGAAATTCATTAGGTAATAATTTGACCTTTGTTTTAAATAAGAAAAGGGGTCAGAGAAGAAAATGAGACCAGTGTATTTTCAAAATCTCAGTTATTTCACATTTTAGTTATCACTTGTTTATCACGTAAGCTGTGTTTGGATTTAATGACTTCTAGAAAGTATGAATTTGTTTTGAGACTTGGACAGAAAAATTTTAGGCTATATTGCCTTAAGCAAACTTGTCTATACTCTTGATTTTGTTGTTAATATAGTGCTTGACAAAAAGAGTTTAACCTTTCACAGTGTGTTCGAATGTGCGTGACTGGAGTGGCCAGGAGGGTAGGCAGAGGAGTAAAGGATAGGTGAGGGCTGGAAAGGAGGGCTGGAGAAGTACCAGCCCGCAGACATCGTGTATGCATCCTGTTTGCAGTTGCTTGTGACTCTTAGAGGGTGATGAAGAGAGAAGAGGCCTGCCTGTGCTCAGCCATCTCACGCCATAATGGTTGTTATCTCATGATGGGGAGGTACAGGTTAGACCGCATGTTCTTGGAGCAAGGGTAGGCATTTGGTGGACTGTTAGGATTTTCAAGTTTCTTCCTGCTACCTATGTAGCTCGATTTCTCTGGGTAGCTCTTTGCTCTTCTTCATTCTCTTCTAAATATCCCTCTCCCATCCAGCCCTCTGTAAAAAGATCAGTGAAAACAAAACCTGATGGCTTCTCTATCCTAAGCGCCTTTCTTCCTGCTGCTTCCCAGTCAGATGCTTTGTGTTAAAGTTAGCGTCTTGTTAACCTGGCTAGCTTGACACTCACTCTGTGGCCCAGTCTGGCCTCTGACTTGGGGGCAGTCTTCCTGTCTCAGCCTTTAGTGCCGTGAATGCTGAGTGAGCCACTACACTCAGCTAGCGGTGGCTTTCTAATTGGCAAGTCTAGTCAACCTGCAGTTTTTGGACTGACTTCTCCTGAAGTCTTTTCTGTGGCTACTCCTCCCTGTGCTGAGTTTCCTCCTTGCTGTGCCTCTCCTAGGCTTCAATTATCTTTGAAGTAAAAGATGCCTAAGTGAAGTAAGTGTGCAGCTAGAATGGGAAGTCCCGAGGTCCCGCTTCATGTTCCTGCTAGTTTACTTTGTGCAGATTCGCTGTTTCCGGCATTTGGGAATAGAGGGCGTGGCCTAGATGACACTGTACTTATGCAGTGTTTTTGCATATTGAAAGAGAAAAGCCAATGATCCATATAATTATTAGTAGGTATATAAGCACTTTGAATGATATATTTGCTTATTATGAGAATATTTTTTTTCTTTCTCTTACACTGATGATGGTCAAATTTTATGAGTCCTTGTGCATTCTAGGCAAACTCTATCCCACTGAGATACACTGCAGCCCCAGTATTTCAAATTTACCTTAGATTGGGTAATAAACTACATTGAGAAAAACATAATTTTTTTATATAAGATCTTTATTGACAGATAATTCACATAGTATACAATTTTCCTGTTTGCACAATTTGATAGATTTTAGTCCAGCATCCTCATAGGTTCATGACACCATCACCACTTCCTGTTGAGAAAAACATAATTTAATTAAACATGTTTTGCTTTTTTTTCAGAGCTGAGGACCGAACCCAGGGCCTTGCGCTTGCTAGGCAAGCACTCTACCACTGAGCTAAATCCTCAACCCCTTAATTAAACATGTTTTATATTGAGTGCATACGTTGAAGTATCCTAATAAAAGTGTGAAGAAGGGCTCTGTAGGACTATGCTTTAATAAAAATAGAAGAGTGATGTATACCAAGTATGTAAGGAGTGCTCTAAAATAGCTGGTATCCTAAAAAAATTAAGATTGGAAATGACTTTAAAATGTACTCTAAATAATTAGAAGTTTAGTAAAGATTAGTTCATCTACACCAAGCGGTGGTGGCGCACGCCTTTAATCCCAGCACTCGGGAGGCAGAGGCAGGTGGATCTCTGTGAGTTCAAGACCAGCCTGGTCTACAGAGTGAGTTCCAGGAAAGGCGCAAAGCTACACAGAGAAACCTTGTCTTTAAAAACAAAAACAAAAACAAAACAACAGAAAAAAAATTAGTTCATCTGTGTTGGGTGTGGACACCTTTAATTTCAGCACTGTGGATGCAGAGGCAGGTGGAGGGTGGAATTCCAGGCCAGCCTGGGCTAGGTAGAGAAATCCTGCTTCAAATAAACGAACAAACAAAAAGGATTCGTCTGCTATCTTGTCTGCCATTTTTCTTCCCAGCCTTTAATTTTAAAGTAAATAATGCCAAGGTTAGTTTTAGGTCAGTCTTTGACCCAGGTATCATATATTTTAAATCAATAAGATTTAGTTAATTGTTTAAGCTTCCTCTTTTTTCTTTGGAAGCAGTATATCACTTTGTAGCCCAGCCTGGCCTTGAACTCCGGGCAGTTTTCCTGCCTCAGCCTCTCAAGTGCTGGGATTATAGGCCTGAGCCAACATACATACATGGCTTGATATTTAAACTTAGCTTAACATGGTTTTTTGTTTTTTATTTGAACAGTGCTGAAGATTGAGCCTAGGAAATTCTGTACATGCTAGCCAGGAACTTAACCACTGAGCTACTCTCCAGGCCTTAAAAAAAAATTTAAATTCGGCTTTACTGATTTTTTTATTCATGTGCCTTATAATTCAACCACTTAAATTATGTAATTTAGTGGGTTTTGCTATAATATGTGTAATATGCTATAATATGTAAGATTTGCCATTTTAAACTTTTTTTTTAGACAGGGTTTTTTCCTGTGTAGCCCTGGAACTTGCTCTGTAGACCAGGCTAGCCTCAAACTCAGAGATCTCCCTGCTTCTGCCTCCTGAGTGCTGGGATTAAAGGCATGTGCCACCACCACCTGGCTCATTTTAAGGATTTTCAAATGTACATATTCACAATGTAAATTCCAGGACACTCAGAGCTACACAGAGAAACTGTCTCAAAAACAACAACAAAAACCTCCAAACAAAACAACAGCAACACAACCCACATACAGGATAGAACATTCTTTGAGTAGTACATCTAATAGGTATTGGTGAAACTATTAAGGCCACTCCACGTAGTTAAAAGCCTCAATGGGGGTTGGAACTTCCAGGCCAATGCTGGGATGGCTACCTACTATGTCTCCCCCTTTTGTCTAAATAAGAAGGTTCTAACCTAATACAAGACTATATACAAAGAAATGGTTATCAAATATTGTCCAGGAGTAATGAGGGATAATGACCTAGATAAGTTTGAATTACAATAAATGCAAACAATATCAAGCAAAAAACACATACTAAAATCCAGGGAAGTCTAGAGTATGGGTAGGTGGCATGTTACAAAGGTCATTACAAAAGGTGTCCTATCCTAAAGAACCTGAGTCTAATACTTAATATATTCTATCTAAGATATTATATATGTATATATACACTAAGTTGTAACTATAAGTGCTAGTCTTCAACCTCATCAAAGACCTGAGAAAGAATATAATAATACGTGAGAAATGGGAGTATGCAAGCAACTTTCAGGAGTCTTGCAAGAGTAGACAGAGACAGCTGGCAGTCTGGAAGGCGGGCCTGAGGGAGGGAGCTGCCCAGGCCTTTGGAATTTGCCCCACGTTGGGCGCCAGATAATGGTGAAACTATTAAGGCCACTCCACGTAGTTAAAAGGGAGGTTTATTTTGTGAGGTAACTTACAAATGAAGGGATAGGTTGCAGGGTCTGGGAAAGATATGGCGCAGTCCGGCGGTGTTCTCTGGAGAACTCTGCTCGGTCCACCTCTCGCATCCAGGGTCCCAGAACCAAGAGAGCCCTCTCCTCTCGATCCTAGGTCTTCTGCTTCCTCCCTCAGCCCCGTCTTGTGGGCGTGACCATTACCGAAGCTACTAAGATTATAGGCCACCACACATGGTTTCCAAGTCCTTTTATACCTTCAGGTTAACACTGTATGCTATATGAATGCTTTGCTTTAGAGCAACAGAGTCCTGAACTTAATCTCAAGTCCCCCAATTAATCAGCATACTCACCTACAAAAAGAAGAACAACAATAATAATAGTGGGTTGAGAGCTCTACAGTAAAGTCTTACCTAGTATGCTTTAGACCCTGGGTTCAAAGCCAAGCCATACACACACAGGAAAAGAAAACAGAAAAAATAATATTGCTCAGTCTGTTTAGGGGACTGTGAGATAACAGTAAATATAAAAAGAACTTAAATATTCTAAATGCTCAAGACATGCTGGGGGGCTGGAGAGATGGCTAAGAGCACTTGTCGGTCTTGTAAGACCTTAGTTCAGTTCCCAGCACCCAGAAGGTGACTCCAGGTCCATGCATGGGTAGCAGTGGAATGGTAAAAGCTGCCAGAATCCACACATATCATGAAGGCAACCAAGAGGGCTTTGACACCAGACAAACTGGAAAGCAGCCTTCAGTTCAGTTTTGGACAAGTTTAAGATATCCAGGGCTGGAGGTGCAGTCCAATGGGAGAGGGCTTACCTAGCATACACAAGTCAAGGATGCACGGACTCAGTCTTCAATATCAAAAAAAAAAGGTGAGCTTAAGAAAGAAATATATTTGAAACTTAGCCTTTAGATGCCAACCAAAGTCCTAAGACTGGATGAAATTACCTAGTGTCAGCAAAGACAACCCCAAGAAAAAGTGGCACACACCAAAATCCCACCATTCAGCAGGCAAGGGCTATACACTGAAACCTTGTCTTAAACAAATTGATTAACTATAATTCAGGTTACAAATTAATTATAAAACCTAGGTTTGAAGGCTACACATGTACATACATCAAACAGTATAACTTTAAAATGGTTGCATGGAAAACATTTCAATCAAAATTAAGATATGCAAGGAGAGGTTTGGGGTAGTACTCTTGTGCAAGGCCCTGGGTTCAATGCTTAGCTCTGGAGTAGGGGCAGAGTATGATCTTCAAAAAGTCTCATATCTAGGTAAGGATTGTGATTTTTTTTTCCTAGTATTCTTTCTGATATTTCTGATATTTTCCAATATTTCTGAAATTAGTATGTGTACTTTTTTCACAAATGTTTATTTTGGAGTAGTTTTTTGTTTTAGAGCAAAGTTTAAGAGTAGTACAGAGATTGCTAGGCAGTGGTGGAGCTTGCCTAGCATGTGTAAGGCCCTAGTTTTGAACCCACAATTGCAAAAAAAATTAAGAGAAAATATAGACAAGATTAGGGAAATGATGTTTGCTGAGCAAGCCTGTAGACCTGAGTTTGATTCCTGTAACCCAAACAGAAAGAAACGGTAACATTTCTAGGCTTATATTAAATACTTAGTGAGTATTGTAGCCGTAAGTGGCTCCAAAATTCAATAGAAACCAAAGTACTGAGCACTAATTAAAACTCAATGACAAATTTTAAGAGTCATAGACATGACTCTGTGGATGAAGGCGCTTGCCTCCAAGCATAATCATCTGAGTTCAATCCCAAGGCCCCACATGGTGGAAGTAGAGAACTAACGGCCACAAGTTATCCTCTGAACTCCATGCCTGCACACATAATCACTTAGCAGAACTCACTGTTCAGGTTCCATGATGTGTGAAAATGAAGGAACTATAAAAGCAACACTCCAGAGTGGATGCAGTGATCCACAAAGACCCTCCTCACTGATAGCTCCCACAAATGAAGAGACCGCCTCAGCTAATCCCACATATAACCAACTCCTTTACACACTTCACATTTCACCATACAGAAGTATAACTGCTCACAATTGTTATAGTGCTAAAAGGAACAGAATGCTAAATTGTACCTTTAAAGAGCAGTGCTAAGTGTTCATGTTTACCTTCACCTTTCCAGGCATTATTCTTCACTGTTAAAGATTCATAATTTTTTGGCAACACCCTATACTTTAATGCAATTCCTTCTGTGCCTATTTGTAGTGGGTAGCCAACCCAGCATTGGCCTGGAAGTTCCAACCCCATTGAG